>NC_057712.1:73813993-73845434 GCF_004010195.1 Chiloscyllium plagiosum
GTGTCAGCAGAATGCAGGTGAGTGGCGCTGGTGGGGGCGGAAGTGGTGGCAGACACGGCAGTAGGGGTGGCGGAAGTCACTGAGCGTGTGGCATCGGCGATGATGTGAGGGCCGGAAGTGGCTGTGGGAGTGGCCATGATGGGGGCAGAAGTGACATCATCAATCAGCGTGGGGGTGGTAGCTGCATCAGCCGCATGGCTAATGGTGTTTCCGAGGCCAGGGGAATCTTCTGGAATGTTCAAGGAGCGCTGGTTCTGGAGGTGGGTAGATAAAAGTTGGTTGTACTTACAGTTTTTGATGTTTGAGATGGAGTTGAAATACTGTTTGTTGACAGTATGAATTCTCCTGAGGACGTAGTACAGAAGGGGTCCTTTGCAGTTCTGAGAGAGTGTGGCCCTCAGCTGAGGCAGGACTGGCTGTAGAGAGGTTAAGTGCCGGCGCATTGCTGCGAGTGTGGAGCAGAGGATCTTGAAGGAGAACCATTGCTGGTATTTTTGGATCTGTCGTCTGTACTGTTTGTCCTGTTCGGGTCCGAACTCTGCTGGTTTAAAGGTGGTCCGGAGTCCGTGTGGGATAAGTTGGTTACGGAGGTAGGCACTGAGGAAGCAAATGTGGCTGTAGTAGCGAGTCTGTTTCAGGACATGGTTGAAGAGCTTCAGGGCAGAGGAAATGACCTGGGAGTTGCAGTGGGAGAGGGACTCCCTGAGATTCTTGTAGAGAGAGGAGGAGAACTTCTTCAAGGCAGGCTTTGAGGGACCCTATTCTTTCCCTTGTTACTCTTTTGTCCTTAATGTATTTGTAAAAACTCTTTGGATTCTCCTTAATTCTATTTGCCAAAGCTATCTCATGTCCCCTTTTTGCCCTCCTGATTTCCCTCTTAAGTATACTCCTACTTTCTTTATACTCTTCTAAGGATTATAAAACTTCCAGAGATGCAGAATATCTCGGTGAAGCTTAAAGTGAAGCATTAATAGAAGATCAAACGGATCAAAGTTCGAGAAGAAGTAGCTGCCTCCCTGCATGGTCGGGTCACTGCAACACCAACAAACTACCACACTGCTACATCGGGGTCTGGAGTGTGGTAACCACCAGTGTCTGGAGAGGGACTTTGGCACTCGGTGACGTAGCACTGGTGAGCCGGGTGGAATTCTAGCAGTCGGCAGCATTCTGACATCATTGAGGTCCAGAGTGGTTGGCGGCTGGTGAGCCTGGATGGCGGTTGACAATGAGGTGACTGGTAAACCCAGGAGGGATTCTGGTGGTCAGCAGCAAGATGGTAGCATGGAAAAGGTTGAGTCCAACACAGAGGAAAGAGAGAACTGAACATAGGGGAAAACGTGCCCAGTGTGGGGGAGAGAGTGAACTGAACATGGGGAAGCGTGTGCCCAACGCAGAGGGGAGAGTGAACTGAGCATAGGGGAGAATGTGCCCAGCGTGGGGGAGAGAGTGAACTGAACATGGGGAAGCGTGTGCCCAGCGCAGAGGACAGAGTGAACTGAGCACAGGTAGCGTGTACCCAGTGTGGGGGAGAGTGTGAACTAAGCACTGGGGAGAGCATACCCAGCGAGAGCATACCCAGCGCAGAAGACAGAGTGAATTGAGCATGGGAGAGCGTGTGCCCAGTGTGGGAGAGTGAACTCAGCATGGGGGAGCACATGCCCAACGCGGGGGGAGAGTGAACAGAGCATGGGGGAGCATGTGCCCAACGTGGGGGAGAGAGCGAACTGAGCACGGGGAGATCATACCCAGTATGGGGGAGAGAGTGAACCGAGCACGGGAAGAGCATACCCAGCATGGGGGAGAGATCAAGCACTCGTGGACAATGTGAGTTCCTTTGGGGAAAGCCCAATGTGGACCATCTGCAGGCTCATGGCTGAAGGAGGACTGTTGAACTTTGAACTTTATTTCTTTACTTTTCTACTTGATACTAAGAAGAATTGTAATGTTCAACCTTTAATTTATTTATTTTTCTACTTTGTACCCAAGGTTTTGTCCAAGAAGGCCTTTGAGTCTCAAAGGAAAGCTGACAGGAAGCTTCCAAAAATCCGGCTCAGAGACATCCAATGTTTTCATGCAGCTGGTACAGCAAAGAAGAACACTCAAGAAAGGGAAAGATTTCTTGGAAATATTTAGAGTTCCAAGATGACTATGTACTAACTATTCTTGCTACAATTAATGAGTGATGAATTTGTGTCAAAATAGACACAAAGGGAAAGAATGAACGTTTTCATTTAAGTTTGCAGAAGACTATCAGGAAGAAGCACAACTTTATTACGGATGGATACACTTGCAAAATGTTGATGAACTTTTGAAAAATAGCTTAGAAATACATGCAAGGAAATAAATTTGCCATTCTGCACACTGCTGTGCAATGCAAGAACATTTTACAGTCCCCACATAGAAGACTATTTGCTCACTAGCGATGATGCCCTTCTATCTTCTGATGGAGTTTCAGAAACGTTCTCTCCAGAGAAGTTTACATCCCACTCCAGCTCTCTGCTCATCTTCCTAGATATGATAAGACAGTCTATGCATGCTATATGTCATCGATGAGAGCTGTAAATGCTGCTGAACTTTAATACCTCAAGCCAAAGATGGCGGGCATGGGAAGGGAGGAAATGAGAGAAGAGTTAAATGCTCATGGCTAAAAGTTAATCATTAAAAAAGTAAAATAACTTCAGCTATTGAACATGTGTGAACAGAGCTGAGGCGTGTGTCACTTCTGGGATTAGAGCCTGAGTTTGGACGCTTCCAAAGAGCTGTCCTCTCTTCCCAATGTCTTATAACTAGCTATATTTAATAAAGCTTTTTCATGTTCTCACACAACAGTGAAGATCTCATCTCCTACAATGGCTGTATTTGTTCTTGGATGTAAGTACTGCTGGCAAAGTCAGCATTATAGCCCAAACCAAACTGTCCTTGAGAAGTCAGTACTGAACACCTGCTTGAACCATTGCAGTCCATGTGATGTAGTTACACCAAATGATGTTGAACCAAACAAGCTGGTTTGTGTGTTTTGGATGGTTAGGGTTAGGGTTAGGACCTGCCCTTTAATCCACTGTATTTACGTGGCTAATCCAGTTCCGTTTCTGATCCATGGTAGCACTCGGGAGGTTACTGGTGGGGGATTCAATGATTGGCAGTTCCATTGACCATCAAGGGATGATGCTTTGATTATCTCAAATAAGAGATATTCATTTACTGGCATGTATGGGGGATGAAGATTAATTATCATTTGCAGCTGAAGCCTGGGTGTTGCGAGGAAAACAGACTGTTTGGTGTCTGTGATATGCACAGAACAGTGCTCCATCACAAGTGGGCATCCCCACCTCCAAACTTATTTTGCAGGAAAGCTCAGTCAAATGTCCATTTAAGGAAGCGATACAATCCATATCTATATAATCATTTAAAGCTTACACCATCACTGATATACTTTGGTTACCGTTAAGCAGAAACTTAGACAGCCATATAAATACTATGGCTAGAAGAGCAAGTCAGAAGCTGGATACTTTATCATAAACGTCTCCCCTCTATCATTTACAAAGCATTGTAAGTAAACTGATGAAATGCTCCCACGTGTGTGGATGAGTGAAGTTCCAATGCTCAGGAGGTTTGATGCTATCCAGGTCAGCTGATTGATCAGCTCCCCGCACTACCTTAAACTGTCTCACTGTTTCATCATCGTTGCTGGGTCAGGAATGTTGGGAGGTGGTCTCTTGTCAGCAATGGTGACTGCCTGGCACTTTAATGGCACGAATTTTCCTTACCATTTATCAACCCAGGCTTGGCTGTTAACCAGGTCTTGCTACAAACATGACTTCTTCAATGATTTCAAACTGTAATCAGTGACATATATAGAGGATATAGGTGATGTCAAGCCAACACTGTAACCTTCATCTAACACAAGGAATTACATGAAGAATACCAGTCTTTTCCAACAACACATTGGATTAGTAAAACTGAGAGCTAGGCCCACTTATTAGATCCTGTTTTAAGCCACTTGCATTTAATTTCCATCTTTTCAAACTTTATCTTTTCTCTCCTGTCATCCATTTGTTCATACTTACAAATTAGCTACATTTCTTACAATTAGCTTTTGAAAATATGTGAATATTAAATTTACCTCAACGGGCCGACTAATTTGTCAACATTTGACTCACATGCTGGATTAGATTCTCATGATCATAACTGGTCTCAACACCTGTGGATATCAAACTTCCGAATCTGTTGACTTGTGTATTTCCGGAAAAAAACACATTATGTTGAAGCATTTCTTATTGCACTCCTCAGGACAAGTCACAAGGACACCAAAGTAAAGGAAAGCAACAGTTAGACAATATGTGAGGACAGTGCTGATGAGTTGAAAATGGCATTGTCCTGGGAAAGGAACCAGTGAATGGCTGTCACCTATTTTGTTGAGTTGAAATCAGTACAGTATGTATACGTGTTCTCTCTATCTGCAGAGGTGAGGGTCCTATATATTAAAATGTGTAGGTTCTAATAAACACAACCATTTCATGTTGCGAGCCAATTGACAATCTTAAGTTGGTTGTCAATATTATTCTTGACATATTCTGGATTATTTAGCAAATGTCCTATTGTGGATCCACATTTAACACTGGACACTATGTTGTGAGTTTTGCAAGCATGGGCTGGTTGATTACTATCAGTACTCTACTTATTGCGAATAGCCAAAGGAATATGCTGCGGACACAAAGTGCCAGTTTTTGAGACATAGGGTCTATATACCTAGAATCACACCAGCACTGAAATTCACAGAGCACCTTACTCAATTTCATCTGCGTGATAGGCATAATCTTTCTTTGCTATGACTCATATTGCTAATATATAATACTAGAATGAGATAGCTGTTCATTATGATATTAATTCCCAACATTTCTCTTACATTCTCTTGCTTAATTATTATGGCTGAATCACAGTTTTGATAGCAATAGTTGAAGTTCACTCTAAAGTTTATAACATGTGGGCCACAGGAATTGACCACTTAGCTCTGGAACCTGTTCAGATATTCAATAAAATCATGCCTTATCAGTGACATAGTCCACATTGCACTTTTGTCCCTTATCACTTAATCCCTTTGATTAATGAAAATCCATCGATCATAGTTTTAACATTGATGTTTTTTAGAAAAAGTTCCAAATGTCTACCATGCCTTTGCATGAAGAAGTGAATTATAATTCAGTTTTGAAAAGTTTGGTTCTAATTTTATAGATTACGCTCCCAAGACTCCTCCCCCATCAGAAATATTTTCTCCCTAAATACTTCAATATCTGAAACATTTGTTCAGATAACCCTCTTAATCATCTAAATTCCAGGAAGTACAGCTCTACTTCCTGAGTTCCTTCCTTGTTCTTTTAACCTTGGGAGAATTGGTGAGGTCAAATCAAAAGGACTGGACTAGATTGTCTGACAGACTTTCAAGTCATGATGTCCGGATTAAATGGAGGTTCTGAATCTGAATCTGTCAGCAGTGAGACCTCCACTGAGCATTAAATGACCGACTCCTCAATCAGGAGGTATCATCTCATAGAGATGCCAATCAACCTATAACTTGCAGCAATACCACTGAGAGAAGTATGTACTGATCAGACTACAGGCATTGCTCAGGTTCTAAATGGTGGGAGTGCTACACAAGCATAATTCTGGGAGCATCACAGAAGAGACAGATGGGAAGCCCAGGATTTGGGGAGGAGTGAGGGATGTGAGTGTCATGTCAATAAGGCTGGAAGGGAAAGAATGCCAAGGGCTTGTGGAGGAGACCAATGGGAAAGGGAACAATGAGGGACAATGCCTACTCCTAAATTCCTGCCCACAGCCCGAGCAAGCTAATGTTCTTGACCTCCTCCTGTTGACCTCAAAATGATAAGGTTGAAGGAGAGCTCTTCAGTGGCCAATAATTGCCCACTTAAGGGCCTTAAGAGCAAGTGACCTGGCTTACATCTTCAACCTCCTACCCATAGCCTTTTTGTCAGGTCAAGGGGAGAGGCAGATAGGCAGTGGGTAAGACAAAGGGAATTTTATAGGCCAGTCCGCTAATCAACCCTGCAAACTTGTAGAATTCTGGTTTATTATATGCCAATCCAAATAAATGGCAAAACTGAAATATGTTGGCCTTTGAATGGTGCAGGCAAGAGCACAACGGTAGGAAACACAATAATTTCAACTACTAGGACTATTTTGTTTGAATTTGAAACCCGCAAACCTCTTCTGGGCACATCACATGCACCATTGTTTGGTGTTGAGTAAATGTAAATATCTTAGAAGAGGACCACAGATCTACATCTGACTCTTCACTGACATGGATCCCACAAAGTTTGATGGGATAGTGATTATGCTATCAGAAAAACAATCCAGAGGTCCGAACTAATGCTCTGGTGACATGAATTCAAATCCTATCCCGAAAGCAGCAGTTGGTGGAATTTAAATTCAATTGATAAATCTGCAATTAAAAGTCTAATCACGGATTGCTATAAAAATCCAACTGGCTCACTGACATTCTTTTGAAACGAAAATCTGCTGTTCTTACCTAATGTGGATTAAGTGTCACTCCAAACTCAAAGCAATGTAGGCAGCTCTGAAATAGCCTAACTGGATATTCATATCAATGACAATTAGGAATGATTAACAAATATTGGTCAGCATCCCATTAATGATTACATTTTAAAAATTCTTTACATTCTGCCTATAAACATGATTGAGGCCAGTTTTGCAAGAGTGATTAATCAGACTTTGCTAGCTAATGATCACTGTGGCATGAGGTCACATAATTCAGGTCACATTATGACTAGGCTGTTTCTGAAGCACAAACCAACTGTGTTACCACTCAAGCACAGCATTGCCTTCATGTCTACAGTTCCAGTTTCCTTTGGGAACATGCATTAATCAGTTTTAAAAGTGAAGTCTGCTCAGCCCTGCAGACATGGCTGAGCAAGTACTGACAAACAGCTACAGAATTTGTGTGTCTTGGACTTCAGGATCCCCTGTACTCATTTTCCTTTTCTTCTAAGATTGTCACCCAGAGGGGTTTCTATTTAGACACCCACTCGGTGTCTTCAATGGTGCTGAGGGGAGTAAGAACTGCACCAATCAGAATGAAAACACATGTATAACTTGAGAAAAGATCAAGCAGAAATAACATTGAACAATTTCTACGGAGTACTGTGTGCAGTTCTGGTCACCATGCTATAGGAAGGACGTTACTAAACTGGAGGGGGTTCAGAAAAAATACCAGTATTTGCCGGGAATGGAGAGTTTGAGACATAAAAATAGGCTGGAAAGACTGGGATTTTCTTCACTGAAGTGTACGAGAATGAAGGGTGACCTTAAATGAGATTTATAAAATCATGAGGGGGATAGATAAGGTGAATGACAAGAGCCTTTCCCTTGAAGTGGTGGAGTTCAAAACTAAGGGGCATTATTTAAGGTGAGAGAAGAAAGATTTAAAAAGGACATCAGAGGCAACCTTTTTAACACAGAGAATGGCAGCAATTTTTGAGAAGATTTGTAGCTCAGGTTGATGATAAGTATAAACTGGAAGGTTTGTTTTCAGATGTTTCGTCACCATACTAGGTAACAGCATCAGTGAGAATCCCTGGTGAAGCGCTGGTGGTATGTCCTGCCTCTCTATTTATAGGTCTTGGTTTTTTAAGGTGAGTGATTTCATTTTCAGTTCTTTTTTACAAGGGAAGTTGATGGGGTCTAAGTTAACGTGTTTATTGATGATGTTCTGATTATAATACCATGCCTCTAAGAATTCACTTACATGACTTTGTTTTGCCTGTCCTAGAATGTGTGTGTCAAAGTGGTGTCCTTCTTTGTACAAAGTTAAAAATCACACAACACCAGGTTATAGTCCAACAGGTTTAATTGGAAGCACACTAGCTTTCGGAGCGACGCTCCTTCATCACCTGATGAAGGAGCGTCGCTCCGAAAGCTAGTGTGCTTCCAATTAAACCTGTTGGACTATAACTGGTGTTGTGTGATTTTTAACTTTGTACACCCCAGTCCAACACCGGCATCTCCGAATCCTTCTTTGTATGTATGGAAACTAGTGATAGTGGGTCGTATCTTTTGGTGGTTAGTTGGTGTTCATGTATCCAAGTTTCCTGCTTGTTTGTCCTAAGTAGTGTTTTTTTACCGTTGTTGCATGGCATTTTGTAAATTACGTCAATTTTGCTGGTAGTATCTAATGGATCCTTTAGGTTCATTAGTCACTGTTGAAGTGTGTTGGTAGGTTTGTGGGTTACCATGATACCAAGGTAGTCTGGAAATCATTTCAGAAATGTCTTTGATGTAAGATAATGTGGCTTTAGTTTTTGGTTGCATTGTGTCTGCTGGTTTGGATTAGTTTCTGTGGAATCAGCGGATCGTGTTTATTAGGTACCCGTTTTTCTTGAAAACGTTGTGTAGAGAGGGATTTGTGCTTGGAATGAACTGCCAGAGAAAGGGGTGGATGCAGGTACAGTTAAAACATTTAAAAGACATTGGATAAGTTTATGAATAGGAAAGGTTTGGAGGGATATGGTCAAGTACAGGCAGGCGGGAATGGTTTAGTTTGGGAACATGGTCAGCATGCACTAGTTGGACCAAAGGGTCTGCTTCCATGCTGATTGACTCTCTAATTCTATTAGAAAACTTTAACAATAATTAAAAATATGAAACTTGCAACCAATGATGTGCTGGCACTTAGCTAGAAAATCATGAAAGGTACAACTGAATGACTTTTGGATATGAAGTTCCCAACTATTTCCAAAATTACAGGTCATCACCCTTTCTGTTTTATCCCTTAAACTAGTTCATAGAGATTTTAACAACAAATGAGTTGCAAGCCGTGCAATCAGGTACTCATTCACAACAATGGTTTCTTTATTATCCTTGCATTTTAGAAACGTCAACAATAGGGCGGGTTGCATCTTCACTGCATTTTCATTCAACTAAATGAAAATCCATCAGGTTCTACAAAGTGTGTGAAATCTGGCACACCAGGTCACTATCTAGGCAGCAAACATTGACATCAACATGCAATGAAAACAAACAGGACAAGAACATAGGCATTAATTGATCACACAAAAATTTACTGTGTCTCCATTTCAGCTTCGATATAGTTAATAGCAAACCATTGCACACCTACCTGCACACTAGTCAGGGTTGTATACTGGTAAGCCTTTATTACAAGGTAGTTGGCTTCTATATCTATTAATCCCAAGATCATATACTTCCACCATCTTCGTTTTAATATTGCCAACAGATTCTCTTCCCCTGTGCAAAAGAAAAGACCACCAGGTTACAAGTGCAGCCAGTCATTATGTAAAACATTGCTGTGGTTAAAATTACTCAGTTGCAAACAACCCAGTGATTTTGTTAAACGAGGGCATATATTCCTCTTTTCATCAAATTGGTAACAGCCATGAGATTGGGGTGAATACAACCAAAGTGTCTGTGATTTCATCTTTGCTCACAACAGCCCAGGTACCAAGTACATCGCTATGGGGTAAGCTTGAAAAACCTAACCCTCACATCATTCATACATCCAAGTGGCCAATTTTTCTAATATTTCACATTTATCACATCTTAATCTGATTAAATGTGTTTATTGACGCAAAATGAAAATATTAAAGTATTTCAATATTTTAGGCACTCAAGTGTCACTGATTTGGGACACTTGTCTCTGCTATTATGAAACTCAAAACTCTTAATTTTATGGGTGTAGATTAAGTCATTTTGATCAGGCAAAGGAGAAAGAGAAAAACGTAGTCATTACAGACACTAAAAGATAATTGGTTATTTATTGTTATAAAACATATTTGCAACTCAAAATGTAATTTTTAACTTAAAATGCACAATTCAGTTCATGAAGGAAGACACATCAACTTAGAACTTGAAGAACTTGGACTTGCTTAGTGTCAGAGGCTTGGATGGGGGACAATTTGCTACATGTGTATAGAAGGGTTTTTTAAGTCCAACTAGGGAAGGAGCTACACTAGATCTGTTATTAAGAAATGAGCCGGTTGGTGATCACTGTTTCAGAGTGAGAGCATTTTGGGAACAGTGATCATAATTTTGTAAGCTTTAAATTACTTATGGATAAAAATAAGAGCAATCCTTGGGTGAAAGAACTAAGTTGGTGAAAGACTAACTATCACAATATTAGGGAGGAACTGGGGAATGTAGACTGAGGGTGGTTAGTTGAGGATAAATCCACATCTGGCGTTTGGGAATATTTTAAAGGCCAGTTGATTAGAGTTCAGGACCAGCATGTAAAAATAAGGAAAAGGATGGGAAGATTTGGGAACCTTGGAATGACAAGAGAAATTGAGAAATTAGTCAAAAAGAAAAAGGAGGCATATGTAAGGTTTGGGAAACGGAAGACAGACAGAGCCCTTGAAGAATACAAAAATGGCAGGAAAGAACCCTGACAAGGAATTGGGAAGGCACAAAGGAGCCACAAAATGTCTTTGGCAAACAGGATTAAGGAAAATCCTTAGCATTTTATACATATATAGGAACCAAGAAGGTAGCTAGGGAAAGGGACAAAGGAGGGAATTTATTAATGGAACCAGAGAAAGTGGGTAAGATCCTTAACAAATACTTTGCATCAATATTCACAAAGGAGAAGTACATGGTGGATGCTGAGTCTGGGGAAGGGTATGTTGATATTCTGGGATAATTACACTATTTCCTTTGTACATCTTAGGTTGTCAGGTCATCTCCATATATCCAATTTGGTCTAATCACAAACTGATATGTTCCTGATGGTTTTGGTCATCCTTTAATCACTACTTCTCACAGCATTGAAGACATGCGTCTTATTTGATAGTTAGCTTCCTTGGAGTAAAGTACTTGTCTGTTATATTCAGTGTGTCTGCTGGGTTGACAACTTCCAAAGCATGAAGAGCTATGGCTTCATCTTGAATTCAGAAGATTCCACACTGTCTTCACCAAGAGGGTTACTCTCAACAGCATGTTTGCAGTATGTATCTGCTTCCAATGCTTATACATCACTTCCAGATGACATCTCTGTAACCTGAGTAACAGCCATTGCAGATGCTTTAGAGCAGAGAATAGCAGTTTGAGGGAAATGCTATGAGGTGCCTTGTGGTCAGACTCGACTGTCACTTTGCTTCTTTTAAGTTGGTACACATGCAAAGTCAATGACTAGGCAATCTTTCTCAATCTAGGCATAACATCTTTCTGCTTGTGTTAGTGCCCTAGATGTAAATGTAACTGTTTGACTTTGCTGCATTCAGGTTTCCACAAGTCCTGTCTTACTGGTGTCACACTGCAGGATGACTTCACCATTGACAGAGACTGCAGTAGTTTTTTAGCACTGGCATTGGAGTCACTAGCTGATTGATTCACAACTTTGGCATTTCTACACTGGTCAATTGCTCTCCCTGGTGTAAGTTTGCCTTGTTCTGAAGAAGGATCACAGAACCTGAAACATTAACGCTGCTTTCTCTGCAGATCCTGCCAGACCTGCTGAGTTTCTCCAGCAGTTTGTATTTTTGTTTCTGATTTCTGATCAGGAATTCTTTGGTTTTTTTATATAAGTTTAACTTCTCTCAGTCAGTTCTGTCTCTAATTAGCTCAGACTTTAATTGTGCAAATTCACAGGTTTCTGAATGTTGAGTTGATGATGTTACATATTGAGCAATCGACTCTTTGTTGTCTACTACTGAATACTTAAAAGTTCACATGCAGCATTCAGTTTGAGCTCAAAATGTGCCGTCAAAGCTTTTAAAATTATTGTGTTTCTTCATTCTGTTGTTCAGCAATATTAAAGATGAAATATATTTTTGAACAGTCTCATCCCAACATTGTTAAAAGTATCGAGGAGAAAGTGAGAACTGCAGATGCTGGAGATCAGAGCTGAAAATATGTTGCTGGAAAAGCGCAGCAGGTCAGGCAGCATCCAAGGAGCAGGAGAATCGACGTTTCGGGCATAAGTCCTTCTTCAGGAACCAGTGTTAAAAGTATAGTGGGCTTGGTCTGGTTTGCTCAACAAATCTGTTAGTATTACCTAATTCTATCATTGTTCATATCCCCAATATCCTCATATCCCCAATAATTTAAACATGAGCTAGTGCAGGAAAAGGTGCAACCATTTTTGCGTAAGCAGCTTTCTTTGTTGTTTTCTTTTGTCATTTTCAGTGGCAGTTCACATCTCTGTGATGTGCTTTTTATTTCAGCTCTGGACACTCACCACTTCTGACAATATGTTTCCAGTGTAACTGCAGTGAGTTCAGCAGAAAGACTTTACTGAAGAGAAGCTTAAGATGTTTGCCTCCAGGGCATGTGCCTCATGGTACAAGTCACATGACTATGGCACATTAGGATAGACATTTGTACATGATCGTATTTCAATCCAAACAAAATTATAGTTGGATCTGAAAAAGCATGGTTGCTACCTACTAGCTCTAAATTGTATTTTTTTTTTGTTTACATTTTTGTGATAATCTTCATAATTACAGAAATATAAATAATTATGACTGTCTTGCAGAGTTAATAACTGGCTCATGTTTGCTGGCGACAAAATTAAAGGTGGACAGATTTCATTGAATCCCTACAGCATGGAAGCAGGCCCTTCAGCCCAACAGTCCACACCAACCCTCCAAAGAGCGACCCACCCAGACCCATTCCCCCTACCCTACATTTATCCCTGACTAATGCACCTAACCTACACATCCCTGACCACTATGGGCAATTTAGCATGGCCAATTCACCTTATCTGCACATCTTTGGATTATGGGAGGAAACCCACACTGACTCAGGGAGAATGTGAAAAGACAGTCGCCCAACGCTGGAATCCAATCCGTGTCCCTGGTGCTGTGCGGTGGCAGTGCTAACCACTGAGCCACCATGTTGCTCTAATATACCTGGTTACTATGGTGTGTGAAGACAAAGACTTTGGACTTTTGTGCATTTTGGGAACATAAACAGAAACGTGGGCAAATGGATCTTCCAGAAATCCCATATGCAGCATGAATCTTTTATCAATTTCAGACATTGAGCACAATACTCAGTTTTTCATCATTGTCAAAAATGAAAATTACTGAACTGAGGAGATTCAGCAGGATGTTGCCTGGGATAGAGCAATTTAGCCAAGAAGAGAGGCTAGAGAAGCTGAGACTGATTTCTTTAGAGCAGAGAAAATTGAAAAGGGACCTGATTGAAGTGCATAAGGTTATGAGGACAGGATGGATGGAAAGCAGTTAGTCCCCTTAATTAAAGGGTCACTAACAAAGGGGCATAATTTTAATGTGAAAGGTATAATTTTAAAGTGAAAAGGTCCCTTTTCTTTGCTCTAAAGAAAACAATCTCAGTTTATCCAGCCTCTCTTCAGAGCTAAGTTGCTCTTTCCTGATTAATCTCTGCACCCTCCCCAGTGTAATTATATCACTTTCCTCTGGAGCGGTGAACAGAATTGCACACAGTACTTCAGCTGTGGCCTTACCAATATTTTGTACTGCTCCACATTAACCCTCCATACTCTCATAATCTTTGCCTCAACTCAAAGGCAAGTGTTCTATATGGTTTCTTAACCACACTTTTAACCTGTCCTGCCACTTTCATGGATCTGCAGGGACAAGCATCCCAAGATCCCTCTGTACTTCTGAGCTTCCCAGTGTCCTGCCATTCACTGACTACTTCCTTATCTTGTTAGTTTTTCCAAAGTGCATCACCTCACACTAACAGGGTTAAATTCCTCTGGTCATTGATCTGCCAATCTGACTATATCTGTCTGTAGCCTAAGACCTGTTCTTCATTGTCAGCCATCCAATCAATCTTCATGTCATCCACAAACATACTTATCATCATCCCCACATTTTCTTCAATATCATTTACATATATTACAAACAATAAGGCACCCAGCATTGATCTTTTTGGTACACTGCCGGACACTGGCCTCCAGTCACAAAAACAGCCTTCTACCACCACCCTCTGTTTCTTGCCACTAAGTCAATTTTGGCTCCAAATGGCCAAGTTGCCCTGGATCCCATGTGTTTTTATCAGCTTTACTGGTCTCTCATGTGGGATCTTTTCTGAAATCTTCATAAACTACATCAACTGCATCACCCACTTCTACACACCTCGTCAATATCTCCAAAAATTCTGTCATATTTGTTAGGTATGACACTTTTCTGACAAAACCATGCTGACTATCCCAGATCAAATCTTGCCTTCCTACCATTGATGTAAGACTCAGGTCTGTAAGCAAACAAAGTAACTTCTTTTGATGCTTGCATGAATGGACTTATTCTGATTCTAAACTACTTAAAAGTTAGACCATAATTGTATCATCATCTTGGTCATGTCTAGTGGTTTGCAAACTGCAAGGAGTCAGCAATTAATCTATGAAACATTACACTTTTCTCATGCCTAAGTCTATTTAATATTGAATGAAATTGACCGCATTTCTTTCCCAAAAACCCTCCAACAACTTACTTGCTTATCATCCTGTACGCCTTAGAGTCAGGAGAAAAACAGGACATTTACTTTTTAAAATGTCAGATATGCATTTTCCGCATTAATAAATATGTTTACACAGAACTTTGATGCACATTAAACGTGTGACTTGAGACATAACCTGAGTTGAGCATTCACATTTTCTTCCTCCTGTCCTTGTGTTTTGATAGATATCTGTATCTACAAGGAAGTTACACATTTATTTCTGAAGTTTCTTGCCAAGTGATTCTATAAGTGACTCACGATGGCAAGCAAAATTACATTTAACAATCATTAACTCTTCAGAGATGCTTGCAAATGCTTCAGAGCATTTCAAGAGCTCACCTGCAGCCATCAGAAAATATTAATCAACTGCTCCAGAACTACTCTCTTCTGCAGATTGTACAAAGAACTTTTCTAACCAATAAATGTTATATTCAGTTATGCAATGGGAAGTGATCAATGTGGGGCCAACCATTTAAGTTTCTTTCAATTCCCTTAACCTATTCAGGGGTGAGTTTGTTACACATTCAATTCCAAGAAGCACCTTTGGCAAGTTCCCAAAAACACCTTTCATAATTTGTCATGTGTCTAACTTATGTTTACTGAATGACTCATTGGCTCTGAAAATACAAAGATATTTTAAAACTGACGAGAAAGAAATGAAGCAGGATGTACATTTTTGGCAGTTAGTGAAGATTTGTTAACACTGGACAAGTCTTAGGTGTGGGATTGACAGGTGCAAATTTGCAGCCTGACATCTGAGCTGTCACCTCACGGTAAAAGAGAAATATTGTTAGAAATAGCAAGCTCTATCCATTACATGGGATAGATCTCATCAATTACTCAGTGGTAGCACTCTCAGTTGCAAGTTAGAAGACGTATGAATGTTAACTCAACCATATTCCACAACACAAATGCAGAACAAATAAATGTGCTTTTGATCTTAAAACAAATTCAGCACCTTTTCACTAAAGGTAATAAGCAAACAGAAATTAAAAATCCAAGTTTCTATCCACACCTCTCCAACAACTGGGTTTGGCACTGGAGGATGGCTTACAAGAGCTACAATGAGAATGGAGGAGATATCGGCTGGTACTAAGGATGAGGACCCACTATTGGTACAAATATAGTCTGCAACCTTGGTACCTACCCTACTATCTTCCATCAATTAATCAAGTCATAACTGTTTCATGCTTTCTTCCTCCTCTTCAATGCTGACTTTAATGAATTACAACTTGTCTTGACCCATTTTTTGTACTCGTTGAGAAGTGTGGCATTGGAAAAGCACAGCAGGTCAGGCAGCTCCTCTGATGCACCACACTTTTGGACTCTGATCTTTGGTACTGCTCTTCTTTACCCCCTTCTTTTGTCTTACAGTATTATTTGTCTCATTTAGTCACCTCTGCCTTCCCACCCTATCGTCAACCCTCCCCACCATCGTCAGAATTTATTTTTGTTACCACATTTCTAAATGCATTTTCACACTCAAATCCATATTTTCCCAGTATTCTATCACCCATTTTCTTGCATTTGTCTAGGTTTCCTGCTTCTTTAATCACTTGCACATTCTTTGCCTTTTAATATCTCTTGTTTTTGTCCATGCCTTGAATGGAGTGATTCATTACACAATTCAATTCATAATTCCTATCTCAGGTTCTCGTTTTCTCAATAAAGTATGCCTTTTCTTCACCCTTTTCCACTATATATTTTTCTGTGATCTTTGAATTTTTAGTTATAAATAAAAACTCACATCCTTAAGGCGTATCTCCTCTTTCCAACATACAGACCTGTTATATCGTCACTAGTGCCACTACAAAACAAAATATATTTTAAAATCCTGACAGCTCATAAATTAACAAGTTACTCCTGTGAAGCAAAACTGAAAGAACTGCGGATGCCGGAAATCAGAAACAAAAACAGAAATTGCTAGAAAAGCTCAGCAGGTCTGGCAGCTTCTGTGCAGAGAAATCAGAGTTAACATTTTGGGTCCAGTGATCCTTCTTCAGAACTAGAGTTAGCTAGAAAAACTTTGTTTTAATATACTTATGATAGGACTGGGGCTGGGGGGAGAGAGTAAATTATAGGTGGAGATAGAATCCAAAGAGAGAAAAACAATTGGACAAACAAAGGAGTGGATGATAGTCAGCCTGGGAGAATGAATAGCTGCTAATGGGCACCCTTCATGGCTAACAATGGGTGTGCAGACCATCGTTACAGCAGACCATGTGACAACAAGACCTGGTGTGTGTGGGGATTATGGTAAGAACATGGGCGAAGGTGCCTTAAGCCTAAAATTATTGAATTCAATATTGAGTCCAGAAGGCTATAGAGTTCTCAAGCAGAAA
The DNA here is from genome assembly GCF_004010195.1 of Chiloscyllium plagiosum. Classification (NCBI taxonomy): domain Eukaryota; kingdom Metazoa; phylum Chordata; class Chondrichthyes; order Orectolobiformes; family Hemiscylliidae; genus Chiloscyllium; species Chiloscyllium plagiosum. The sequence goes on from NC_057712.1 coordinate 73,830,808, forward strand.
ATGAGGTGCTGCTCTTCCAGCTTATGCTGAGCTGTGCTGGAGCACTGCAGCAAGCCTGAGACTGAGATATTTTCCAGGGAACAGGGCAGTTTGTTGAAGTGGCAGGCAACTGGAAGCCCATGGTCATTTTTACGGACCTAATGTGGGTGTTTTGTGAGGTGGTCATCCAGTCTGTGCTTTGTTTCCCCAACGTAGCAGAGACCACATTATGAATAGTGAATAGAGTAAACTAGATTGTGTGAAGTGCAGGTAAGGTTCTGCTTCTCCTGGAAGGTGTGATTGGGCCCTTGGATACTAAGGAGGGAGGAAGTAAACGGGGATATGTCACACCTTCTGCGGCTTCAGGGGAAGGTGCCATGGGGCTTTGGAGAGGATGCGGTGTTGGGAGAAAGAGGAGTGGACCAGGATGTCCCAGATGGAATGGTCCCTGCGGAAAGCTGACAAGGGAGGGGAGGGGAGGGGAATATGTGTATGGTGGTGGCAACCCGCCAGAGATGGCAGAAATAGGAGCTACTGATCCTCTGGATGTAGATGCTGGTGGGATGGTAGGTGACAAGGAGAACCCTATCATTGCTGTGGGAGGGAAGAAGCAGGTGAGGGCTGAAGTGCAGGAGACTGGTCAGATCCAGCTGAGTGTTCTCTCAATTACGGTTTGGGGGAATCCTTGGTTGAGGAAGAATGTGGATATCAGAAGCTGCCTTATTGAAGTTAGCATCGTCAGAACCGATGTGATGGAGATGGAGGAACCAGGGGAATGGAATAGAGAGTCTTTATAGGAAGCAGGATGTGTAGTCAAGATAACTATGGGAGTCAGTGGGTTTGTAATGGATATTTGTGGCCAGTCTATCCCTAGAAATGGAAATAGAGATGTTGAAGAAGGGAAAGGAAGAGTCAGAGGTGGACCAGGTGCAGGTGACAGCAGGATGAGAATTGAAGCGAAATGATAAACTTTTCCAATTGTGGTTGAGAGCAAGAGAAGCAGCACCAATGATATCAATCGATATACCAGAGAAAGGGTTGTGGTGAATTATAGAATAGAATCCTAGAAACGCTACAATGTGGAAGCAGGCCATTCGGCCCATTGAGTTATACCGACCCTCCGAACAGCATCCCACCCAGACCCACACCCTACCCTATCCCTTTAACCCTGCTTTCCCATGGATACCCACCTAGATTGTTTGAGATTTAAGGAGAGGCAGGCTTGAATCGTGGCTCTGAGGGAGGGGACCGGAAGACGACTACAACAAAGAATGTTCCACATACTCCATAAAGAGACAGTGCGGGGGTGGGGGGAAGAGATCACTGGATGAAATGAGGTTAGTGACTGTTGTGGACACAATGGCCTGATGTTCCATGGTGGGGTCATGGTCCAGGGGAGTGAGGAGGAGGTATCTGAGAGCAGGCACTCAGCCTCTGCAATGCAGAGGTCAGTCACAACAGCATCAATGTCGTCAGCAGGCTTCATTACAAAGTCAGGGCTGGATGCGAGACTCCCGTGAATCAGTTTAGTTTCAAAAAAATTGCCAGATATTTCATTGATGTATAGCTGGTTATAAAACAAAATAATCAATTTTAAGCTTTGCATGAACATAATCCATATCCTCAAATTAAATAACTTTTAGATTATTAATAATCCTTTATATCTTTTTGTGGACAGCCTAAATAGGTCACCTTGGTTTATGTAATCAATTTTGATAAATGCCCTCAGCTTCTATTGTTTGTTCTGTGCTACTTGACGCACTGAGGATCACCAAAAATGTCTCAAAAAATCACCTCTCAGCATACGGTATATCAGTATTTTGAAAGCCAGTTGTGATTTTTGATACAGTTCTGGTCTTACTGAGGTCATGAAGTTAATTTCTATGAACAGAAGGAATTTAATTTTCCAGTCTTCCTCAATTCTGCCTATCATCATTTCCCAAGGTAATTATTCAACAAATTACAACTGGTAAGCAATTACTGGCCACTTTCAAAGATAATTGAAAGCTCTAATGGGGTAAATCTACACATTTGTGCTCCTCATGCACAGCCTTACATAGTGAAGAATTAGCTGTCCCTGCTACTATTGATTTATGCATTATTTTTCACAGGTGGAAATACTTTTCAAGACAAAAGTCCATATTCCATATGCTGCTTGGGACAGGGGCACAAGTTAATTAACTAATACTGCTTTTATTTTTTCTTCAGTTTTATTACTGGTTTCTTGGGAGCATGTAGACTGGTTGCAAACAGAGTCCTGCATTTATGAAGGTCAGGAGCACGACTGCTCACTATTACCACAGCACCTCAAAGTGCTCCATAAACTGAATTTGAACAGCTTGCTCATAATCTCCCATTAGCTATTTGAGCATTTCAATTTTAAAAATAATAAATGGGTGCACAGCTTTTTAACAAGGTAAGTGGTTTGTTATACCACTATGACAGAAAGTTAGTAAATTGAAAAGTGATAGTTGTTAACTAAAATGCATATAAGAAGAAAAAGGGGCAAGATTGAAAGTTATGAGATCTGCCTCTACTATAGTTGCAGGCTTTACATGCTCTTTGAAAGTTTAGTTCAGAAGCTATCGTGGTTTCATGATTCAAATAGTAGCAGTTTGTAATTCTGGGTAATTCAAGTTGGAGCACTGGAAACATTTGTGGTTGTAAGAGCTGCTCCTTTTCTGAGGTATTTTAGGTGCTGGATGTGACTTCCTTGAATTTCAGGAGCAGCAATTACTGATTTATAAGCTGTTGTATTGTTTTGGAACTTTAAGGGAAAAGAGATCAAAACAATGGCACTTTAAAAAGGAGGAAGACAGACAAAGGCAAAGAACACATGGTCAGAGAAAGAAACTTATGCTGTTGTCTGACATAGCAGCTACTGCCTTTGCTATTTGAGTTAAAGTATCTCTGGTCATCGGAGTACATCTAAGAAAAATGAACAAACAGTGAAATTCATAGTTAACCTTGGAGGAGCCTGCGTGGGAGAGCTCACAGCACAGGGACAGATAGGTGCATAGTTTTTAAGTGTAACTTTGCTGTAAATCTACAATAGTGAGTAGAATGGGTTCTCTTTTGATTATATGTTTTATTGAGATCTGTCTCTTGATTAAACTTTAAAAATAGCAAACATAGGTACTAAGTTAGCCTGGAGCAACATCTTTTAGAGCAAGAAGGTGGTGCTATTTTCTGGGTCTGTACATTGAGCAAAGACGGCCTTTTGTAGAGTGATGTGCTCTTCCTGTCGGATGTGGGAATTTAGGGAGAGCTTCCGTATTACTGATGATTATGTCTGCAGGAAATGTCTTTGGTTCCAAATCCTATCTTATTGCATGGATCTGTTAGAGTGGCAGTTAAAGACAATGAGGCATTTGCAGGAGCTAAGTGGTGTGATGCATGGCAGTTATAGGAAGGGAGAAAAACTGCAGATACAGTCAGGTAGATGGGTTACCCCCAGGAAAGGTAGCAGAAGGAGGCAGGCAGTGAATGAGTCTCCTGTGGATATTCCCATCTCAAACAAGTATGCTGTTTTGGAAAATGTAGGGGGTGATGGATTCTCAGGGTAACGTAGCATGATCAGCCAAGTTTCTGGTACTGAGAATGGCTCGAATATAATGAGGGGTACATCAGGTTCCAAGCAATCGATTGTGATTGGGGACTCTCTAGTCAGAGGCACATAGACATTTCTGTGGCTGGCTGTGAGAAATCAGAATGGTGTTTTGCCTCCCTGGTGCCAGGATCAAGGATATCTCAGAGAAGGTGCAGAATGTTCTCAAGGGGGGGGAGGGACCAACAGGAGGTCATTGTCCACTTTGGAAGCAATGACATAGGAAGGGAAAAGGTGAGATTCTGAAGGGAGAATACAGAAAGTTAGGCAGGATTTTAAAAGAGATCCTCAAGGATAGTAATATCTGGATTACTTCTGGTGCCACAAGTTAGGGAGGATAGAGCAGATGAGTGGCTGAGGAGCTAGTGCAGGGGAGAAAGGTTAATATTTTTGTATCACTGGAATCTCTTCTGGGGTAGAAATGGCCTGTACAAGAAGGACGGATTGCACCTGAATTGGAAGGGGACTAATATACTGGCAGGGAGATTTGCTAGGTAGGATAGATGAAATAAACTGCATTTATTTCAATGCAAGAGGCTTAACAGGGAAGGCAAATAATCCAGGGCATGGTTAGGAACATGGGACTGTGATATAATAATAAATGTGGCTCAGGGATGGACAGGACTGGCAGCTTAATGTTCCAGGATAAAAATGCTACAGGAAGGATAGAAAAGGGGGGCAACAGAAGAAAGGGAGTGGTATTTTTTATAAGGGTTAGCATTACAGCTGTGCTGAGGGAGGCTCTTCCTGGGAATACATCCAGGGAAGTTATTTGGGTGGAACTGAGAAATACGAAAGGGATGATGACCTTTTTGGGATTGTATTATAGACCCGCAGTAGTCAGCAGGAAATTAAGAAACAAATTAGTAAGGAATTTCAGTTATCTGTAAGAATAATAGAATAGTTATGGTAGGGGATTTTAACTTTCCAAACATAGACTGGGACTGCTATAGTGTTAAGGATTTAGATGGAGAGGGCCATTAAGTGTGTACAAGAAAATTTTCTGATTCAGTATGTGGATGTACCTACTTGAGAATGTGCAAAACTTGACCTACTCTTGGAAAATAAGCAGGGCAGGTGACTCAGATGTTAGTGGGGGAGCACTTTGGGGCCAGCGACCGTAATTCTATTAGTTTTAAATTAGGAAAAAGATAGGCCAGGTCTAAAAGTTGAAGTTCTAAACTGGAATGTATTAGGGAAGAATTTTCAAAAGTTGATTGAAGGCAGACGTTGGCAGGTAAAGGGACGGCTGGAAAATAGGAAGCCTTCAGAAATGAGATAACGAGAGTCCAGAGACAGTATATTCCTGTCAAGGTGAAAGGCAAGGCTGGTAAGTATAGGGAATGCTTGATGACAGAGAAATTAAGGTTTTGGCTCAGAAAAGAAGGAAGAATAAGACAGTAGACAGGAGAGATCAAGTGAATCCTTAGCAGAATATAAAGGCAGTAGGCGTATAGTTAAGAGGGAAATCAGGAGGGGAAAAGGGGGCATGAGATAGGAACCCTCAAAAATCATCAAGGCAGCCTATGCATGGAAACACTAAATGACTATTTTTTTAAGATTACTTAGAGTGTGGAAACAGGCCCTTCAGCCCAATAAGTCCACACCGGCCCTCCAAAGAGCAACCCACCCAGACCCATTCCCCTACATTTACCCAACACTACAGGCAATTTAGCATGGCCAATTCACCTAACCTGCACATTTTTGGAGTGTGGGAGGAAACCAGAGCACCTGGAGAAAACCCACACAGACACAGGGAGAATGTGCAAACTCCACACAGACAGTTGCCTGAGGTGGGAATTGAACCGGAGTCTCTGGCACTGTGAGACAGCAGTGCTAACCGCTGTGCCACCGTACAGTGTTTCCTGTAGAGAAAGACATGGAAGATATAGAATGTGGGGAAGTAGGTGGAGACATCTTGAAAAATGTCAATATTACAGAGGAGGCAGCTCTGGATATCTTATAATGCATAAAGGTGGACAAATCTCCATGACCTGATCAGATGTACCATAGAACTCTGTGGGAAGCTAGGGAAGAGATTGCTGGCCACTTGCTGAAATATTTGCTGAGGTAGCCACAGGTGAGGTGGTGGAAGGTGGAGCTTGGTTAACGTGGCAAAAATTATTTGAGAAAGATGGTAAGGAAATGTCAGGGAACTATAGACCAGGGAGCCTGATATCAATGGTGGACAAGATGTTGGAGGAAATCCTGAAGGGCAGGATGTACTTGTATTTGGAAAGGCAAGGACGGACTCTGGATATTCAACATGGATTAGTCCATGGGAAATCATGTCTCACTAACTTGATTGAGTTTTTGGAAGAGTAATGAAGAGAATTGATGCAGGGAGAGCGTGGTGGATGTGATTTATATGACTTCAGTAAGACGTTCGACAAGGTTCCCCATGGGAGATTGGTTAACAAGGTTAGATCACGTGGCATACTAGGGAGAACTAGCCACTTGGAAACAGAACTGGCTTTAAAGTAGAAGACAGAGGGTGCTGATGGAGGGCTGCCTTTCAGACTGGAGGCCTGTGATCATGGTGTGCTGGATCCACTGCTTTTCATCATTTATATAAATGATTTGGATGTGAACATAGGAGGTACGGTTAGTAAGCTTGCAGATGACACCAAAATTGGAGGTGTAGTGGACAGCAAACAAGGTTACCTCAGAGTACAACGGGATCTTGTCAGATGGGCCAATGGGCCAATGAGTGGCAGATAGAGTTTAATTTAGATATATGTAAGGGGTTATATTTTGGAAAGGCAAATCAGGGGAGTGTTGCTGAACAAACAGACCTTGGAATGCAGGTTTATAGTTCCTTGAAAGTGGAGTCGCAGGTAGATAAGATAGTGAAGAAGGCGTTTAGTATGCTTTCCTTTATTGGTCAGAGCATTGAGTATACGAGTTGAGAGGTCATGTTGCGGCTGTACAGGACATGGGTTTGGCCACTTTTGGAATATTGTGTGCAATTCCAGTCTCCCTCCTACTGAAAAGACATTGTGAAACTTGAAAGGATTCAGAAAAGATTTACAAGGATGTAGCCAGAGTGGGAGGTTTATAGCGATAGGGAGAGGCTGTATAGGCCCAATCCCAGTGATGTCCAAGTTTCCGTAATGGCCACAACAACTTAGTTCCAAGTACTGATTCATGCTCTGAGTTCGTCACCCTTATTCCTGATACTACTTGCATTAAAATAGACACACTTCAACTCATCACACTGGCTGCACCTTTGCCCTTTCAAGTGCCTATCCCTCCTCACAGACACTCTGAAAGCTATATCTGGCTACTCACTACCTATTCCATTATGTGATCCATAGCTCAGGTTCCACCCGCCTGCCAATCTAGTTTAAACCCTCCCAAAGAGCTCTAGCAAATCTCCTGCCCAGGATATTGGTGCCCCCTCCAGTTCAGATACAACCTGTCCTTCTTGTACAGGTCCCACCTTTCCCAGAAGGTATCCCAATGTTCCACGTATCTGAACGCCTCCCTCCTACACCAGCCCTGCAGCCATGTGTTCAGCTTTACTTGCTCTCTAGTCCTAGCCTCATTAACACATGACACCGGTAGCAATCCAGAGATTTCTGCTCTGCTCGTCCTGCCTTCTAACTTCCAACCTAACTCCCTATGTTCTCTTTTTAGGTCCTTCTCACTTTCCCAACCTATGTCATTGATACCGATGTGTACCATGACTTCTGGCTGCTCTCCCTCCTCCTTTGACAACTCTTCTGACTAAAGCAATGTCATATACCTAGAAGGACAAGGGCCACACATACATGGGAAAAAGCAGTACTTGCAAGAACCTCTTCAAGTCTTTCACTGTCCTACTTGGACCAATATCACATTATCTCCCTTACAGCCCTGTGAATGAACCTACATCATGTGGACTGGTAGGAGTTCAGAAAAGCAATTTCACATCACTTTATCAAAGGTATTTTGAAATGGCTGGTAAACGTTGGCCTGACTAGCAATGTTCACACCCCAGGAACAAATAAAAGAAAATGTACAAAATAAAGCGACTACTCTTTATAATTCTCAAATAGTGTTGCAGCTGAAGGCTTAATATTCAAGTCAACAAGCAAACTTTCTTCATGTTTTGACAAGGCATTTATTCTGGAGAACCACAATTGTTTCAAGGAAAGGGAAGTTGATAGTCAACATCCTGGACAACTTATTACAAATGTACCTCTGACAAAGGGACACACTATTAGTGATCATGAGACAGTTTGTACAAACTCAGCTGCTGTTCTCACAGAGTCCCTACAGTGTGGAAAAGGCCATTTGGCCAAGTGAGTCCACACCAAACTTTTGAAGAGCATCCCAGCCAATCCCACTCCTCCCTGGTAATCTCACATTTCCCTTTGCCAATCCACCTAACCTGTGGGAGGAAACCAGAGCACCCGGAGGAAAACCACGCAGACACGGGGAGAATGTCCAAACTGTCACCTGAACCTGGGTCCATGGCGCTATGAGGCAGCAGTGCTAACCGCTGAGACTGCTTGCCACCCTTCTTTGCATATGGTACAGAAACCACTTTAAGTAAGACTAATCACAAATATATGTGCAAGGGCTCAGCATGTAGCTCCTCTGTCTCTGATCTAGAAGCTCCAGGTTCAAGTTCCACTTCAGGAATTGTTGGCTATGGGAAAGTATTCATGATATGGTCAAAGCAGGTTGATCATCAGTCCTCTGGTCCTTATAACAGTTAACCACTGATCCCAAAAAGGAGAAAAAAACACGTGTATAGATACAAAACAGACAAAGGGACAGAAACATGCATCTGGTAGAAGCAGAATCATGTAAATTCCCCAGATAAATGGCATGGCATTACTCTTTCTGACATGCAGTGCAGAACCTTCTGGTATGTGCATAAGCCAAACAATTACAATTCATACACGTCATATTAACTAGGCTACATTGAATGAAAGAGGCAAACAGGCTGTACATAAAATTTATATAAAGTTTCTTTTACCAAATCTGTATAGGATTGGCATAGTGTAAAACTGAGCATTATAATGAATGCTGGCAAGGCAAAACCTTCAATCTCATGATCCCTTCTAATTCATTATTGCATTAAATCACCTACCCTATTACTGCTCTATGAATAAAAATCTATTTCTATTTTTAAATTACAATGTCAAAGGAACAGAATGATTTAACTTGAGGGAGTTTTCAAACAAAGTTCATATTTAGAATGACAGTCACATCAGAAGCAGACAGAACTTTTATGCAAAGAGTAAGCTAACTAATTGGAATTCTAAAATCAAACTTTCTGAGCTTGTTATTCTGCAACATGCAATAACAGAATTGATATGATCTCATGATTATCTAATTTCTGTAGAACATCTTTATTTACCAATAGCTGGTGAAAATGCGTTCTTTTACAAGAATTTCAAGACTCCGTACCTTTTAGAAACCTATGGACAGGTCTTGGGACTGAAATATGACGTATGTATATTGAATATTTTGTTCTTGCTCAGATATGGATAAGGCTTGTTGATGCTGAATAAATTCACAATAGACCAACAATATTTACATTTATTCAGTGGGCTTTGATAAACTGAGTAGCCACATTTTAAACATACTTCTGTTGTACTATATATGGCTCTATGTTTTGATTTTTCTTTGTTTCATTAAAACAAAGTGTATTAACAATATATTGCCTAACAAGCACAATTCTGGAGCCTGGAAATTCTCTCTTCGGCATGTTCCGTGGATCAGACTGTTTTGTACCCTCTTTCTCAGCAATATTCAACAAATATTTTCCCCAACTGTAAGTAATGAATTATTAAATTCTGATTCAAACAACCAAACACTGATAATTTTCCAGAAAACAGAAGCCATGCCAGATGTCTACCTAATAAGATGTGCATACTGATTATGTGCAAAGATATATAATGAAGACCCATTTCTGCATTAGAAGAAGTGTCTTATCACTGTGCAGCTTCATAAACAGGTTGCCAGACGAACTAAGTCTGAAGGCGTTACAGCGGGTGATATCAAGCATGTCTTAGCAACAGATTTATCACTCTATTTGACATAAATTGCACAGTAACAATTCTAGTGCACCATTCACTTTTTAAATACAGATTTACATCCAATACAGAAATTGAATTCACATTGGTGGACTTGGGAGTCAATGTCCTTGTACGTAAATCAACATTAAGTGCTTGTGTTCATGGAAAACTGTGAGAGCTCATGGGCAAGGGCTAACTTCATGTAGAATTCTGTGACTTTAAAATCTGTAAGCAAGAATTATGGAGTAGCTGATGATATGATTCATCATTCTAGCCTACTGTTTCACTTTCATGATCGCTGCACTTGCTGTTACAAACAAGTCAGATTAAAAGTGACTGACACAAGCTCAAAGGACAGCAACTTGGCCTGTACAGTGTCTTTATACACTGTAACGGGTGGTAACATGGATGGATGCAGTAAGTGCTACATGGTGGAGGTGACATGACTAGGCAAGTGAGAAGGCATACACCATGTCATCTCTTTCCTAAACATCCCTCTTACATCAAAACAAAATCACAAAAACTAATTTACAGGTAGTATCATTTCCATTGAGAGTTACCCAAGTTATCCAATATGCACAAATGTTTTCATGCAGTAATAGTGAGTTATCTCATCAGTCTTTGTACACGCATTGCACATATCAGTCAGATTGTTTCCTTCCCTGATGTGTGCAATGTTGAGAAAGGTGTTAAACTATGGAGAGGGAAAAAGCTAGAATTTCAACATTGAGAAATTTTCCCATTAAATCCAATCTCTCTTCTGAGCAGGGACTACCTTATTTTCAGGCACTTGTGTCTCTTTAAAGGTCCCTGCACATTCTATTTATATGCCACTTCTAATTTTCTTCTCCTTCCCTCAGAAACTAAAGAGCGCAAATTCCCCACATGTAAGTGAGAGCAAATAGCTGGTGACTGCATCTCATTGAATGTTTGTTCCAGTCATTATGCAAATGTTTTCCTCAAAACATCGCTTCATACACCATTATGTCCATCTTCCTCAAGTATTCGTCCACGCAAGCAGTCATTGGCAAATCACCACATTCATCACCATACCTGTTCATGGACATAATACTCAGGAACTTCAATGTAGCTCAGGGACATTCATGGCCTGTATGCTTTTTCCAAGTCACTTTGCATTCAGGGTCAGACACACATCTCATCTCTCTATACAAGATCCTTTTGTCCTCATGTAATCACTTACTTCATACATTTCTCTACTTGTTCTCTTAGCGCTCACTCACTGTGCTGTTCACTTGGAGGCTAGCAACTTCTGAGCGGGTCACATTGATTTCTCAGGAGAAAGTGAGGACTGCAGATGCTGGAGAGTCAGAGTCAAAAAGTGCAGCACTGGAAAAGCACAGCATGTCAGGCAGCATCCGAGGAGTAGGAAAATCTGCATGTGGGTGGGTGAAGGGGCCTGAGAGATAAATAGGGAGGAGGATGGGGTGAAGATAGCTGTGAAGGTGATAGGTAGACGAAGGTAGGGGGTGATTGTGATATTTCGGTGGAACGAATAGGTGGGAAGGAAGACGGACAGGTCAAATGGGAGGACATCAATATCGACTTCATAGTTTCCAAATCTCCCCTCCCCCCTACCTTATCCCAGATTCAACCCTCCAACTTGGCACTGCTCTCTTGAACTGTCCTACCTGTCCATCTTCCTTCCCACCTATCCGCTCCACCCTCCCATCACAATCATCCCTCACCTGCATCTACCTATCGCCTTCCCAGCTACCTTCACCCCAGCCTCACCCCCAACCACACCTTCCTATTTAACTCTAATCCCCCTTCCCACGCTCCACATTTCTGATGAAGGGCTTATGCCTGAAACATCAAATCTCCTGCTCATTGGATGCTGCCTGACCTGCTGTGCTTTTCCAGAGTCACACTTTTCCACATTGATTTCTTAGTCCACAAGGTCTGTACTGCTGAGTTACAGGCTGAATAGGCAGGTGAGAGTATTGAGTGGACCTGATGCAATAGTAAGAGTTGAAGCCCATGAGCCTTGGTGAGTTTTGGGTCTCACTTGGACCCAGTTTATTGAGAAGGTTGATGGCTTATACCTGGAGTGGCTCTCCAATGCTCAATCCTGACAATGGTTTGGCAGTTTTGTGAAAATGAAAGTTGCATTTTTGCCATTTCACCTTAATTGTCACTTGGGCCTGTTACTACTCTAGCTTCGGTAGCTTTTTGTGCTACCAGAAGAGTAGTTTTTGTGACATTAGCTTGTGTACTGGACTATTTCTCACATCTTCACTTGGAGTGTTTCTCCACTCAAGAATTGCCTTCTATGTATTTGTGTGGGATTTGCTTGATTTCTTCATGAATGCTCTGGTGACTTGCATTGCTTTTCCATTTGACTGGGGTTAATGTAGAGATGATGTGCTGTGTTGAATTTCCTAATCATTTATGAAGTAGCCAAAAGCTTTACTCATGAAATGAGGATCATTGTGAAGTTCTGTAAGAACTGAAGTCTGCTTTCAAGCATTGTATAACCTAACTGGTTCAGTGTGGACTAGTTGGACCAAAGGGTCTGTTTCCATATTGTATAAGCCCATGACTCCATGGTTGTGTTTAAGTCAGCTGATCTTCCTTCCAGTAGTCAGAATAGTAGTTTATGATGACAAGATAATCAGGTCCTATGAGTGTGATTGGTCTACTCAAAGCTTTGTCCACGGTCTACCTCAAATGTCATGTGCCATTATTACCTGCTTACCTTGGAACTCTTTACAAGCACTGCACTCTCTGATGTGGTCCTTGGTTTCAGTGTAAACATTTGGCCAGTAGATCACTTCCCTTGTCTTCCTCAGAACTGACTCAATTCCTCAGCTTGCATGGATAAACTTTAGCATCTCTCCTCTTAATCCCTCGGGGTTAGTGACTATATTCCCTTTGTAACTTACACCATTATTAGTCTGGCATTTCATCTCTGTATGCCCAAAGCATTCTTGCTTCACAAGAGTGTTCTTGATGCTTTCAGACTTTCCTTTCCTCACGGCTTCTAGTAACACCTGGAAAGTTGCATCTAGCTTGCTTGATTTGAGCAAGGTGCTTGTCTGTCAAATTCAATGTCTCTGCTGAGTTGCTAACCTCGAGAACATGATCTGGAAGATTTCAGACTCTGTCAGAGCATCCCATAGGGAAAGCTGCTCTTGACAGCATGGAAGTGATGTACATCTGTTTTCTGTGCTTGTGTGTCACGTTCAAATGATATCTCTGTAAACAGTAAAATTTATTGTAATGCTTTGGAGTAGATGGTAGCATCTTAAGGAAGATGCAGCAAAATGGCTTAAGGACAGACATGATTATAACTTTGTCTTTTTCAAGCAGGTAGTGATGAGAATACTCATAAACAAAGACAGTGACCCAGCATTCATTCTCAATCTGAGTGTTGGGTTTCTCTGTTTGCATTAACGTTCAGGATATAAATGCAACCGGTAACCCTGGCTGAATTCAAGACACAACTTGCTTGCATTAGACTGCAGGGTGACTTCACCTTCTACGCTATAGCATTTAGGCATTGCTGTTGTCATTGCCAGTTGCTGATTTCAGTGAAAGCTGCTTCACATTCTATGTCCCAATACCACTGTACCTTCAAGGCTTTCAAAGTTTCTGCTGCGCTTATTTTTAATTATTTTGAGAGATTTAGGATGGAATTCACTTTGTGATAGTCTCTCCCTAACAGTCAGAAAATTGTAGCTCTGTGTAATAATGTGGCTTGTTAATTAAGTCTGGCAATCTTTTTGCCAATGTAAGTGTAGAAACTGCCAGTTCTCTTTCATACCACCTTTAACTTCAGACAGCAATGGTAGAGGTAAACTTGCGGCCATTAAGCTTTACCCAGTGCTTTCAATGGTGGCCTGATTTGCTCTTTCTCTGTGCCACCTGTGGCTTTCAACAGCTTTTCATGGTTCTAAATATTCATGCGTTCCTTCTGTAGTGGCTACATTTCAATTCAATTTTTAACAATCTCAGCTCCATTGTGACACCACATTAAGAGTTTACAGGACAACAACATGGCTTGTGCTGTGTCTTTATTAAACAATTTGTAACGTAGCAGCATGTGGTCAGTGCTTCATGGTAAAGGCCAATGACGGCAGAGAGCCACCAAAAACACATTAATACATTACTTTCCATTTCTCTCCAAAACAGTAACCGTTTCAATCATCTTGATGTTCCTATGTGTGGTTTATTTAGAAGATTTGTTTCTATCCCCGCTTTCTCCTTTTTACTCTCCTAACAGTATCAAAGGATGAAGTTTGGATGAAGATTGTTCTTGATCAGTAGAGGTTATGGTAAATTTTGCACTCCGATTGATTTGTTCTCCATAGATATCAATGGAGAACTGTGGTGTAGACCATTGATAATTGCAAGTTTGGATTTTCGTTTTTGAGTTAATACCATGTTGATTTTCTGTGTCTGAAATTAATAACCAACTGGCAAATATTTCTATAGCCATGGTAATTTCTTTTGAAATACTCTTTGAAGTCCATTCAATTAATGGGGGGTGGGGAGTTAAAATGTAAATTGGTCGGGTTTTATGACTGAACAAGATAAAGCTCCAGTTTAAAAGTCAGGAGAGGATTTTTTTTAAGCTTAAGGGAGATGCCCATAACTTAGAAGAAAGTCTTTCTTTGGTTTTGCTTCGCATTTTCCTGTGAATTCCTTCAATAAAGATATTTCCTTAGATCGGTGCTCCCGAGAAGGGGGAGAACAAAGTGTAAGTAGATTACCTTAAAATAAAGAGTTACTGATTGTCCTAGTCTTGAGGTGTTGGGATAAAATCCTAATGAGGTTACATAGAGCTGAGGAGAAAGTGAGATCTGCAGATGCTGGAGATCAGAGATGGAAATGTGTTGCTGGAAAAGCGCAGCAGGTCAGGCAGCATCCAGGGAACAGGAGAATCGACGTTTCGGGCATAAGCCCTTCTTCAGGAATGGGGAAAGTTTGTCCAGCAGGCTAAGATAAAAGGTAGGGAGGAGGGACTTGGGGGAGGGGCGTCAGAAATGTGATAGGTGGAAAGAGGT
>NC_057712.1:73847205-73853090 GCF_004010195.1 Chiloscyllium plagiosum
ATGGGACTATGAGGTTGGAGGCGGTGGATGGGAGATCACCCGAGGTGATGAGGGTATGGATGGGACTATGAGGTTGGAGGCGGTGGATGGGAGATCACCCGAGGTGATGAGGGTATGGATGGGACTATGAGGTTGGAGGCGGTGGATGGGAGATCACCCGAGGTGATGAGGGTATGGATGGGACTATGAGGTTGGAGGCGGTGGATGGGAGATCACCCGAGGTGATGAGGGTATGGATGGGACTATGAGGTTGGAGGCGGTGGATGGGAGATCACCCGAGGTGATGAGGTTAGGGATGGTACTATGAGGTTGGAGGCGGTGGATGGGAGATCACCCGAGGTGATGAGGTTAGGGATGGGACTATGAGGTTGGAGGCGGTGGATGGGAGATCACCCGAGGTGATGAGGTTATGGATGGGACTATGAGGTTGGAGGCGGTGGATGGGAGATCACCCGAGGTGATGAGGTTATGGATGGGACTATGAGGTTGGAGGCGGTGGATGGGAGAGCTGAGCACATTTTAGCTCAGGTAATATATCTATCTGCACTTTCTATAACTTCAAATCATAAGCAGCTTTCTTGCTAATTTTCTTTCGGCTACATGGGCCTCTAGGAGCCAATCTGTAGCAGTGGTTTCCAGTGTGCCAACTATGACCACTCTGTGCAGAACTGTGGAACAGCTACATGAATGCACCCGGGTTAGAGGGGACTTTGGTCACAAGTGACTAAAACTATCAGATGTTGTGGCCAGGGTCTCTGGTGTGAGTACTGTATAAGTGGTGTTTTTGGGTGCTATACAAGGTGTGCTTTAGGGACTGTACCAGAGGTGTGCTTTGACTGCTATACAAAAGCTATTGTTTTACTTAACAATTTATAGTTGTGTGTTTTGAGATTGATGGGATTATACTTTCACCACATGTTTAAACGTCTGTGAATTAGTCACAGAGTTACACAACATGGAAACAGACACTTCGGTCGAATTTGTCCATGCTGACCAGATATCCCAAACTGGTCTAGTTCCATTTGCCAGCATTTGGCCCATATCCCTCTACTGCCTTCCTATTCATGTACCTGTCCTGATGCCTGATAAATGTTGTAATTGTACCCACTTTCACCACCTCCTCTGGCAGTTCATTCCAGACAGTGTGAAAAAGTTGTCCCTTTTGAATCTTTCCCCTCTCACCTTAAACTATGCCCTCTAGTTTTGGATTCCTCTACCCTGAGAAAAAGACCTTGGCTATTCACCCTATATGCCCCTCATGATTTTATAAACTTGTATAAAGTCACTCCCCAGTCTTCGACGCTCCAGGGAAAAAAAAAGCCCCAGTCTATTCAGCCTCTCCCTATAGCTCAAACCCTCCAAGCCAGGGAACAGCTTTATAAATATTTTCTGAACCCTTTAAAGTATTATAAGCAAATAATTTGGCTTGTTCTATTTTTATCTTTATTTTTGTTAATAAGCTTCTGTTTTATTATTAAAGCAACTTATGTTTCAATGAGAACCACTTTGTTAAAACCAAAACTGAACAAACTATGATCTATCAAGCCAGGTTTCAGTCTGGGATTTGACTTATTGAATAACAACATCAGTTTGGATCATACCAGAAACCAACTGAACAGCATGCAGAAGGGTCTGCCTTTGCACTGTCATCTGTCTTGCATTGCAACCTCACATGAATTTCAGCTGCTCTTCTGCTGAACCATCTGCTTCCCAACCACTAAGAAAATCTTGCCCACCCACTCAGGGTCAAGCTGATGGAGAGAACACTGGCTGAACTTCAAGAAAATAAGTGAAGGCTTTATAAGTGAAGGCGTTATAAGTGGTGACAATGAAAGGCCAGAAACTAGTTGGTCAAGGGCAACTTGAACTTTCCTTCAGCCCTCACAATAGGAGCTCATAAAGTCTATATACAAAAGAATCCCTGTACTGAGAATGTGGCAGTCAACTGCCTTTGTGAACTGTTGCAGTCCATCTGGTGTAGATTCATCTAAGCCGTTCTCAAGAAGGGGAGGGAGTATCAATATTTTAAGCATTTGTGAGAGAATACCCAGCAGCCAATAATGTCGAGAGCAATGACAAATGTTAACCACATACACGCAGTGATGTTTAACTGTAGAGCACCATAGAGATTACAGTAGAACCACTGGATACACTAAAAACTAAGATAAAATGAGGCACAATTTTTCTAAATCATGTACTGACAAGGGGTATGCAATTGTTCATCTGACATTATCATAGGTTCAATTTGCTGAAAGATCAAGTAGCCATTGGGGAGGGTAGCAACTGAAGGTTGTTAGGATGATTAAGGTGAATGACCAAAGTAGCACATGACAGCAAATATGATTAGGTTAACATGGATAATCGGGTTAACATGGATGACACAAGGGGCACAGGACAGCGAATGCAGTCATGCTAACTACGTAAGAGAGATAGAATAAGTAAATACTCTGTAAAGAAAACACCTGTTTATCATAGTAGGGACAGATGACCGTAAGAATACTGTCTAAACAAACTTTGGTTGCTATGCTGTACAAAATGCCATGTCTATTCACAGTAAAAAACTTAAGCTCGAAGATGTACTAAGAAATGCTTTCAATAAAGCATGATCTTAACCTCTGCAACCACCTGATGAAGAAGCAGTGCTCTGAAAGCTAGTGCTTCCAAATAAACTTGTTGGACTATAACCTGGTGTTGTGTGATTTTTAACTTCATTAAAGACAACTTCTCAGACATCTGCCAGGTCTCTGTCTCGCTACTGTTCACCCATGTTGGAAAGAACCCAATAGCCATCAATGCAAATTTTTCAACACTTTGTTACACTTCATTTGTCTGTAACAACACAGATCATTTAACAACCTACAGGGATGTCCATCTGTAAGTGGTGAAAGGGTTCACATGTTTTATGGAGCTACTTCTCAGAATAACATCACATCTAACCTGGCAAACTTCCCTGGTCAAATGCCTCACAAAAACAAACAGCCCACAGATATAGGCAACCACTGACTGCAGGACAAGAACTGGACAAACTTCATTTGGAGTGAAAAACAGTGACACACAGTGATCAGATGCTATACGTCTTTCACCCATTCAGTGATCACTGAGATTTGGCATTGTATCAGAGAGGAGGAAACAGAATCATACATTTTTATGAACGATCAAGTGAAAATATAATAATTAAAATTTTCTTCTTTGCTGTAACTTTAAAGTAAAGGAAAGCAGCAGAAAAATGCAAAAACAAAGCAACAACTGAAAACAGCAAAAACTGTAAAATTAAACTTGAATAACATATTTAGATTAGATTCCCTAAAGTATGGAAAAAGGCCCTTCGGCCAACAAGTCCACACCAACCCTCCAAAGAGTAACCCACCCAGACCCATTCCCCTACATTAACCCCTGACTAAAGCACCTAACACCATGGACAATTTAGCTTGGCCAATTCATCTTTGGATTGCACATCTTTGGATTGTGGGAGGAAACCCACGCAGAGAATGTGCAAATTCCACACAGACAGTCACCGAGGTGGGAATCAAACTCAGGTCTCTGGCACTGTAAGGCAGCAGCGCTAACCATTGAGCCACTGTGCTGCTAAAGAGAGGAAAGTTCCCAGCTAAAATTGGTACTCTGTGGGCTGGATTTTACATTCTGCAATCCGCTCACTGTCCCAGCAGGTTTGGTGTCAGAGGGCATTTTAAATGTACTGGGTAGCCTGCCTGCCTGCCCTAACTCCAACCTGGTTAAAATTATACAGGCCTTAGGGGAGGCCTGACTGCTGTTGGGCCTATTAGAGTGCAGCACTCTGCTGCCTCACACTCACTCCATTTCTTCAACTGTACTCACTCCCTGACAAGGCTCATGCTCTGCGACCCGTACAATTCCTGCAATCATCTTTCACTTGCAGTAGTTGCACCCCCAAAACACACACACTAACCCTGCATGGCCTCTGCACAGCCTACTCACTCCCTTGGGACCTGCACTACCACTAACAGTCACGTTCAGTTCACCCAATCCCTCCCTAGAGAAGGCAGGCCATAATATCACAGAAAGGGTTCAGATGAGTGGAGAGCTATCCAGGCAGCTGGCAATTGGAGGACTGTTCAGCAAGCAAGAGGGGACACTGTGAATTTGATTATCAGGGATTTCATCCAGATGCACGGGGAGGGGCAGGAGGGGCAGACGTGTATATGGGATGAAATGGGCCTCAATGTCGAGATGCTATAGGATTGTGGCTGTGCATCCCTGTAGAGGCATTTATTTACTTCCTTGCAATGAATGGAGAGGGCCCAGGAGCTTGAGGGGCTTCTGGAGAGGTATACACACCTACACTCTATCACCTCAGCCACTGGTTCTCAGGACCAAAGGCAATGCAAAAGGGGCCGTGGAATGTACTCACAAAGAGACAGGGGGACACAGCAGTGTTAGAGGAACCACTCACAGGCTCCTCTCAGGGCACTCAAGAGAAGCCAGACCCTCCACCTCCACCCTGCCTGGCACCCCCCTCACCTTTAGAAACCGAAGCCAAGGATGGTCCACTTGTCTCTGGGACAATGGGCTCCACCGCTGGCAGTCTCTCTCCACCCAGCTGAGGGGACAGAGACTACATGGAGACACAATGGGAGTGAGAGGAAGAAATAAATCGATAAAGGGCACAGCTTCTAGTGCACTTTTTATGAAGTCTCCTATATCTAGAGATTTGGCTGTGTTTGTACTATGTCCGTGTGTTTGAGCTGCTTTGTAGCACTGAATGTAACTGTGGCAGCATGATGGCTAATTTTATCTCCATACAGCAAATACCACGGATCAATGTCAGCATTGAGAACCTGCTGTAGCATGTAAAAGCAAGACAAACAAGGAGTACAGACAGCAATGGGTCCTGCCAACACCACTGACTCTCACTCTATAGCACTGCCATTCTTCCCCTGGCCTTTGTGTCCAAAGATACAGATGTGAAGGAGGTAATTAGTGATAGATGGCAGGGAGGTGCACAGCAATAGGAGGGTGATGCTTCAGAATGGCCAGGGATTAGGCACCTCACAAGTCTGTGTCCTATGTAGTGCTTGTGTCTGTGTGTAATATTGTCTCCCTTTAGAGGCCCTCACATCAGTGGTCTCTGCAGCCCCTTCCTCTTAGTTCGAGGTACTTACTCTGCCCACTCTGGGTGTGACCTGGTATTTGCTTCCCAATTACAGACTTTTGATTTCTAGTAGACAGGAAGGAGATAGTGAGTGCTCTTTGGCCAGGAGTTTCCAGCCTCAACCTCCACCTTTTGCTGATCCCCAGAACATCCAGATCCCTTACTGTGAATCCATAGGTATTTATACCTTCCCAGCTCCTCACATGCCCACCTTACCATTCAGCCCCTGGCATATGAGTTGACTATGCGACATATGGTCATACACTCTCCTTGCTCCTTGAAGCCAGAGTGCTTCACTGTGGATTAGAGGTGCTGGAAAAGCACAGCAGTTCAGGCAGCATCCGAGGAGGAGTAAAATTGATGTTTTGGTCAAAGGCCCTTCATCAGGAATAGAGGCAGAGTGCCTGACGGGTGGAGAGATAAATGAGAGGAGGGTGGGGGTGGGGAGAAAGTAGCATAGAGTACTATAGGTGAGTGGGGGTGGGGATGACGGTGATAGGTCAGGGAGGAGGTTGGGGGAAGGTAGCAGAGAGTACAATGGGTGGATGGGGGTGGGATGAAGGTGATAGGTCAGAGTGGAGGGTGAAGCCGATGGTTGGGAAGGAAGATTGGCAGGTAGGACAAGTCATGAAAGTGGTGCTGGGCTGGAAGGTTGGAACTGTGGTAAGGTGAGGGGAGGGGAAATGAGGAAACTGTTGAAGTCCACATTGATGCCCTGGGGTTGAAGTGTTCCGAGGCGGAAGATGAGGTGTTC
>NC_057712.1:73853415-73888998 GCF_004010195.1 Chiloscyllium plagiosum
GTGAGCACCAGGGGGGTTCTGTCCTTGTTGCGGTTGGAGGGGTTGGGTCTGGGGGCGGAGGTGCGGGATGTGGATGAGATGCGTTGGAGGGCATCTTTAACCACGTGGGAAGGGAAATTGCGGTCTTTAAAGAAGGAGGCCATCTGGTGTGTTTTATGGTGGAACCGCTCCTCCTGGGAGTTGATACGGCGGAGGCGGAGGAATTGGGGATACGGGATGGCATTTTTGCAAGAGGTAGGGTGGGAAGAGGTGTAATCCAGGTAGCTGTGGGAGTCGGTGGGTTTGTAAAAATTTCCGTGTCAAGTCGGTCATCATTAATGGAGATGGAGAGGTCCAGGAAGGGGAGGGAGGTGTCAGAGATGGACCAGGTAAATTTAAGGTCAGGGTGGAATGTGTGGGTGAAGTTGATGAATTGCTCAACCTCCTCGCGGGAGCACGAGGTGGCGCCAATGCAGTCATCAGTGTAGCGGAGGAAGAGGTGGGGAGTGGTACCGGTGTAATTACGGAAGATGGACAGTTCTACGTAGCCAACAAACAGACAGGCATAGCTGGGGCACCCTGACTTAAATTTACCTGGACCATCTCTGACACCTCCCTCCCCTTCCTGGACCTCTCCAAGGATGGCTGCCTGGTGATGTGACTGCATGAACTGGTAAGGCAGGTTGAACAGATCGATGAAATGTGCAGCTGGAAAAAGCACAGCAGGTCAAGCATCCTTCATCCTGCCTGAACATTAACTCTTCTGCTCCTCTGATGCTGCTTGATCGATGTGCTTTTCCCAGCTCCACATTTTATCAACTGTGACTTTCCAGCATCTGCAGTCCTCACTATCTCCAAGCTGAGGCAGGTCAGCAAGCACAAAGAAACCAAGTGAGCAGCCCTCAGAGGCAACCTGGTTAATCGTGAGCAATACGCCCGACATCCAAAGTGCCCTTACAGCAGTCTATTAATGCCCACTGCTAGGGCTTTTATTTTAATTCACTCAAGGGATTTTGGCATCACTGGCTGGGCTGGCATTTATTACCCATCCTTAGTTTCCCTCGAGAACATGGTGAAGAGCTGACTTCTTGAGCTACTGCAGTTCATTTGGTGTAGGTACACCCATAATGCTGTTAGGTAGAACTTCTGGGATTTTGAGCCAGAGGAGACACTCACTTACATTTCCTCACAGCCTGCTTCCTGCAAGCCAAGGATTCCATTCCACTTTCCCAACTTTTCCGTCATATTGGTTCTGATGGTAACACTTTCCACCAGGGTACCTCTGATATGTCCTCCTTTGTAATCAACTATACATTCCCTCTCTCCAACACATCTCTTGCACTTCTTCCCTCACCCTTCCCTTCCATCCCAGAACAATGATAGGCTTCCTCTTGTCCTTATTTTGACCTCACCAGCCTCTGCATTCAATGGATCATCTTCCATCACCTCCAGCTGGATATTACTATCAAACATATCTTCCCTGGCCTTCCACTGCAGGGACCATTTCATCCATGGTGCCCTGGTGCACTCTTCCATCACATCTAATACTTCCTCATGCCCCAGGGCACCTTTACAATTACAGAAGGTGTAACATTTGCCTATTCACCTCCTCCCTCTTCACTACAAAGCCCAAACATCTTCCAGGTGAAACAGCATTTTACATGTACTTCTTTCAATCTAGTCTTCTGCATTTGCTACTTATAATGCACTCTCTTATACATTGGAGAAACCAAATGTAGACTTTGTGAGTTCTTTGCAAAGCACCCAAGCTGTGTCCGTAGGATTGACCCTAACCTTCCAGTTATTTGCCATTTCAATAAATCTCCTTACGTCTGCACGAACACTTCCATCCTTCAACTGCTCCAGTGTTCCCATGAAGCTCAATGCAAGCTTGAAAAACATCTCATTTTCCACTTGTGCAATTTACAACCTCTAGCACTCAATACTACGTTCTATATCTTCAAAATATATCCACTGTTCTCCATTTCTTTCACATCGCCAAGCCAACCTTGGTTGTGTCTGTTCTGAGGAAGGGTCACTGGAAACAATAACATTGCTTTCTCTCTACAGATGCTGCCAAACCTGCTGAGTTTTCCCAGTAATTTCTGTTTTTGTTTCTGATTTCCAGCATCCGCAGTTCTTTGGTTTTCATTTTGGTCATGTCTTGTTTGTGTCCTCTGTGCTCTTGGTAGAGCGAGCCATTTTCCTCCTTTTCATACCTTCATTGACACTGACTTTATATCTCTATCCCTCTGCCATTAGCAGTCCTTTGCCTTTTGCTCTTGGCACATTCACAATCTATTCCATGTGATCTCCTCCCCCTTCTGTCAAAAATAAAACAAGTCTGATAAACAGTCACTGGACTCGAAACATTTAACTCTGCTTTCTCCCAACGGATGCTACCAGACCTACTGAGTTTCTCCAGCACCGATCCTTGTGGCCTCCAGTCTGAAAAACAACCCTCCCCCACCACCCACTGTCTTCTACCTTTGAGCCAGTTCTGTATCCAAATGGCTAGTTATCGCTGTATTTCATGAGATCTAACCTTGCTAATCAGTCTCCCATGGGGAACCTTGTCGAACGCCTTACTCAAGTCCATATAGATCACAGCTGCTGCTCTGCCCTCATCAATTCTCTTTGTTACTTCTTCAAAAAACTCAATCAAGTTTGTGGGACATGATTTCCCATGCATAAAGCCATGTTGACTATACCGAATCAGTCCTTGCCTTTCCAAATACATGTACATCCTGTCCCTCAGGATTCCCTCCAACAACTTTACCCACCACCGAGGTCAGGCTCACTGGTCTATAGTTCCCTGGCTTGTCCTTACCACCCTTCTTAAACAGTGGCACCACGTTTGCCAACCTCCAGTCTTCCAGCACCTTACCTGTGACTATCGATGATACAAATATCTCAGCAGGAGGCCCAGCAATCACTTCTCTAGCTTCCCACAGAGTTCTGGGGTACATCTGATTAGGTCCAGGGGCGTTTCAAGACATCCAGCACTTCCTCCTCTGTAATCTGGACATTTTGCAAGACGCCACCATCTATTAGTGGGCGGCACGGTGGCACAGTGGTTAGCACTGCTGCCTCGCAGCGCCAGAGACCCGGGTTCAATTCCCGACTCAGGTGACTGACTGTGTGGAGTTTGCACGTTCTCCCCGTGTCTGCGTGGGTTTCCTCCGGGTGCTCCGGTTTCCTCCCACAGTCCAAAGATGTGCAGGTTAGGTGAATTGGCCATACTAAATTGCCCGTAGTGTTAGGTAAGGGGTAAATGTGGGGGTATGGGTGGGTTTCGCTTCGGCGGGTCGGTGTGGACTTGTTGGGCCGAAGGGCCTGTTTCCACACTGTAAGTAATCTAATCTGTAATTTTCCTACATTCCATATCTTCCATATCCTTTTCCACAGTAAATACTGAAGCAAAATACTAGTTTAGTATATCCCCCATTTTCTGTGGCTCCACACAAAGGCCGCCTTGTTGATCTTTGAGGGGCCCTATTCACACCCTAGTTACCCTTTTGTCCTTAATGTATTTGTAAAAACTCTTTGGATTCTCCTTAATTCTATTTGCCAAAGCTATCACATGTCCCCTTTTTGCCCTTCTGATTTCTCTCATAAGTATACTCCTACTGCCTTTATACTTAAAAGGATTCACTCGACCTATCCTGTCTGTACCTCACATATGCTTCCTTCATTTTCTTAACCAAACCCTCAATTTCTTCAGTCATCCAGATTTTCCCTATACCTATCAGCCTTTCCTTTCACCCTAACAGGAATATACTTTCTCTGGATTCTTGTTATCTCATTTCTGAAGGCTTCCCATTTTCCAGCCATCCCTTTACCTGTGAATATCTGCCCCCAATCAGCTTTCGAAAGTTCTTGCCTAATACTGTCAAAATTGGCCTTTCTCCAATTTAGAACTTCAACTTTTAGATCTGGTCTATCCTTTTCCATCACTATTTTAAATCTAATAGAATTATGGTCGCTGGCCCCAAAGTGCTCCCCCACTGACACCTCAGTCACCTGTCCTGCCTTATTTTGCAAGAGTAGGTCAAGCTTTGCACCTTCTCTGGTAGGTACATCCACATACTGAATCAGAAAATTGTCTTGTAGACATTTAACAAATTCCTCTCCATCTAAAGCTTTAACACTATGGCTTCACAAATGTTGCTGCTCGACTTGCTGAGTTCCTCCAACAGTTTCTGTTTTACTTTGGATTTCCAACATTCATAGTATTTTGCTTTCATTTAAACTATTCACAGGGAATTCAAATCGCTTTTATTTAAAAAAAGTTAAGTATTTCTCTGGGGATTGTGACATAAATTGTGAAGACAACTCCACAAAATTATCTTTGTTTTTGCTGCAGAATCAAAGGTACGTAGAAAACATAACCTTAAAAATTCCAGGAAAAGCACTGCTGATGTAAACAAGCCATTGAAGTTGGACTGTGGGGACTGCAAAAACTTAGGAGGGAGTTGTTAAATTGTCAGTTCTCAAATGCGATGAGTGAATGCTTTTTTTCTTTTCCTCTGAGAACAGCAGATATCTGGTTCAGGCTTAGAGCAAAAGCAATTACTGCTAAATCAATTTTGAAAAGTAATGGATGAGATACCTGATAGATCAGCTGGCTAACATATTAACTATCTAAGCCAGACTGACCAGAAATACAAAATTGCATCCCTGGTCAGTTCTGAATTTGGCAGTACTGGTAGAGAAAGGTATTAAGGTTAATGGTTCATGTAAATTGGAAAATAATTCAAAAGGTATTATGATAGGCAGTAATGGCTCACATTTTAAAATTAATATATGCTTTACAACAAACAAACATTCCTTTCGGCACAAAACCCCAACGGGAAAATTGAGTCAACCATGGTTATCAAAGAAAGTTAACCAGTGTATCAGATCAAAGGAGAAAGCTTATAACCTTGTCAAAAATTAATAATTCTGACGATTAGGAACTTTTTTTTAAATCAGCAAAGGAGGCTAAAGAAATTGATGTAGAAATGGAGAATAGAGAGTAAGCATAAAAAGATTGTAAAAACTTCTGTAGATATGTAAAAAGGTAAAGATTAGCCAAGTCAAATACAGGTCTATTACCACCTAAATAAGAAGCTGAATAATTACTTTGTGTCTGTCTTCACAAAGGAAGACATAAGAAATCTCCGAGAAATAATAGAGATCCAAGGCACTAAAGAAAATGGGGAATATTAATATTGGTAAAACTAACGGGTCTGAAAGTTGACAAATCCCTGGGACCCAATGATTGCTTTCCCAGAGTGTTGAAGGAGATGGATATAGAGGTAATGGATACATGAGTGAGAGTACCCATCAGTAAGAGGCAGTACAGAAAAGGTACTGGAGAAAGGAATGCCAATGGTCTCCAGTCCAAGGACCAATGCCACTTCCCAGAAGCATTTGCCAAATGTGTGGTTGGAAATGCAGTCTAGGGTCAAGCTCATCAGCCACACAAGGACCCACAGATTCCATAAGCAGTGACATGGAACTTCCTAGGTGAATAATATACATATATTGCAGTTTTTGAGAGGAAGTCATCAGCAGAGGAGAGCTGGGGGAACAGTGGATGTGATTCTCAGAAGGCTTTTGATGTGGTCCCACACAGGCGATTGATAAAGAAAATTAGAACACATAGGATGATGGGATTAATATACTGGCCATGATTGAGAATCTGTTAAAAGGGAGAAAAGAAAGTAGGAATGAGTGTAGAATAAATGGAGTACTGCACAGATCAGTGTTTGGTCCCCAGTTATGACATCTATATTCATTATTTGAATGTGAGAATTAATTGTAAATGTTTTCAAGTTTGAAGATGATTGGGAAGGTGTAACAAACACAGAATGCTGGAGAAATAGCACAGGTCTGAAAGCATATCAAGAGAGAAAAACAGAGTTTCCATTTCAAGTCAGGATAAGACCATAAGACCACAATACATAGGAGCAGAAATTAAGCCATTCAGCCCACTGGGTCTGCTCTGTTGTTCAATCATGACTGATAGGTCTCTCAACCCCATTCTCCCACTTTCTCCTTGTAACCCTTGACCCCCTTGATAATCAAGAGCCTATCTAGCTCAATGACGTGGTCTCCACAGCCTTCTGTGACAATGAATTCCATAGATTCATCATTCTCTGGCTGAAGAAGTTTCTCCTTATCACATTCTAAAATGTCTTCCTTTTCCTCTAAGGCTATGCCCTCAGGCCCTAGACTCCCCTACCAATGGAAACATCTTCCCAACATCCACTCTGTCCGGGCCATTCAGTATTCTGTAAATTTCAATTAGATTCCCCCCTCATCCCTCTAAACTTCATTGAGTAAAGACCAAGAGTCTTCAAACATTCCTCATATGTTAAGCTTTTCATTCCTAGGACCATTCACATGAACCTCCTCTCAACCTGCTTCAGCAGGGCCAGTACACCCTTCCTGGGGGCCCAAAACTGCACAAAATATGACTTCTTAATGTGTGTTGTGAGGGGCTTCAAGTGGATTTAGAGAGGCTGGGTGAATAGGCAAGAACATAGCAAAAAGTACGTAATTTGGACAAGCTTGAAGTTATTCACTTTGCTAGTAGGAATAGAGAGGTATGGTATTTCTTAATGGTGACAGACTAGGAATTGGGGGTCTTTGTTCATAAGTAACAGAAAGTTAACAAGTCAAGTATCAATGAATATCTCATAGCTTCTCTTAACCTTCTTTTCTCCAAGAAAACAGTCTTCCTCCAATGTACCTTCGTGCTGAAAGTTCCTCATCCCAAGAACCATACTCATAAAAGGGTCTGCAGGAGTAGAGCGACTTGGGATAAGTACATAAGTCACTGAAGATGAAAGATAGGTTAAGAGCATTGTTAATAAAGCATATAGTATACTGAGCTTTATTTATAATGACATTGAGTACAAGAGTAATGAGGTTACAGTAAACTTACATAAGACACTAGTTTAGTCTCAGCTGGAGGTTCAGTTCTGCGCACTGGATGCAAAACAACCACTGAACAGGAGCTGTCTTATAAATACAGCAGGTCAGAGGTGGGGAATTCTGCAGGCAAGAATCTCATCTCTTGATCTCTCAAAATTTCTGCTCAAAGGTAATCCACCAGATGTTAATAGGGGGGAATTAAGCAATGTTAATCCCACAGAATGTCAAAGGGAGATGTTTTTACTTGCTGCAGATGATCATTACCCAGCTCTATTCCTGATGAAGGACTTTTGCCCAAAATGTCGATTTTCCTGCTTTTCGGATGCTGCCTGAACTGCTGTGCTTTTCCAGCATCACTCTAATCAAGACTCTGGTTTCCAGCATCTGCAGTCCTTGTTTTTACCTAGTACATCATTACCCAGCATTTGTATGGTGCAGATTTTGTTTTTGTCACACATCAGGCAAACCTTTTGAAGAGCAGCATTTCCTCTGAACTATGCACAGTTGCTCTGACATACTTTGTATGGTGACCAGTGTGCCAAGTCATTGCTGTGCACAGATCTCGGAAGTCCACATAGAAGAAGAAAATATTAGAGAGAATGCTGCTGAGGAGTCATGAACAGTGCTGAATATTGTTCAGTCATAAGCGAATGTCCTCGTTCCTGACCTTTTTGGGGGAAGGTTAATTTTGGAGCAGCTGAAGATGTTTGGGCCAAGGTCTATACCCTAAGGAACTCCTGCAGCAATGTCCTGGGACCGAGGTGATTGACCTCCAACAACTACAACCACCATCTTTCGTGCTAGATATGATTCTAACCTATTGGAAAATTTTCTCTTCCATTCCCACTCACTCCAGTTTTGCTGTGACACCTGATGTCACACTTGGCCAAGTGAGTCAATACTGTCAAGGGCAGTCACTTTCAGTTCACTTCTTGAGTTCAGCTCTTTTACCCATGCTTAGACCAAGGCCGACATGAAGTCAGAAGCAGAGCCTGAACTGAGCATCAATGAGCATCTTATTGCTGAGCAAGTGCTGCTTGATAATATTGTTGATAACACCTTCTATTAATTTATTCATGATCAAGACCAGACTGATTTACCACACTGATGCCACACATCAGGCATGCGGTAGTAAATGAGCAAAACGTCCTCCAGTGAATCAGTGGGAAGACCAAATCTATTATTGTATTCAGTTTCCACCACAGCCATCACCACAGCGGTCTGATTGCTGCTTTGGAATGAATGAGAGTTCAGCATTCTAACTGATCTGAGACAAACTTCCAACTCCACATTCTCTCCATCATCTAGGCCTCATACTCCATAATTTGCCAGCCTCTGCTCCTGCCTCAACCTATGTGACAATCTTGTTACCTCCAGACTTGAAAATTTCACCTCTCCCCTAGTTGGCTTCCACCCACTGCAAAGTGAACTTAGAGTCAAACAGCACAGAGATAAACCCTTTGGTCCAACTTGTCTGCACCAAACAAACTTCCTAATCTGACTTAGGAAAAGTTTGCCAGTATTTGGTCCATATCCGTCTAAACCCTTCCCATTCATGTACCCATTCAGTTGCCTTTTAAATGTAATTGTACCCACCTCCACCACTTCAAGACATGCACCACCCTCTGTGTGAAAACGTTACCCCTCAAGTCCTGTATAAATCTTTCCGTTCTCACTTAAAGCTATGAACTCTAGTTTTGGATTCCACCACCCTGGGAAAAAGACCTAAGCTATTCACCATATCCATGCCCCTCATGATTTTCGAAACCTCTATAAGTGACCCCTCAGCTTCCAACATTCCAGGTAAAAATATCCCAGCCTATTCAGCCTCTCCACTATAGCTCAAACCCTCCAGTGCTGGCAACATCCTTATAACTCTTTTCTGCACCCCTTGAAGTTTAACAACATCCGTTCGATAGAAGGGAGAACTAAAATTGTACACAGTACTCCAAAAGTGGCCTCACCAATGTCCTGTACAGCTTCAACATGATGTCCCAATTCCTACACTCAATGTGCTGAGTGCCTTCTTCACCTCACTGTCTACCTGCGACTCCACTTTCAAGGAACTATAAACCTGCAACTCTACATCCTTTTGTTTGGCAACACTCCCCATTAACTGGATAAGTCTTTATCCAAAGCTCCACTGCCTGTATCCTAACTCACAATAATTAAACACTCCTACTTCAAACTATGTCAGAAAATGCTCCTGTGAAATAGTTTGAGGCATTTTTGTTCACTAAAATTGCTGTAAGCATGTACTTTGTTATTGTTGTACTGGTTTTCCCACCATAGATAACATTTCTCCCTAAGCCACATACTGACAAAGTAGCTATTTGTTGTTTGTTTTATCTAACTATGTATGTTTACCTTCATAATGTTTACAGCACTTCATTATTCAATGATGATGAAAACCAATGATATTGCAAGTTTTGCATGGGAACCAACTGATTCATCACTTCCCATGTTTGTTATAATATCAATGTCAAAAGGCATCTTAAATAAATATTGGCTCCCTGCACCAAGGGGTGACTTCTGACTTTGCTTACCCACTTTCTATAAGGTAGAAGGAAATCTTCTCTCCACTAGTAGTACCAAATCTCCTCCCTCTTCTTTATATAATGTAAAATGATTTTATCACTTTACCTTGTCTCTATGCTCCAATGATCAAATGTTCATCCTTCTCTTAGGATTTTTTTTGAAAAGCTCAAGAAACACAAATTGGTTAGTTAATGCAGGTTCGTTATTGCTACAATTACAGCATGGGAAGCAGTGAGAAGGGTGAGGGCAGTTAGGAATGCTTTTTGATCACCAATTACTTTCTTTGCCAGTCTATTTCTCAAGCAATTCTCCATAAAAATGCTTAGCTATCAAAACAGAAAGCAAAAAAAAAGCAGTGCTTTGATTATAGTGAGTGGTAGCTAGATTTAACCTCACTGCAGAGCATGCAAATTACTTAGCAATGAATTCTCTGAAAAGCTGACAGTTGGATATTTTATTACTTTCTTACTGTGACAAAAAAACCCAATGCACCTCATCATTATTGCACAAATGTTATTTTTAAGCATGTTCACAGTCAGTATGAAACAAATGTCAAATGACACAGTTAATCTTGCATTATCAAAACTGAATTCCTCAAGAGGGCCAGAGCATAACTTGTACCCGCTCTGATTTCATAGTTTGAATTGAAAAATCCTTGTCAGATAAACTAAATGATTTAACTTCACAACCTAGGAATTCAACATTTATTGCTGCATTTCCTATTGTCTAGTTTCCCCTGTGTACAGTTTAGAAAATACTGTCTCGCAGTCTAAACAACACCTGCTGACAAAGTCTGAGTATTGGTCCCCTAACTTCTTGTGTTCCTGATATAATCCTGTATGTTTCTTTTACTTTTCTTCAATCTCCAGCAAGAGAGGCATAAAAATATGGGGGCATGGCTCCCACAGCAACTGTATGATAACTTTGAAAAGCTGACAAGACCATCAGCTCTCTTTAGTCATCAAGTTGTAATTGGTGATATATCTGGTCATAGGGCTCGTTTTCAAATTTTACTTTTACGCTCAGCTTAGCAACAGCTGCTTTTACTGTGAATGCCCGTCTTTTTTGATGTGAGACCAATTGTTCAGATGAGCGTTAAAAGCTTCCTTCTGTAGTTGCCAGAAGAAATGACCATTGCTCTAATGATAATTGAATAAAAGCAATGGTTAAGAGTGGGGTCATTAGCAGTGGTCATAAAGCATTGGATTCAGATAACAGCCAACAGACTGTCCTCTGTGGTCTAGCCTCTGAACACGGTTTTTGGCTTTGCTGTGTGTTTGCTACAATGTGAAATCTCAGTTTTGATGTTGACAGTACACTGAACATCTAACACCGAAGAGGCCTCTGAGGAAGGGTCACTCGACCCAAAACATTAACTCTGATTTCTCTCCACAGATCCTGCCAGACCTGAGCTTTACCAGCAATTTCTGTTTTTGTTTCTAATAATGAGGAATTGGCTATCAGTAGAAGCTTGACTGACTTTAGGACAATTTATTTTTAAAATAGTGTAGCTAAATAACATTTGAGAAATTCTAAACTGTTTGAACATGATATGAGGATAGCTAAAGCTGGCATTAAAATAATGTAATATGAGGGGAAGAATGGAACCCCATCAAGGCTTTATACATGTAGTTCTCCCATAATGCCATAACTGCATTTCAACAAAACCTCACTTACTGGAAAATCATTTAATATAAACAATAGGGCCTGTGGGAAAAATGGGATTTGAGGCAGCCTAACATGAAATAACACTCGTGATTGCTCAAAAATGCTTAACACAAAGTAAAGCGCAGCCTGAATGAAGGTTTAAATCATATTGATTAACAAACAAAAGTAAATTCAACACTGAAAAAATATTGTTAATGTAGGGACAGAGGGTCATCATCATCATCACTACATTCAGGTGCAGTTGTGGTTGCAGAAGTGGATAGCTGTGGTTGATTCTCTTCTGACTGTTTCTTGGGATTGGCTTAGTTGTGTGATATGCAGGTAAAAAATCAAATTAGAAAGGCAAATGGTATGTAAAGAGTAATGCAATCCTGCAGGAATTATGCAAGAATATTCTGGTCTCAGAGGGAGAGCAATGAACATTCATTAGTTTAATTTTTGAGATGAAGCTGCTCAATGTATAGTGCTGTACCTCTCACATGCTCTGACAGTAGCTGACATTGGCACATGCACAGAACAAAGCATGCAAAACAATCACAGCTAGAATTGGGCAATAGCGAACAGAGGCAAGCATTCTCGAAAATGCCATTCCCTAATTCTGCAGCGACCTTATACCCAAATCAATCTGCCGAAACACATTTGTATTTTAAACCGATTGCAACAGTTTTGGGGAATTACTCAGAAAATGTTCGCTTGGTCTGGAACTAAACTGACTACCATTACACTATGAGGTGTCTAACATTGTAATATTTTGGGATTGTCTCTAAATTTAAGGCAAAATGAAGGAAGTGATGTGATCTCTTCTGGTCTGCTTGACTATAAGCCTGGCCTGACAGGTTTAATTATGAGATATCAAAGAAAGGATTAGATTGTTTTACTAGGAAGAAAGTGCAACATATTGAAGTCAATAGGAGCAAAGATCCAGAAGAGGGTTGAACATTTTGGATACAAACAGTTGAGCTTTAAGTTCTCTGGTTAGCTCCAAGATGAAAGAAAATTCAGATTTCAAGGGGAACTAATTAGCATTTCTATCCAGATACAAGGCCTATGTGATTGCGTTGTCTTGTGGAAGATGCAGAGCAAGCCATTTTAAAGATTAGGTTACAGATAGGTACTGATCAGCTAAACAGCAAGTTTGGAGAATTAATAATGGACAAAAAGGGAATGTAGATGAATTAAAGAGATATTCTCTAACTGTCTTCACTGAGGCAAAAACAAATAACATCCCAGAAATACTTGTAAATCAAGAGCTGAAAAGGAGTGAAGAAAATACAATAATTACAATCATCAGGGAAAGTACTGAGAAAATTATTAGATATAAATGCCATCAAGCTCCAGGTCCTGATGGACTTCATCTTGGGGTTTTCAAAGAAGTGACTACTTAGATAAAAGATACATTGTCTTTCATTTTCCAAAATTCCCTAAATTCTAGGAATGTCCATTTAAATTGGAAAACGATTCATGTAACACTTCTATGCAAGGAACGAGAGAAACAAAATATTAAAGGTCAATGTGCTTAACATCTGACATAGGGAAAATGATGTAAGGTGCTATTCAGAACCAAGATGGATAACCAAGATTGTTTTATAAAAAGGAACTCATTCTTACTAAATTATTAAACTTTGGTGAATAAGTAACAAGCGACATGGATTTACGGGAACTAGTTGATATGGTGTATTTGAATTTCCAGACATTTGGCAAGGTGCCACAGTAATTGCTACTACACTAAAAGCAAAGCTCATGATATAGGGGTTAACGTACTAGCATGGATAGAAGCTGATCGGCTAACACAAAACAGTAAGCAAGCATAAATGGGACCTTTTTGTGTTGGCAAGATTTAACAAGTGTAAATCCACAGGAATTAAAGCTGAAACTTCAACCATTTGGGGCATAATTTAAAGGGATTTTTTAAGAGATTTAAAAAAGACGAGCAGGCAAATATTTTATGCTGAGGATGGTAAATGAATTTCCTGAGGAAGTGGTGGATGTGGGCACAGTAGCAGCATTTAAAAAACATTTGCACAAGTACATGAATAGGAGAGGTTTGGAGGGATATGGGCCAGGAGCAGGTAAGTGGGACTAGTTTAGTTTGGAATTATGTTCAGCATGGACTGGTTAGACTGAAGGGTCTGATTCTATGCTGGATGGCTCGATGACTCGGATGAAGGCAATGAATGTCTGTTTTCTAAATTTGTAACTACACAATGATAGATAGGAAAGAAATTTGTGAAGAGAACATTAGGAGTCAGCAAAGGGATACAAACAGCAACAAGTGCACAGATTGTGTGTAATGGGAACTTGTCTCTTTGATACGGTGAACAGGAAAGCAGTATATTATATAAATGGAGTGAAATTTCTGTTTGTTTTCTGATTTCCAGCATCTGCAGTTCTTTTGTTTTTTTGATACTTGGAATGAACTTGGAGGTATAAAACCCTTGCTGAGATATTTGATCGTCAATAGTCACAGGTGAGGTGCCAGAAGACTGGAGATTGGATAACATGGTGTCACTGTTTAAGAAAAGTGGTAAGGACAAACCAGGGAACTATAGAGCAGTGAGCCTGATATTGCTGGTGAGCAAGTTGTTGGAGGGAATCCTGAGGGACAGGATATACATGTTATTTTGCCACCCAAGTGGATAGTGCTGTTAAGAAGGAATACAGTGTGTTAGGTTTCACTGGTAGAGGGATTGAGTTCCAGAACTGCAATATCATGCTGCAACTATACAAAACGCTGGTGCGGCCACACTTGGAATATTGTGTACAGTTCTGATCGCCCCATTACAGAAAGGATGTGGAAGCATTGGAAAAGGTGCAGAGGAGATTTACCAGAATGTGGCCTGGTCTGGAGGGAAGGTCTTATGAGGAAAGGCTGAAAGACTTGGGTCTTTTCTCATTGGAAAGAAGCAGGCTAAGGGGGGATTTGATAGAGACATACAAGATGATCAGCGGATTAGATAGGGTAGACTGACTTTTTCCTAGTATGATAATGTCAGCTTGTACAAGAGGGCAAAACTACAAATTGAGGGGTGATAGATTTAAGACTGATGTCAGAGGCAAGTTCTTTACGCAGAGAATGGTAAGGGCGTGGAATGCCCTACCTGCTTCGGTAGTCAACTCAGCCACAATAGGAAGATTTAAATAATCCTTAGATAAGCACATGGATGATTTTGGGATATTGTAGTGGGACGAGCTGAGAATAGTCCACAGGTTGGCGCAACATCGTGGGCCAAAGGGTCTGTTTTGCACTGCATTGTTCTATGTTCTATGTTCTATTTTAAAAGGCAAGGATTGATTAGGAATAGTCAACATGACTTTGTCCGTGGGAAATCGTGTTTCACAAACTTGAGTTTTTTGAAGAAGTAACAAAGAGGATTGACGATGGCAGAGTGGTAGACGTGATCTATATGGACTTCAGTAAGGCGTTCAACAAGGTTCCCCATGAGAGACTGGTTAGAAAGGTTCGATCTCATGGAATACAGGGAGAACTAGCCACTTGGACAGAGAACTGGCTCAAAGGTAGAAGGCAGACGGTGGTGGTGGAGGGTTATTTTTCAGACTGGAGGCCTGTGACCAGTGGAGTGCCACAGGGATCGGTGCTGGGTCCATTACTTTTCATCATGTATATAAATGATTTGGATGTGGCATAAGAGGTATGGTTAGTAAGTTTACAGATGAAACCAAAATTGGACAGAGAAGAAGGTTACCTCAGATTACAATGGGATCTTGATCAGATGGGCCATTCTGCTGAGGAGTGGCAGATGGAGTTTAATTTAGGTAAATGTGAGGTGCTGCATTTTGGGAAAACAAATCTTAGCAGGACTTAAACACTTAATGGTAAGGTCCTAGGGAATGTTGCTGAACAAACAGACCTTAGATTGCAGGTTCATAGCTCCTTGAAAGTGGAGTTGCAGGTAGATTGCACAGTGAAGAAGGTGTTAGGTATGCGTTCCTTTACTGGTCAGAGTATTGAGTATAGCAGTTGGGAGGTCATGTTGCGGCTGTATAGAACATTGGCTAGGCCACTTTTGGAATATTGCGTGCAATTCTGGTCTCCTTCCTATCAGAAGGATGTTGTGAAACTTGAAAGGGTTCAGAAAAGATTTACAAGGATGTTGCCAGGGTTGGAGGATTTGACCTAAAGGGAGAGGTTGAGTAGGCTGGGGCTGTTTTCCCTGGAGCGGTGGAGGCTGAGGAGTGACCTTATAGAGGTTTATAAACTCATGAGGGGCATGGACAGGAAAAATAGGCAAAGTCTTTTCCCTGAGGTCGGGGAGTCCAAAACTAGAGGACATAGGTTTAGGGTGAGAGGGAAAAGATATAAAAGAGACTGAAGGGGAAACATTTTCATGCAGAGGGTGGTATGTGTATGGAATGAGCTGCCAGAGGATGTGGTGGAGGCTGGTACTATTGCAATATTTATAAGGCATCTGAATGGCTAAATGAATAGGAAGGGTTGGAGGGATATGGGCTGGGTGCTGGCAAGTGAAACTAGATGAGGTTAGGATATCTGGTCGGCATGGAGGAGTTGGACTGAAGAGTTTGTTTCCATGCTGCATATCTCTATGACTCAATGTCACCTCTCACTCTTTTAAATTCTAGTGGAAACAAATCCAGCCTGGTCAAACTATCTTCATAAGGCAATCCACTCATTGTAAGTATCAAAAAACCAAAAGAACTGCAGAGGCTGGAAATCAGAAAACAGAAACTGAAATTGCTGGATAAACTCAGCAGCACCTATGGAAAGAAACAGAGTTAATTCTTTGGGTCCAGCAACCCTTCTTCTGTTCTGAAGACATTAAATCTGTTTTCTTTCTGCAAATGCTGCCAGACCTGGTAAACAGTCTCTAAACTTCCCCAAATGCATCTGCATCCTTCCTTAAATAAGGAGACCCAAAATGCTCACAGTATTGGAGATTTCACAAATGTCCTGCATAAATGAAGCAAAGAATCCTTACTTTAATAATCAGTTTCTCTTGAAATAAAGGATAGGATACCATTGGATTTCCTGACCATGTGATGTACCTTGCTCACTTCAATTTTGTGATTAATGAACTGGAGCACCTAAGTCCCTCTGAACCTTGGAATTCCACAGTTGTTTACTTTTAAGTAATGCTCTGCTTTTTTGTTCTTCCTGCCAAAGTGAACAACTTCACATTTTCTCACGTTGCTCTCCATATGTTAATTTTTGCCCACTTGTTGAATCTATGCATATCCATCTGCAACTTCCTTATGTCGTCTTCACACCATACTTTCTTATCCATCTTGGTGTCATCTTGGCATTTATATACCATTCACTTGCTCCCACAGTCTTGGTTATTGATATAAATTGCAAAGTGTATAGGCCCTCAGTACAGAGCCCTGTAGGATTCTACTTGTCACATCCTGACAAAGACCCATTTACGCATGTATTCTGTTTTCTGCCAGCCAGCCAGCCAATCTTCTATCCATCCAAATATGTTCTCCCTCCACCAAGAGGTTTTTATTTTCCACAACAACCTTTAATGTGGCACCTTATCAAATGCTTTCTGGAGATCCATGTCTATAGACTCTCCTTACCAAAACAGCATGTTACCCCTTCTAGAAACTTCCGTACATTGTTTTCCCTTTGATGAAGTCATACTGATTCCTCTTGGTTTCCAGATAGGCAGGAAAAAATACTGCTTCCAGACAGAGAAACCAATATGGACTACCTGGTAGATTGAGGCAGGACTTCCATTTGCCCCAGTCTGAGGGCATTTGGAGTGATGGATTGGGGCACTGTGTCTCCACTAAAATACACATCCTTTCCCTTAACTCTAAACACTCTTGACTTCACCCTGGGACACTCTGCAAAACTCTGCAAATCCGCTGGCCTTTATGTCTAATACCTAAGCAGCTTGGTCTCAAATGATGTTCTCTGGCTCCCAGTGCTAGCCAGCATGAATTGATCAGCAGATTCTGGTGGGCCAGGAATGTCAGTGGCAAGGGTCTGGATAGGCTAAGAATCCTACTGGACATTACAGATACATTGCACATTCTTGCTGGTGGGGGTTGGGGATCATTTGTCACCAAAGGTGCCAACTCCTTAACACTTAGTTTCGAGATCACTAAATGTCAGCCCACAGCTGACAGACTATACAGCTTTGGCAACTTATTTAAGAAAGGGCATAAGTATTATAAGCAATTCAGAGCAGGTTTACTGATCCTTGGAATAGAGGGTTTTCCCCTCGTATTTATTTGATTTAGAAGGTTTGGAAGTGATTTTTGTTTTGAAACATAGAAAATTTGAGATATTGAGTTCAACAATTTGAAGGATTGAGCACCTTCTCCCTTATCCTTACCCCTACCCCACAATCCAGGTCTTGTCATCACATGGGCTCCAACCACACACGACCCATTGTCAGCTACTAATGATCTCCATTAGCAGCTATTCATTCTCCCAGGCAGACCTTTACCCAAACCCTTTGTCTGCCCAACTGTTTTTCTCTCTCTATGGGCTCTATCTCCACCTATTTCTTATTCCTCCTTCTCCATCCAATCCTTTTGCATGATTACCTACCTTTTCCATGCTAACATCAGTTTTGAAGATGAGTCAATGGACCTGAAACTTTAACTTTGCTCTCTCTTCACAGATGCTGCCAGGCCTGTTGAGGTTTTCCAGCAATTTCTGTTTTTCTTTTTGATTTTCAGCATACACAGTTCTTTCAGGTTTTTTTTGTTCAGTGTCACAAATGCTCCTTAACTGACTAGAGTGGTTGACCTACATCACGAAAGCAATTTGGTCATCTCTAGCCCACCATATGACTTGCATCTGAATACCAATTTTATAAACTCTACTTTCCACCTGATCCTGATTCCTGATTTTTACTGGTGGATGCAGCTCTGCCTAATACATCAATTAGCTCGGTTGATTAAACAGATAACCAACTGCTTATCTGTTCGACAGCTGAGGTAGGCTCAGGCTGAAAGCAGGAGGCAATAGCAAACCATCAATGACAAGAAACTGGCTTAGGATGATACGTCTGGAAATAACGGGGCAAAAACCTGACTTCAGACAGAGGACTCATACATATCTCTGCATATCTCAGATATTGTGATTCCTCTGCAACATATAGATATGCAGACAATCAAATGTGATAGCAGCATCTCCAATTCAAGGGATAGCTCAGGTTGCCCCCATGGTGACACTTTTCAAACATTGATAACCAGGCAGTGATAAATAGAAATTGATTATAATCTCTACTCATTTATTAGATAATAATATTTGCAGAGATAAACATTTCATTTCAAGCACATATCTCTAAACCACACATTTTCAATCTGCACCCCCATATGTACGCACAGATGATTCACAATGAATACAATCCAACTGAATGTGATTAAAACAATTCAGCACTAAACAAAAAAATCTGTATTTTATAAACTTGTTCAAGAAATCATACTTTTGACACTAGAAAATCCAAAATATATTAAGAAGCGGGGTGTTAATCAATCCATCAAGCCAGTTGCAGCCAACGATACTGGACAAAGATTATGGTAAATTATATACAATCAGGCTTAAGTAATGAACAATTATGCCTACTCCAAAAGGTACACTGCATTGAAAGATTGGTCAATAATGCTCAAAGCCTAGAATCATGTCTGTGTGACTATTGGTAAGTGCAGACTTGGCAACAGTTGATGGTCCCAATGGTTACCTTGTTTTTTTTTGCTGCTAATTATAAGCAATATGCAACTAAGGCTTGCTTGCTGCTCATTTACTAACAGTAACTACACATATTCTGAGCCAAAAGGCCGAGTAGCCTGTTAAGGTAACTGAAAAAGGAGAGAAACAAAGCAATTGGGAAATAGCAGGAAGCTTTTAAAACAGTGCTTGAACCTGCTCTGGAACAGTAAAGAAGTTCTGCGAAGATTAATTATATTGTGGGGTTCTTATTTAATTTGTTCAAGGGATGTGGATGTTACTCCGATGCCATTATTAAATGTCTGCCTTTTGCAGAAGGATCAGACTTCCATTAGGGAATTGATACAGAATGAGTGAATGCCAAATGTAAAATAGAAATGACCATAAATTGTTCTTCTATCCGTCAAGATCTGGGAATCAGTCATAGTTGAACAGCTTTATTTTAGTTGACAAATCCAACAGATTATTGAGGAAATTACTGACGTCCAAAGAAAGGATTATACCTAGCTAGCACCTGATTCAATACCTAATGGCATTCAGATCAGAAAAAGCAGTGACAAACATTGCACAAATCTATGATCTTAAGGAACAAGCTATTAATTTGGCATTCAGTACGACGCAATTCCAGTAAATTGCTAAAAAATATTTCTCCACGCAAGAAGGGGAATGACGTAAGCCTTGGCCGACACTAACAAGAATTGCTCACTCACCCTGGAGTTACATTTTTGATGCTGGTGAATAGGCCGTGATACTTGGCGTGAGGCAGAGATGGAGATTTGTGGGAGTGGAAATTCAGACATCCCAGAAATGTAGAAGTTCATCTGAAGTTAATGGCAGAATCTAATTAGGATCTTTTCATTTCATTTCTCTCCCAGCAGCTCATCAGGTGAACAGGCTGTTTGGTTGCTGGGCAGGAAAGTACGTATTGATGGTCCCAGGCAAATAGCAATGAGCTAAGTCTGTACGGTGGGACCATGAAATACTGGGCAACAAGGCGGAAGTTTATAGGTTGGGTAGAAGGCAGCCAAAGGCCGTGAAAGGTTTGCAAAGAGGGACCAAGGAAGGCATTCATTCTCCCATTATCAATGCTACATAAAAAAATTAACTAATATCTGCTTGATCTCATTCTTTTTAATAAAGTTTCAATTATTAATCCTCCCTCCCCCTCCTGCTTTGTAGGTGGTTAAACTCACCCCGAAATTTATTTAGAGGCAAGAGCACAGTTATAACTGCTATTCAAAATAAAAGGATGCCAGTGAGTCTGACATCCTCCCTCGGAAAGATGCTGCAAACTATCAAGGAATCTCATTGCTGATAAATCAGATTGCACAATCATGCCTCAATATTCAAGAGGGAAAAGTATAATGGATCTCTCACCTATTCTGATACGAACCTAGCAGTTGAAGTGCGCATGAAGACAAAATCCATCAACTCATGTCTAAGATCCAAGAGAAAGCAGTTGGGTGATAGTTTGCTAAAGAGGAAGTGACTTCATTGCAGAAGAGCTTCAAGTCAGCACAGATGGGAATCATGGAGCAGTCTCAAGGCTAATGGTAGACATACTGTTTTGGCTGAAGGACTTCTCATGAGGATCTAAATGAAGCAGTTAGAAATGAGTAAACTTTTATCATAGCAAATGGAGAAACTCTGGAAGGTGGTATGACAGCTGCTAAGAACGATTTCTGGAGGCTGATACTCAGGCAAGGAACTGCTGTTGAGCTCAGCAACTTCAACTGTGAAATTACCATTCAATAGGGTATATGGACACATGGTGAGCTCAGAACAGCACCATAATGCATTGATGCACTTGACATGGCAAATTGTTCTGACCACCATTGAGATTCTAGCACAGATGACGAGGGGCCAAGCGGTCCCTTTCTATGCTGTAAACTTTCTATGATTTCCCCAAATCTGCCATCTCTCTATGGATGATACAAATCCTACCCTGGGGTCAGGTGGCTGACACCAACTAGGTCACTCTTTCAGACCAGAAATTTTAATCTTTTTTTCTCCTCACAGATGCTGCATGTTGATTACCCTCACCTTTAAAAATTCTCAAAGGATTCAGAAATTACAGCAAGAAGATAACTCATGTAAGAATGATATATCTCAAGATATGGAAGAAACAGCATAGTTTTAATAATGGATGTTTTCAATCAGGCTGTTCACATGTTGAATATAACAAATCACAAAAAGAAAATCCACCATATGCACAGTGCAGGACCTGGCATAAATTATTAACTAAGATGAAGACCTTCACAAATTCTATCTCTTGGGGGATTAACTAAAACATTTTCCATTTCCACTAAAAGCCAGAATTTAGAATTCATTTTGAGTAAAAAAAACATTATTATGACAAGGTATACTATGTGACCTAATACAGTTGTATATGGTGTTCAGTTATGCATATCTTACCTTCCTCCACTCTCCTTACCACCACGTTGTGCCTTTCTCCTTTCAGACATCGAAGAAGTGTAACCTGGTTAGTCAGTCAAGGCATATTGAGAAGACAGTGGTCAAAAGGTGTCCCATCACTAGATTTCACACTGACAACAATCAGGTAAGATATTAAACCTATAAATAACTTACAGGATATCAAAAAAGTGAGATCTGTCCATGTTGAGACTCTGGTCATGAGAGGCTCAGGGCCAATGGCAGGGATAAAGATAGCACAAGAACCAATGTGTCAGGAAATGATACGTACACAGTTTTGCTGTAGAAGACTCAAGTAAGTATTTCCAAGGGGCAACATACAGAAGAATACTGATGGGTTTGCATAATAAAATGGTTTGTGCATTGACAAGCCTGCCAGAAAGCCTGCGATTAATCCCCAAAAGCATCTAGAAGAACTGCAAAGAGTTGGCACAGTGTTTGGATGCAGAACTTGGAGCCATCCAATCAATTTTGGAAGTAAGGGCGATCTGAATTAGCATACTTGTGGACTGAACCATCACATGCTTGCTGGTGGCCAATGCCACAGCTTCCATTGTAGCACAGGAAGCTTCCTGCAGAAACCTGAATGCTGTAGAGGAAACTCAGGCTGAAGTAACATAAACCCCAGATGCCACCATCTTGACTGTGGATCATAGTGTGCAAAGGTATTTACAGGATGGCCCAACAATCAGTCGTCCAACAGATCACAATAATTGCTGAGCTGCCTCAAACATACACTCAGCAGCTTCTGGCAAGAAATAGTAGTTGTCTCCATGTTCACTCTTGTTTACTCTTAGGATGACAGCATTCATCCCCAACAGCTGAAACTCTCCTGGTGTCCTTGTTGTTTTCAAATCTGGATGTTGCTGCATTTGGATGGACGTCTTCAGCCAGATTATTAGCATCCATGATTGTGTATAAAATAGTTAGTACCTGAAAGGGTTAAATGACATGGAGAGAGAGGATCTGCCTGCCATCAATATAAAGGACTGTTTCTGAGATGAACTAACTTGTTGTTCTATTGGCTGTAAGTTGTATAAGAATGTTTCAGTAATAGGAATGTATGCTTACTCTTAAACTTAGCTTATGGCTAGCACCCTCACCTTAATTCCAAAGAGTTGAATTCCAGAGTCACTGCCCTTGACATTAAGGCTGCGTCTGACAGTGTTTTGCATCAAGAAATTCATGCAAAACTGAAATCAATGGGAATCAGGGGGAA
Organism: Chiloscyllium plagiosum; assembly: GCF_004010195.1. Classification (NCBI taxonomy): domain Eukaryota; kingdom Metazoa; phylum Chordata; class Chondrichthyes; order Orectolobiformes; family Hemiscylliidae; genus Chiloscyllium; species Chiloscyllium plagiosum. Next base: position 73,875,840 of record NC_057712.1, read on the forward strand.
ACTCTCTGCTGATTGGAGTCATATTTGTTGGACGTCAGTCATCTAGGTCCTAGGACATCCCCAGGGTAGTGTCTTAGGCCCAAACATCTTCAGCTGCTTCTTTAATTACTTTTCCTCTCTCATAAGATCAGAAGTGAGAATATGCGTGATGATTGCATTTGCAGCTCCCCAAAAACTGAATATGTCCAAATGCATGATCATTTCCATTTAGAAGGTCAAGGGCTAACAAATACATGGGAACATCACCACCTGCAAGATCCTCTCCAAGCCACACACCATCCTGACTATTGTGGATTATTGTGGTTTGGTCAAAATCATGCAAGACCCTCCATAATGGCATTGTGGTTGTAACTAAAGGACATGGAATTCAGTGGTTCAAAAGGGCAGCTCACTACCACCTTCTCACCTCAGAACAGGCAAATAATATGTAAGTAGCCAATGATGCTCATATTCCATGAATGAAAAAAACAGAGAAAGTGTGTTCGCTATCATTGAAGAGGGAGCCTCCATGACTTCATTGCAGTATGATAGTAGATAGTAAAGTGTTTGATTTTGTAAATAAATGCAACTCTGACTGGAAGGAGGAAGATACACAAATGTTCATCACCACAGTCCCTTCATATTCAGTGGCAATGCAGTCATTGCATTTCTCTGAGGTTGCAGTTCTGGCTGTCACAGGTTGCAGATTTCAATAGGCACTGAAGCACAATGTGTGAGACATTCAGGTGGGAAAATATTTTGAGAGGAACATCTACTTGTGCGTCAGGAAAAAACTGGTATGTGTAAAAATCTTGAAGTCAGCAAAAACTCATTGATCACATGTCACGATACTTCCTGTCGACCCTGTACTGCGATTCTAAATAATGATGCCAAGTAGCAAACACAAGTAATATCAAAGCAATAGCCAGAAGATATCAACTAGCAACCAGGTATTGATGTCTGTAAATAATGCATGAGCTCCAGCCTGGCTCTGTTGCTGTCAAAATAGCATTGCAAGCCGACTGACGTAATGACCAGCCTGCTCTGAATTCAGTGGTAGTTGTGTAAATAAAATATGAATTAATTTATTCGCAATTAATTACAACCTGTCTCAATTCTAATCTGTTGTTGCTGCGTGCTGCAAGAATAAGGAATTTTGAACAGCTTCACTGGATGTTGCATTAGGAGTCACAATTTCCAATGAAACCACTTCATCAAGTTCTGATATGACAGATTGTTTGGCTCTTTCTCAAAATTGAGTTCAATTGACCATCTTCTAGGAGGTTTTTTTTTCTGGAACCTCTTCATAGCAGAGAAATGGAATGGCCAACTGTTGTCTTTTAGAAATACTCTTTGTTGAATTATCAGCTTACAGTATTTCTCTCCATTTATTTATTCCAGCTAGTCCTTCACATAACATTCCAAAATCTATGCTTCAACACAGAAATGTTGGTTCATAATGCACCCAAGTTCCAAAAGCCAAGAAGATAAATAATTGCTTCTGAGATGAGAAGTTTGCCCCATGAGAATCTCAGATTCCCAAAGTACCACAAGTCTCTCCTTCTTTATTTCTGAATATTTATCTCCTGTGTTCACTGACAATGTAAAGCATAGATAACCAGACTTCGACACAGTAGGGATGCCCTTAACTTGAATCAGAAGCTCCAAGTTAGAGTTCCACTCTGGGATTTGATGGCCATGAAAGGCATATTTCTAACACATTCAAATACTCTTGGTACACCTTTGAAATGTAGTAAGAATGAGAAAGATTCTTAGTTCGACCACTTTTGATATAGGGTAGTGCTCATTAAGTTACAGCCTAACAACAAGCTAACGACCTGCTACAGGGACAAGTTTATGGAAACAAAATAGGGAAGTACCTCATACACTACGAGGCATGGTAAGCTAAAATAAGTACTTCCAAACTATGTAAAATTAATCATACTACATGTTGTAACCATACTTTGTTGACTTCATTTCTCTCTACCTTTCTGGGAATGCTCTTCATTGATTCGTGATCCAGAGGTTTTCACATCTCAACATGGCAGCTGGTGGAATTTAAATTCAATTAATAAACCTGGACCTGAAAGTAAGTCTTTCTAACGATAAAGGTATTGTTGATAATTGCAAAAGCTCATCATTAATAGCCTTCAAAAAAGGAAAGCTGCCAATCTAACCTACTCTGGGGCTTCAAACCCACAGCAATGTGGATAAGACCTAAAGACATAGGATTGGAAGTAAGGACATTTGGCTCATCGAGTCCACTCCACCATTTAATCATGGCTGATCGACATTTCGACTCCACTTACCCGCACTCTCCCCGTAGCCCTTAATTCCTTGCGAGATAAGAAGTTATCAATCTCTGCCTTGAAGACATTTAACATCCCAGATTCCACTGTGCTCCATGACAATGAATTCCACAGGCCCAACTCTCTCTGGCTGAAGAAATGTCTCCTCATTTCCATTCTAAATTGACCCCCTCTTAATTCTAAGGCTGTGCCCACGGGTGCTAATGGAAACAATTTCTCAGCATCCACCCTTTCTAAGTGATGCATTATCTTGTAATTTTCTATTAGATCTCCACTCAACCTTCTAAACTCTAATGAATACAATCAGCCGTTCATCGTATGTTAGGCCTACTATTCCAAGGATCATCTGTGTGAATCTCCACTGGACACACTTCAGTGCCAGTATATCCTTCCTGAGATGTGGGGCCCAAAATTGGACACAGTATTATAAATCGAGCCTAATCAGAGCTTTATAAAGTCCAAGAAGCACATCGCTGCTTTTATATTCCAACCCTCTTGAGATAAATCACAACATTACATTTGCTTTCTTAATCGCAGACTCAACCTGCATGTTACTCTTTAGAGAATCCTGGACTAGCACTCCCAGACTCCTTGGTACTTCGGCTTTAGGGGTTTTCTCACCATTTAGAAAATAGTCCATGTCTGTATTCTTTTTTCCAAAGTGCAAGACCTCACATTTGCTCACGTTAAATTTCATCAGCCATTACCTGTACCACTCTCCTAAACTGTCTAAATCTTTCTGCAACCTCCCCACCTCTTCAGTACTACCTGCCTGTCCACCTTCATATCATCAGCAAACTTCACCAGAATGCCCCTGGTCCCTTCATCCAGATCATTAATATATAAAAGTGAACAGCTGCGGCCGCAACACTGAACCTGCAGGACAATACTTGTCACTGGCTACCAATCAGAAAAAGAATCTTTTATCCTAGCTCTCTACCCTCTGTCAGACAGCCAATCCTCAATCCATGTCAGTAGCTCACCTTGAACACCACGGGCCCTCACCTTACTCAATAGTCTCCTGTGAGGCACCTTATTAAAGGCCTTTTGGAAGTCTAGATCGATAACATCCACTGGGTTTCCCTGGTCTAACCTACTTGGTACCTCTTCAAAGAATTCTAACAGGTTTGTCAGGCACAACCTCCCCTTATTAAATCCATGCTGACTTGTTCTAATCCAACCCTGCACTTCCAAGAATTTAGAAATCTCATCTTTAACGATGAATTCTAGAATTTTACCAACAACCGAGGTTAGGCTAATTGGCCTATAATTTTCCACGTTTTGTCTTGATCCTTTCTTGAACAACAGAGATTTTCCAATCATCTGGGACTTTCCCTGACTTTGGTGAATTTTGAACAATCACAACCAACGCCTCCGCTATTTCTTCAGCCACCTCCCTCAGGACTCTCGGATGTAGCCCATCCAGGCCAGGAGATTTATTAATTTTTAGACCTTTTAGCTTTTCTAGCACTTTCTCTTTTGTAATGGCTACTATACTCAACTCTGCTCCCTGACTCTCTTTAATTGTTGAGATATTACTCATGTCTTCTGCTGTGAAGACTGACACAAAGTACTTATAAAGTTCTTCAGCTATTTCCTTATCTCCCATCACTAGCCTTCCAGCAGCAATTTGAAGTGGCCCAATGTCTATTTTTGCCTCTTGTTTGTTTCTTATGTATTGAAAGAAACTTTTACTGTCATTTCTAATATTACTGGAAAGCCTACCTTCATATTTGATCCTCTCCTTCCTTATTTCTCTCTTTGTTATTCTCTGTTTGTTTTTGGAGCCTTCCTAATCCTCTGATTTCCCAGTGCTCTTGGCCATTTTTTAGACTCTCTCTTTTTCTTTGACACCTTTCCTATTTCCTTTGTCTGTCATCGCTGTCTAATTCCACCCCCAATAATCTTTCTTTTCTTTGGGGTGAACCTTGGTACTGTGTCCTCAATTACAACCAGAAGCTCCTGCCATTGTTGCTCTACTGTCTTCCCTGCCTAGGATCTGCTTCCAGTTGATTTCATCAGTTCCTCCTGTCTCATGCCCCTGTAATTGCCTTTATTTAACTGTAACACCATTACATCCGATTTTGACTTCTCCTTTTCAAACTGCAGACTGAACTCTACCATATTATGATCGCTGCCTCCTAAGTGTTCCCTTACTTTAAGATCTTTTATAAAGTCTGGCTCATTACATAAAACTAAGTCCAGAATAGCCTACTCCCTTGTGGGCTCCATCACAAGCTATTCCAAAAAGTCACCCTGTAAGCATTCCATGAATTCCCTTTTTTTGGATCCACCGGCAACATTATTCACCCAGTCTATCTGCATATTGAAGTCCCCCATGATCACTGTGACCTTGCCTTTCTGACATGCCCAATCTATTTCCTAGTACATCTTGCGCCCCTGGTCCTGATCACTGTTAGGAGGTCTGTACATAACTCCCATTATGGCTTTTTTGCCTTTGTGGTTCCTCAACTCTACCCACACAGATTCCATATCCTCTGACCCTACATCATTCAGTGCCATAGATTTAATTTCATTCTTAACTAACAAGGCAACCCCACCCCCTCTGCCCACCTCCCTGTCTTTTCGATAAGTTGTAAATCCTTGGATGTTTAATTGCCAGTCCTGAACCCCCTGCAACCACATCTCTGTGATGCCTACCACTTCATAATCATTCACGATGATTTGTGCTATTAATTCATCTACTTTGTTACGAATACAACAAGCTTTCAGGTAAAGCACCTTAATGCTAACTTTCTTATCATTATTAGAGATATTGAAAATCATAAGATGTCCTAAGCAATCCTTCCTTTTTGCTGCATTCCATAGTCTGCTTCGAGCTTAAACCTACCTGCACACATGCTAACCTGCTGCTTATCTTTCCATTTAACTCCATACTCCCTGTCTTTTTCACTTTCCCTTCCCCCCAACTCAGAAGTTTAAAGTCCTACTGACCACCGTATTTATCCTTTTCACCAGAATACTGGTTCCAGATCAGTTCAGGTAAAGACAGTCCCGATGGTGCCCCAATTCCAAAACTGATGCCAATGTCCCATGAAATGGAATCCCTCTTTCCCTCACCAATCTCTTAGCCACGTGTTTACTTCCTTAATTTTCTTATCCCTATGCCAATTAGCACGTGGTTCAGGCAGTAATCCAGAGATTATGAACCTCGAGGACCTGTTCTTCAATTTCCTTCCTAGTGCTTGATAATCCCCAAACAGGTCCTCCACCCTAGCCTTGCCTTTGTTGTTAGTGCCAACATAGACCACAACAACTGGATCCACCCCGTCCCGCTCTAATATCCTTTCAAGTCGGTCGGGGATGTCCTACACCCTGGCACCGGGCAGGCAACACACCATGCAGGACTCACGATCCGCAATGGGTACTAATTATAGAATCCCCTATAACAACTACTTGTCTTTTTGCTGCCCCCCTCTTAAATGGCCTTCTGCACCATGGTCAGCTGGCTCATCCTGTCCACAATCCTTTCCCTCATCAGTACAGGGAGCAGGAATCTCACTCCTGGACTCAGAATCCCCCTACCTGCCTTACTTACAGTCACACTCTGTTGTCCCTGATCACTAACTGAATTTGAATTACTTAATCTACTGGGTGTGACTGCCTCCTGAAACAAAGTGTCCAGATAACTCTCTCCCCTCCCGGATGTGCTGCAGCGTTTGAAGCTCAGATTCCAGATCATCAATTCTGATCCAGAGTTCTTCTAGCAACCAACACTTGCTGCAGATGTGGTCACTGCTGTTCACAATGGGATCAGCCAGTTTCCACATCATACAGCTACAGCATATCACCTGGCCAGCCATAACTACTTCCTCAATTAACTTCTACAATTTATGTACTAAATAATTGTGACTCTTAGTTGTCTCAAAAAGGGCTATTTAGTTGCAAGGCAGTAACAGATGGACAACAAATGTTGGCCTTACCAATAATACCCACATCCCATGAAAGAAAAAAAATGTATTGTGCTAAATTTTTCAGTTTCATCTCAAATTTCAGCTTGGTCTGCCAGTTTTGACTGAATTTTAGTTGCCAAATAGTATTTCAGAGTAAGTTCATGCTGTTTGATGTCACAAGGAGAACTCATCAACTTTTAATTCACCTGCATATTCAGCATGAAAGCAGGACAGAGTCTCCAGAGGTATTCTTCATATTTTGACATTTGCATTTTATATACCACACTTACAATAACAGCAAGTCTCTTGGCATTAACTGGCTGAAAAGGGACTTTATTCAATGCAGAACTGAAAAAACTCTTTATTTTTAATGGACAAGAAATGACTTCATGGAACAAGTCTTTGTGATATTTCCACAGCTCTCACAGGCATTGGTGAAAAGCTGAATATTATTTGCTATGCTCAATGAAACTATCAAAGTAAGGAACACTCCACAGGTGCCAAGCGCCTTATTGCAGTATGATGGATTTATGCTACGGGGACATTGGATCTATTTCAAATCTGACTTAAATGTCAGCAAAACTATCCATTTCATTTTTGCTCTTACAGTTGAATGCAGTCTGTTTTGGGAGCATTTTGCACTCATTGTACTGAAAACTGGTGCCATTCAAGATCTATAACTTTGAATTCTGTCTTAAGAATTGAATTGCACAATCCAGGGTTTCTCCTAATCGTGGGGCACTCAGTAATGATAATTTCCTTTTATAGGATCATATTGTTGTCCTTTTATGTGATCTGTACATAAAGGAATATGTTTTACTGAAGTAGGGAGGAGATTGGCAGATGAAGGGAACTATTCTCTTTTATCCTGGAGATGTCTATTTTCAAAATTATTATTACACCACAAGATTTGGCACTAGCAATTCTACAAAAGGATGTCACAAAATTAATGACATCGTTTGTGCACCTTTTCTGCAGCAGTAACATTGTATTCTTCACTTTGTTCTATTACCCTAATACTGTACACTTTGTAAATTATGATCTGCCTGTATGGCACACAAAACAAAACCTTCACTGTACCTAGGTGAAATAATAACTCAAATCAAACCAAACAAAGCTGTATTAGTATTGTGGAGATCATTCCTGAAGGTTTTGACTAAGCAAAGGAAACTTCATTCTAATATTTGAACTGTTACATTAGATTAACAACCACCGAACATATCCAAAACATGATCAGTGAACACTGAATAATAGTGCTATTTAATCCTATTTTTGGTTTTATTTTGATGTTGCAAGTTAAAACTAAACAGCCACGAACTTTGATTTTAAAACATGAGCAAATTTATTGTAAAATTATTACTTCAAGTTACAAAATATGAATATGGTTCAGTTATTAGTTACACTCCAGATACAAAAGCTTAAAAGAAGGTAATGTAAAGTAAGAGAATGTAAAGTAAGAGTAATGTAATGTAAGAGAAAGGCAACTGGCTATGGATTAACCTGAGGGTTACCACGCCTCAGAGGAGGGGAGGGTTGTGAAAGTCTTTCATGGTAACCTCAATCAATGTGAGAGTTGAACTCATGCTCTTCACATCACTCTACATTGCAAACTGGCTGTCCAGCCAACTGAGCTAACCGATCCCAAAAAAAAAGATATCATTCATTCTTAACTAACAAGGCAACCCCACCCCCTCTGCCCACCTCCCTGTCTTTTCGATAAGTTGTAAATCCTTGGATGTTTAATTGCCAGTCCTGAACCCCCTGCAACCACATCTCTGTGATGCCTACCACTTCATAATCATTCACGATGATTTGTGCTATTAATTCATCTACTTTGCTACGAATACAACAAGCTTTCAGGTAAAGCACCTTAATGCTAACTTTCTTATCATTATTAGAGATATTGAAAATCATAAGACAGGGAGTATGGAGTTAAATGGAAAGATAAGCAGCAGGTTAGTATGTGTGCAGGTAGGTTTAAGCTCGAAGCAGACTATGGAATGCAGCAAAAAGGAAGGATTACTTAGGACATCTTATGATTTTCAATATCTCTAATAATGATAAGAAAGTTAGCATTAAGGTGCTTTACCTGAAAGCTTGTTGTATTCGTAGCAAAGTAGATGAATTAATAGCACAAATCATCGTGAAAAAAAAAGATATTTATGCAGATGAAAGCCAGTTCAGTTCATTATTGTTGCAGGCCCATTACTTGCTTACACCTTAACTTTTCCAGGGTTGGAAACCTCAAATCAGAATTCAGCAGTTGTAAGGGCTTCTGTAGTTCGATAGTTAAAAATTGTTTACACAAGTGAACTCAGCAAGATGCCACATCCTGGGAAAGAGAAAAATTTCCTGGTTTCTGGTTCTGCTAGGATGGTACTACTAACTGCCCAATTCATCTACAACAGACCACTTGCTGTTTTATGATATCCCTAACTCCCAGTTTCTCTGCCTCTGAAGATTTTTTTTTAGATGCTTCAAAAGGAAATTTCTGTCTCTGCCCAGGCAGTGTACTTGCATTTCTTTTTATCATTCTCTTAATTGGCAAGCTGTATTTACATAGTGGCCTTTGCAAAAAGCTAAGTCATGCTCCATTTAAGCCACTAGTACTTTAAAAACTGCCAAAATTCCAGCTGTAGTTTCTTTTTATTTTGGTCAATGACCAATTTCACATTTTACAATGACAACTTCATTAATTCCTGGATCAGACCACAGTGAAGCACAACTAAATTAAGGATTACCTTTTGTCCTCTCTGAGGTGGAGACCCCTAGTCTGAAATCCACAATTCTTGCCTGGACCGGGAACCATTTCGAAACTATCTTTCCCAAAATGTTTTTTTTTAAATTTCTAGCATCTTTAAAAGCACAAATGTTGCAAAAGAAATTGCAGAATATTTTTTTTAAAAACCCATTTAACCAGAGTTAGAGTACTATTGAACCTGAAAGCATACGATCAGAATTAGCAGGTGGTTTATTCCCATAATATTGACTTTAAAACAGAGGTACACCCTTGTATATTGTGGTCACAGTTTGCTTTTAGTGTAAAAACTACAGCCTCTACTCTATGGTGGCTGTACCATAGCTGGTAATAATATCTTGATTACTTGAGGTCCCATACGTGTAAAACATCACAATGGACAACCGGAGTGAAAATATAAATTTTAACTGTTATGAGTATATGAACTATTTGTACACAGTTCAGTAAAGATAATTATGTAGATTAATTTGAATGAGAAGCATTTCCTCTTGTGCTCTCTAGTAAACAAAAACAACATTTAACTTGGTTATCTTCATATGTGCCCTGTTGTGACACATACAGTGTCAGGTTTAAAGGATTGGTTGCTCTGTCAAGTAGAATTGCTGCAAATAAAACCCTCTGGTTCTGTCTTTCTTGCAGTCAGAAACATTCCAAATGGACTGACCAGATGAAGTATATTTGCCTGAATGGAACCCTGTTTCAGTCAATGAAAGCATTATTCAGTCTATTAAAAACAGTCTCATTGATAACACTGGCTCATAGAGACAGTTACCCATTGGTTAGGTTAGAAGCATTGAACCTGCTAACCATCAGAAATAAGCCAAAGTGTCTGAAATGTTATACAACAAAGGTTATATACCTCCATTTATATATGTATTAGAATATGTAAAGATTGGAATTTCTGATCTAAGGTAAAAGAATGGCAACCACCAATCATTAATTTTACAGCTGCCCCTTTTGTAGGCCAGCCAGAAGATGTGAGGTAATCTCTTGGCCATGCTTGATTGACCTCCAGGAAAAAGTAATGATCAATATTAAAGTGGTGGACAACTTAATGGACATCTAGCTTGTGGTGTGTTTGACAAGGAGTGAGTTGAATGTGTGGAAGATCAGAGCCAAGCATTAGTGTACACTGGATATGGAATATTTCCATGAACATTTACATCACCAAAAATTGCAAACATGGCTGTAGAATATGATAATGGAAAAGGGAAAACTGATGATAGAATGAAAATGTATTTCTTCAGACCATCATATTGGTTATGATGATCTACATCCATTGATCCTGCCCTCACTTCATCACATCACGATCCTCCCAACAGTTCCAGCTAATGACCAAACATCACAGTTGGTTTGCTGAAGATTATCATGGAAGCATGCACACCATGTATGCCAGTTTAGTTATTGTGGGTATGGCCATTCATTGGAAATATATCTCTATAATCTACAATCCTAACAAAGTATGACAAAAAAAATGGTGGACATGTAGTAGTGATGACCTGTTAAGTCTGTCAATAAAGCGTGTCACTTGGGTTTAATAATGGTAACTTTACTTAACAGCTGCCTGTGTTTCAGTTACCTTAATTCTGACAAGAAAAATAAACTTTTTCCATTTCCCAAATCACCTTTCAGCAACTTGTTCTTAACACAGTTGGCTGGACGACAATTGAGAAAACTCTAAAAGTACTTAAACAATCCAGTCACTTAAACTTGTTAGAAAGTGTGACTTTGATCAATCCAATTATGTACTGAGAGTAAACTACTAACTACAAAATGCTAAGTGGCTGATGAAGTGATTTCGGCATTAAAAGGGGCTTTTTGTGGCACACTGGTAGTATTCCTACCACTGAGCCAGAAGCTCTAGGTTCAAGTCCTATCTACTTCAGACATGTCATAGATGATCCCAACAGGTTGATTTTAAAATTCTACCCTGCTTTAGCAATTTGTTAACCATATTGTTTTGCTGTCTGAACAACTTCAGCTAAGAATCCTGAATGAGCTTAGGTGGGATTTACTGCTGGTTCATTTTTTCAGGATTTGCTACTTCCGGTAAACTTTGCTGAGTTTTACCTTTCCATCAGTCTTCATCAATGGTAAGAATGTCTTCCAGACCAGATGGCTGAGTATAATTGTAGATTTCACAATAAGTTGTGAAATGGACAACCTTTTCTGAGATATTCCTCTACCACACCCTAAGTCCTTTCTAGGACATTTTTCCAAAGGAAAACTAGGATAACTCGGCTTTTGTCATATACTAGTAAGTAATCCATGATTGTGGAATGCTTTCAGTGCTCATTATAATATGTTCACAGATAACTTATTGAACATTTCATCTCGCCATTCTTCAACATGATACTGCTGTATAGTGATACATTCTTAGTCACTGTTTTGTTCTTGACAAATTTAATTGAGCTACATTGGCTTACTGGCCACCATTATTTTTCAGTTGTATGAAACATTTGCTTTATGCCAAAGGAGGTAATCTCAGATTTGTCTTTCTTTTTGGGTCATGAATTTAAGAAACTTAGTGAGGATTTGAGCTACAGGGAGAGGCTGAATAGGTTGGATCCAGAGAAGGGAGAACAGCACTCTCAGCATTTGCAATTGTCCAAAAGACGTGAAGCGTTTTCAGCTCGTCTGCATAACAGTGAGGGTCGCAGGGTGGATGAGCTAACTGATCATGGCATCGTGGTACAAAAAGCCATTCAACTGGTGGAAAGGAAAAAGGAATGCAGTGGTAGTAGGGGACAGTACAGTGATACGGGATTAACACTGTACTCTGCAGCAAAGAGCAAGTGTCCTGACTGCTTTATCTGCCAGGGTTCAGGATATCAGCTCTGGGCTGGAGAAAAACTTGCATTGACAGCATCCAATGGTCATAGTCCACAACAATGGCAACAACATACGTAGATTTTGAGTGCGAGCAGCAGCGGAGGTAAGACGAACCCGGAAGACTGCAGCTAAGGTAAGGCAGTTTTTTAAAAATTACTTACCGGTAGCGGACAGCGGTGTTTTCCCTTTCACAGAAGGAGCGGGAGCAGCGGGGGAAGTGACGAGGACCAGAGGGGCAGCCGGGAAGGAAAGCAATGACCATATATATCAGCAAGGCGACTATGGTACATGTCTCTGCTGGCTACATCTGTGGGAAGTGCACCCAATTCCAGCTCCTTGAAAACCGTGTTAGGGAATTGGAGCTGGAGCTGGATGAACTACGGATCATTCGGGAGGCTGAGGGGGTAATTGAAAGGAGTTACCAGGAGTTGGTCACTCCTAAGGCTCAGGACAAGGATAGATGGGTTACAGTTAGGGGGAGGAAAGGGGACAGACAGACAGTGCAGAGATCCCCTGTGGACATTCCCCTCAGCAATGAGTATCCCGTTTTGGATACTGCTGGGGGAGATGACCTACCAGAGGAAAGCCATAGCAGTCAGTTCTCTGACACTGAGCCTGACACTGTGGCAAAGAAGGGAAGGGGGCAGAATAGAAAAGTACTCGTGGTAGGGGACTCGATAGTTAGGGGAATTGACAGGAAATTTTGTGGTCAGAATTGGGATTCCCGGAAGGTATGTTGCCTCCCTGGTGCCAGGGTCCGGGACGTCTCCGATCGGGTGTATAAGGTTCTAAAAGGGGAGGGCGAACAGCCAGAAATCGTGTTACATATTGGCACTAATGATTTAGACAGGAAAAGGATCGAGGATATAAAAAGTGATTTCAGGGAGTTAGGATGGAAGCTGCAAAGCAGGACGAACAGAGTAGTGTTCTCTCATTTTCTACCGGTGCCACGAGATAGCGAGGCGAGGAACAGGGAGAGGGCGCAGCTTAACACATGGCTGCGCAGCTGGTGTAGGAGGGAGGGCTTCAGATATTTAGATAATTGGGATGCCTTCTGGGGAAGGTGGGACCTGTACAAGAAGGATGGGTTGCATCTGAACTGGAAGGGGACCAATGTCCTGGGTGGAAGGTTTGCTCGAGTACTCCGAGAGGGTTTAAACTAGTATGGCAGAGGGGTGGGAACCTGTATACCAGAGCTGTATACCAGAGGTGAGAGTTGATGCAGATGAGGCAATTGCAAGAGGTAAACCAGCTAGTGGGAAGGAATTTCCTGGAAAGGAACCAAGGAATCAGTTAAAGTGTGTTTGTTTTAACTCAAGGAATATCAGGAACAAAAGTGACGAACTTAGAGCATGGATCAGTACCTG
>NC_057712.1:73890695-73921937 GCF_004010195.1 Chiloscyllium plagiosum
TATATGGACTTTAGCAAGGCATTTGATAAGGTTGCCCATGGTAGGCTCATTCAGAAGGTCAGGAGGAATGGGATTCAGGGGAACTTGGCTGTCTGGATACAGAATTGGCTGGCCAACAGAAGACAGCGAGTGGTAGTAGAAGGAAAATATTCTGCCTGGAAGTTTGTGGTGAGTGGTGTTCCACAGGGCTCTGTCCTTGGGCCTCTATTGTTTGTAATTTTTATTAATGACTTGGATGAGGGGATTGAAGGATGGGTCAGCAAGTTTGCAGACGACACAAAGGTTGGAGGTATAGAGGGCTGTTGTAGGCTGCAGCGGGACATTGACAGGATGCAGAGATGGGCTGAGAGGTGGCAGATGGGGTTCAACCTGGATAAATGCGAGGTGATGCGTTTTGGAAGGTCGAATTTGAAAGCTGAGTACATGATTAAGGATAGGATTCTTGGCAGTGTGGAGTAACAGAGGGATCTTGGTGTGCAGGTACATAGATCCCTTAAAATGGCCATCCAAGTGGACAGGGTTGTTAAGAAAGCATTTGGTGTTTTGGCTTTCATTAACAGGGGGATTGAGTTTAAGAGCCATGAGATCTTGATGGAGCTCTATAATAGTTTGGTTAGACCGCACTTGGAATACTGCGTCCAGTTCTGGTCGCCCTATTATAAGAAAGATGTGGATGCTTTGGAGCGGGTTCAGAGGAGGTTTACCAGGATGCTGCCTGGACTGGGGGGCTTATCTTATGAAGAGAGGTTGACTGAGCTCGGACTTTTTAAATTGGAAGAAAGGAGGAGGAGAGGGGACCTAATTGAGGTATACAAGATAATGAGAGGCATAGATAGAGTCGATAGCCAGAGACTATTTCCCAGGGCAGAAATGACTAACACGAGGGGTCATAGTTTTAAGCTAGTTGGAGGAAAGTATAGAGGGAATGTCAGAGACGGGTTCTTTACACAGAGTTGTGAGAGCATGGAATGCATTGCCAGTAGCAGTTGTGGAAGCAAGGTCATTGGGGACTTTTAAGAGACTGCTGGACATGCATATGGTCACAGAAATTTGAGGGTGCATACATGAGGATCAATGGTCGGCACAACATCGTGGGCTGAAGGGCCTGTTCTGTGCTATACCGTTCTATGTTCTATGTTCTAACTAGGAAAGAGTTTTTTTTGCTGAGGGAGATGAAGAGTTAGCTGCGAAATTAGCAAGATAGTATGCCATGAATTACCACATGAACAACATACAAATTGGCATGACGGAAATAAGACTGAAGAAATGAATATGTGTTCAAATGATATGGTGGAGCCAGTGTTGGCCTGGATTGGACAAAGTTAAAAATCACACAACACCAGGTTGTGGTCCAACAGGTTTATTTGGAAGCACTAGCTTTTGGAGCGCTGGTCCTTCATCAGGTGGTTGTGGAGGTTAAGATCATAAGACACAGAATTTATAGCAAAAGATTACGGTGTCATGAAACTGAAATGATATATTGAATAAACCTGGATTGTTAAGTCTTTCATCTATTAGAAAGGGTCGCAAATTTTCGTTCATTAATATGATAATCGCAGAACTTCTTTTAAGTCACTTTCTCGAGGTAACTTAAAATTTTATAACAAAAAGTGACAGCTCAGCTCAGACAATGCATTAAAGGTGTGAGGTCAGAATCTGTCTGTATCCCAATCCTGAGTCAGACTGGTTCTATTTCCAAAGTGGATTTCAGTAGGAAAGTGGAAACGAAATCATATTCCAGTATTAGCCTGGGTGAGGAGTTCATAGAACATTTTTCAGATAGTTTCTCAGAACATGCGACATTCTTTAAGACCATAAGATACAGGAATGGAATGGCTGCTCTGCTATTCGATCATGATTGATATGTTGGAGAGTGGAAGATGGCTCAGAGTTTGGTTGGAAATTGTTTCAGGAATAAGTGAAACAATTGCCTGGCATCTATCTGCATTTTGATCAGTTGCCCATCTAGTTTAGGCACAATCCAAAATCTATGTGTTCCATCATGATGTTCAATTTAAATTCTTCATTGGAGATGTCTGATTCACTTGCAGCAGCCACATCTTCCTCGTGGCCAACAGCATGGACATTCTTCATTGGGCTTAGTTGATTTTGTCTTTGGTAGGACTCCTGCAAACTGACACTACAATGTCCAACTCAGTTTTAAGATTTAGATTTCTCTCAGTTAGTAGCTTTCATTAAATGGCCTAATTTCACAGGCTGCATAATAGTCTGTTTCTTAAGATGTCATCTAAAACATTGTTAAACTCACAGCATTCTATGAGGTGCTTAAAAGTCATGATGAATTCAATCACTAATTCTCCTTCCAGTTAATACCTCTTGTGAAATCTGAAACTCTCTATGTTTGTACAGGTTTTGGTACATAATGGTCTTCAAAAATATCAATTGAGTCCTGGCATATTTTGTCACCAGGTTGTCCAGCTGGAGAAGTCTTCTAAATAAATTAATAGGTGTAAACAGGGTGATCTAGTCAGGAGTACTGAGACATGGTAGCAGGGTGACCAGGGATGGGAACTGAATATCCAGGAGCATTCAGTAATTTAGGAAAGTCAAAAATCACATGACACCAGGTTATAGTCCAACAGGTTTATTTGAAAACACTAGCTTTCAGAGCTTTCAGGTGTTAGTGAGAGAGGAAGACCTTAGACACAGAATTCATAAGGTAAAGATTAAAGGGTCATACAACTCATGCGAACGAATTGAACACACATAAGATAGCTCTTAACTCTTTAATCAATTTGAACAGAGGTGCAGGTTTCAATTGATTAATATGTAAATCACAGAATTTCTTTCAAGTCACTGCCCGAGACAACTTAAGGTGTTATCAATGTAAAGGTGGTAACACCTTCGGTCAGACAATGTATTTTAGGTGTGAGGTCTTGTTTGGAATTTGTCTGTGTCTTTTATTTCCAAAGTAAGAGTTTATCAAATACAACATTGACTGACTGTCTACAAATATTGTGCTTTTTGAACAAAACAGAATGTATCTGCAAACACAAATCTACAAATTCACCCCACAGATTTATATATATATATATAAGTGTGTGTGTGTGTATGTGTATGTGAGACTGAGTGAGAGAGAGTTAATGTGTGTGAGGGAGTTTATGCACCTCAGAGAGAGTGCGTTGTTTGAAAGAAATTCTGGGATTTGCATATCAATCAATCGAAACCTGCACCTCCATTTTAACTGATTAAAGACTTTAGAGCGATCTTATGTGTGTTTAATTTGTTCACATGAATTTTATGACCCTTCGATCTTTTCCTTATAAATTCTGTGTCTAAGGTCTTTCTCTCTCACTAACACCTAATAGAGGAGCAGCGCTTTGAAAGCTAGTGTTTTCAAATAAACCCATTGGACTATAACCCAGTGTCATGTGATTTTTGACCTTGTCAAACCCTGTCCAACACCAGCACCTCCACATCATAATTTAGGAAGGACAGACAAAAAGGAAAACACAGAGTTGCATGACATGCTGAAGAGGAAATTAATGCAGAAGCGAGAAAGGATATTGGTGTTGACTATGTGCAATCTGTATGGGTACAGCTGAGAAACACCAAGGGACAAAAAACATCACTAGGTGTTATATATAAACTGTAGGGGTGATGTTGGGAATGGCATTAAACAGGCAATTGGAGACACATGCAATAAAGGAGAATCTGCACTTAATGGGAAACTTTACTCAGCATCTAGATTGGGCAAATCAAATTAGTCAGAATACCATAGAAGAGGAAATCCTGAGTGTGTACGTTGAGGAACCAAGTAGAGAACGGGCCATCCCAAACTGGGTATTGTGTTGTGGAGTTTGCACATTCTCCCTGTGTCTGTGTGGGTTTCCTCCATGTGCTCCGGTTTCCTCCCACAGTCCAAAGATGTGCAGGTCAGGTGAATTGGCCATGCTAAATTGCCCATAGTGTTAGGTGCATTAGTCAAAGGGAAATGGGTCTGGGTGGGTTACTCTTCAGAAGGTCGGTGTGAATTTGTTGGGCCGAAGGGCCTATTTCCACATTGTAGAGAATCTAATCTAATGTGAAAGGATTAATTGACAACCTAGTTGTACAATCCTTGGGGATAAGTAACATTACATGATAGAATTCCTCATCAAGGTGGAGAGTGACATAGTTGACTTGAGACTAGGGATCTGAATCTACATAGAGGATTTTAAGATGATGAGGCACGAGTTGGCTATGATGGTTTGGGGACCTTTAGTGAAAGGGATGACGTTGCAAAGGCAATGATAGAAACTTTAAGAGTGCATGGGTAAACTACAACAATTGTTCACTCCTGCAAACGTTAAATGGGAGAAGTGACTAAACCATGCCTTACAAGGGAAATTGGGATTAGATCCAAAGAAAAGGCATATGAATTGGGCAGAAAAACAATAGACCTGAGGAAGGCAGCAGTTTGGAATTTGACAGAGGAGGACAAAGGAGTTGATTAAGAAAGTTTGAGGGTTAGCTTGCGGGGAACATATAATCTAAGCTCGAAAGTTTCCATAGGTATGTGAAGAGAAAAAGACAGGTGAAAACACGTGTAGGTACCTTAGAGTCAGAAACAGGGGAATTCATAATGGGGAACAATGGCTGATGAACTAAATACAGATTTTGATTCTGTATTCACGAAGGAAGGCCACAAACAACATATCAAAAATGATGGGTTTAGTGACAGGGAGGAACTGAAGAAAATCAGTATTAGAAAGGAAATGGTGTTCGAGAAATTTGATAGGATTGAAGGCCGATAAACCACCAGGACTTGATAATCTACTTCCTACAGTACATCAGAAACTGGCCTTCGGAACAGCGGATGCATTGGTGCTCATCTTCCAACATTCTAGAGGTTTTGAATCAATTCTTACAGATTGGAGAAGGGAGACAAAGAGAAAACCAGGAATTATAGATCAGTCAGCATGACGCTGGTAGTAAGGAAAATGTTGGAGACCGTTATGAAAGAATTATTAGTTGAGCATTTGAAAAGCCTTGGTAAGATTGAATAGAGTCAGCATGGACTTATGAAAGGAAAATGATACTTGAAAATCTACAGGAATTCTTCAGGGATACAAGAAGTAGAAGTGATCTCAAGAACCAGTTTATTTCAACGTTTGGAAGGCTTTTGACAAGATCCAACATAAGAGAAGAGTGTGTAAAATTAAAGTGCATGTCATTAGGGATAGTGTATTGAGATGGATAGAAAACTAGTTGGCAAACAGGAAATGAGTAGGAATAAAAGGTCTTTTTCCAAATGGCAGGCAGTGACCAATGCAGTACTGATAGGATCAGTGCTAGGACCTAGCTATTCACAATATATATTAATGATTTAGCTGAGGGAACTAAATATTACATCTCCAGATGTTACAAAGTTGGGTGAAAAGGTGAACTGTGAGGATGATGCAAAGATGCTTTAGTGCAATTTGGACAAACTTAGTGAGTGGACAAATGCATGGCAGATACAGTATCATGTAAATGGATAAATGTGAGGTTATACACTTTAGTAACAAAATTAGGGAAGTGGATTATTATCTGAATGGCTATAAATTGAGAGAGGGAAATGTGCAATGAAACCTGGGTGTCTTCATGCACCAGCCACTGAAAGTAAGCATGTAGGTGCAGCAGATAGTAAAGAAGGTAAATGGTATTCATAGAAGAGAATCATCATAGAATCCCTACAGTGTGGAAACAGGCTCTGCAGCCCAACAAGTCCACGCTGACCCTCTGAAGTGTAACCCACTCTGACCCATTTCCCTACTCTATTAATCACCCAACCTGCACATTTTTGGATTGGATTGTGGAGCATTTGTTAGGGTGAATAGCTAAGATAGGAGAGTCCAAAACTAGAGGGCATAGGTTTAAGTTGAGAGGGAAAAGATTGACAAGTGACCTGAAGGCTAACTTGATCACACAGGAAATTTGGCATGTCGGTAAGGACTCTCATCAACTTCTACAGATGTACAATTGAAAGTACGCTGTCTAGGTGCAAAACGGCATGCTATGGCATCTGCTCTGTCCAAGATCATAGGAAACTACAAAGGGTGATGTGCACAGCCCAGGCCATCATGGGAGCCAACCTTCCATCCATGGACTCCATTTAAGCAACTCGTTGCCACGGAAAGGCTGCCAACACCATCAAAGATGCTTCCCTCCCCCAGTAATGATCTCCTCCAATCTCTTCCATCAGAGAGAAGATACAGAAGCCTGAACACACACACCAGCACATTCTGGGATAATTTCTTCCCAGCCATTATTAGACTATTGAATAGACTCTCTGGCCTCAAATAATGCGGATTTTGCTACTGTTGATTTCTCTTGTACACCTTGCGCAATGTTACCTGTATGCCTCTGCCTATATCTTTTGTTCTGTACACCCTTGCTTACTATGATCTACCCATACTGCTCGTAAACAAAGCTTTTCACTGACAACAAATAAATCAATCAATCAGAGGGTGGTATGTGCATGGAACAAGCCTGCCAGGCAAAGTGGTGGAGGTTGGTACAATTACAACATTTGATGGGTACATGAATAGGAAGAGTTTATAGGGATATGGTCCAAATGATTTAATACCTGGTTGGCATGGATGAGTTGGACTGAAGGGTCTGTTTCCATGCTTTACATCTCTACAACTCTATGTCTCTAACCTTACAATCTGCCATTAGAGTGTATTGGAAGAATTTACAAGTTCATATTCAACCAGTTTGTCTACATTGTGAATGCATTTTTCTTGATCATCAAGTCCCAGTTCGGAACTTTGGATTCAAGTGTCTGACTTAAATATCCACTATATCATAAGGCCTACAGCAATATTCTTAACAATGTTTAAGATTTTATGTTCTAACATATAATGTACATGACATATACACAGGACAATACTACAATTGATTTTTTAAAAACAAAACTTCTCTGTAAGGGTGCTGAAGTTATTTGATTTTTCGGTGATAAATCTCATGGAATTTTATCTGTACTAAATCTCACAGTTGGTATGCACTATACCACTTGAATATGCTCATGATATTATCACTATCATACCAAGTGACTTGAGGGTATGAAAATCTCAGACTCCAACTTAACGAGAGCCATTCGAAGCATGACAAGCTGATGGAAGGGCTACTGTCTGTAATCAATTGTTTAATATTAGATGAGACATGCAAGTGCCTGTGACTCTAATATATGTGTATAACAGGTGCTGTATTAAATGCTTATTAAAATTTCCAAGACCACTTTATCCACACCTAGTTCTTATGTTGTAAAATCTAACATAAGATTGCCATATCATGTATTACAAATACTGTTCTGGAGGCAAAGCCTATGCAATGGTGACAGATCATGGGTACAGTGCAGTTTTTTTTAAAAGGGTGAAAGCTGTCAGAGTCAGATATTTGCCAATCTCATTAAACATTGGCTTAACACCAGCCTTGCTTTTCAAAAGGATTGGCAAAATAACAGCACCTATTTTTGAGAATAGAAATCTGTCAAATTCAACAGCCTGAAAGCTAAGTCAGTGACTTTCTGCTTAAAATATAAGTTCTGTTTAGCCAGAAATCCTGTCTCTCCTTTAAAAATAAATGAATTATCAGTCTGCTTTCTAGTTTAAAAGTAAATACAGAGCTCTTCTGAATGAAATGGAGCTTTTGAAACACTCAAATGCAGTTTTCTAAACTAATTAGTAATTGGTTCTATCACTTTGTCTGTCCAAATCAGAGGAAAACCTTGATGACATCACCACTCCTTATTGGGTGTAAATGCCACCTAGTGGCAGACATATACTGGTGCAGACTCTATCTCTTAAAGTAAAAGTACTTAAAGACATTAAAGAAGCAGCAACAGTGAAAAATAGTGTCCATTGTATGGTGGCAGATCAAAAGCCAATCAGTCTATTATACAAATGCTAACCTTCTGTGATAGTTATCTACTTGCTCCTATTCTACAGGTTTTATCAATTTTCCACTGTCTAAAATTAGCCACTTCACCTGGATTCTATGGCCAACATCTTATTTGGTAGGGTATTTCAAATCCTAATAATGTTTTGTTTTAAAAATGATCTCCCAATCTCTCTCTTTGGTGATGAGTTCCAACTTAAGTTTTAGTTACCATTTCACTGTTAAGTGAAATAGCTTCTTCCTGATTGACCTTATCAAAATCTTCTGTAGTTTTGAACATCATTATTAGAACCTTGATAGAACTAAAGAAAAACATAAATTAAGTCCAAAAATTTGAGGCTCTTCTCATAACTAAAGCATTCATCATTACTATCACACTATTGAAATACAATTTAAAATTTAAACAGTGGAACTCCAATGGTACTTTTCTGTTTGCATCATTGGTTCCACTGCGTTCCATTTTCACATAATTTTCCAAAAAAAATTTGTAAAAGAGGGTGGTTCATTGCACATATATAGGGCTACTAAGAATCATCAACTGTTACAAAAAGTAGAGAAAATGGTATTAATGCTGAGTAAGAATGTTAATTGACAGCACAACAACAATTTAAATGATATCCGAATTCCCAACTCACCATCAGAAAAATGCATTGTACCTTAAATCAACAAGAGTGTGGACCATTATAGGAAGTCATAAAATCTCACCCTTTGCAGGAGTCAGCATATCATGTTCTGAGACTTAAATATAGGTTTTGGGAGGCAACTTTAATAGTCAATGAGAAGTTACACTGAATTTTTATTGTTTAACTTCTCCTAAGTAACTATTAACAGAAGCATTTCCAGACCCAGTGGAAATACCCTCCAGAATTATCAATTTCTCAAGCAATTCACAGAATCATAGAATGCTTATATAGTGCAGAAGTCCATGCGGCCCATTGAGTCTGCATGCACCCTCTGAAGAGCATCCCACCTGGATCCAGCCTTCCATCTATCCCTAAAACCCCACATTTCCCAGGGCTAATCCACCTAGACTGCAATGGATACGCAGTCTAGGTGGATTAATTACAATATGTGGTAATTTAGCATGGCCAATCCACTTAACCTGCACACCTTTGGATTGTAGGAGGAAATGGGAGCACTCAGTAGAAACACATGCAGGCACGGGGAGAACATGCAAACTCCACACAGTCACTTGAGGCTAGAATCAAATCCGAGTCCCTAACATTGTGAGGCAGCAGCGCAAACCACTGAGCCACTGTGCTGTCATAGTGCCTGCAGGATCTAGGATTTCACAGAGTCCCAATAAGTAACTCCACTCTGCACTGCTCCAAGGATTGACTTCAGGGTCATCAGAATATCTGGGCCTGTATTCCAGGTTTCGACCTCAATATTGATATCTCAGCCTGCCATCGTCTTCCCAACCTTGGGCCAATACTAGCATATTTTCCACCCTTGCTGAACCATAACCACAGATGATCTAGCTGTACAATGCTATTATTATAAACATTTTAACTTCACTCTCCATTATGCCTGTAACCATGCATGACCTTCCACCCAGATCTTCCAGTCTCATATGTCTCATGAAGAAGAATTTGACACATAAGTGGTTATGTCATAAACAATAGAAGTTAATTGAATCAGCAAAACAAATTATTTATTTTAAAGTAAGTATAGCTGTAATTGTAGTTAATGAATGCTTTCAGGAATTATTGGGCATTAATAATATGCTACTTGGAGTATTTCTTGCCAACACCTCAGCATAAAGCATGTTTGTTTTTTTGATATTTCCTATGAAGCTGTGAGAAATTGTTCTTCAATAGATTGTTCTGCAGGGGTAATTTACTGACTTTGTGTTGTTGGCAGGACAATCTCCTGTTGAGTGTGCATATTGGATATTCTCACACATGCTGCACGCTATTTTCAAACTGTACTGGAAAATGGTGCAAAATACATGCTGAATTTTTGATATGTGCTCTCACTT
This sequence comes from Chiloscyllium plagiosum, assembly GCF_004010195.1. Taxonomy (NCBI): domain Eukaryota; kingdom Metazoa; phylum Chordata; class Chondrichthyes; order Orectolobiformes; family Hemiscylliidae; genus Chiloscyllium; species Chiloscyllium plagiosum. The sequence continues at coordinate 73,900,561 of NC_057712.1, forward strand.
AGAGAGACTCCCTGCTGAAAGTGCAAAGTCAGCAAAGTGACCCTTACTTATTAGAATTCTGGTTTTACATTCTGTCATTCATGGGATTACTAATGAACTACCCTTTTTCCATCACTGCGAACATTTGTATTTTCAAATTACTTGTTCTGTCAAATTAATCTGGATTAGTGCCCTACCATTTTTTATTTCATATTTTATTGACTAAATTAATTTACGTGTATATGGCTAAAATAACAAAGCAATTGTTACAATTTCTTTGATCTAAATATTGCAATCATTTGAAAGAAACACAAGGTTCATCTGTGTGGAAGAACTTTTTCTAATCAGAGCATAAATCCTGTTATTTTTCCATAGGATGTGGTAGAACAATGGCCTAAACTAAATCAATGGAGAATTTGGGTTGAAAAATACAATTAATTCTAATCATGGAAAAAAATTTCAGTCATTAGCACTCTCATGAGCAACTTTTATTTTAACTGGATAAATGTAAAATAATAGAATTAACAAGTAAGTGGCAACCTTGATGCCACTGTCTCTCCGTGAAGATAATGCTCTGGAGCTAGATAACATTAACTGGGCCACCCAGCATCAACCTATGCTCCAGAAAAATAATCAAGGCAGACCAATCCTACAAAGTCCGACTCAATGACATTTAGAGTCTTGTACCAAAATTGGGAGAACAATCTAATTAAATCATGATCAAAGTCAATGATCCAAGTACTGCTATCAGCTTTCCTGACCGAGTCCTATCCTATAAGTAGGACAGACCCAGTTCGCAGGTGGCAGTGCAGTCATATATACCTGTGAGAAAGCATTGGCAATAGTGATCACCACACAGAAGGCTTTTAGAATCAAGATCCCAACCTTACACTGACAAGAGCAGCGATTGTCTTTTGTGAGGAGCCCATTAACAATGGCCTGGGTTCTGGTGGGCCAGCTGTACCCAGGGTTAGAGATGGGAGATAGGTGGGTTGTGTCCCGCATGGGGGATGAGCTGCTGTGCCAGGAGCGGGAGATGGGGCTGGGCCGCCTCTGTCCAGAGTGGGGAGATTGGGGATGGGCCGGCTATACCCGGGGATGGTCGAACTGCCCCTGTCTAAGTCACTTTTGCTCACAACAGATATTTGCCAACCAACCTGTTCAGGAATTTTCTGACACACCTCAGAACAGGGTTGGACTTGAACCAGGGCCTCTTGGCGTCACTACCATTGCACTATGACAGCCATTTACGTCACTTACTTTACCAATAAGTTAAAAACAAAGTCAGATGTCAACAATTATAAGCTGCTTGACCTCCATATTACAACGACAGAGTCAGTAATGACTGATGACGTGAAGCAGCAGTTGTTTTCTGAAGAGTAGTCTGACAAAGGGATGGGGTGTTGCTGCTGAGATTGAGCATGGACACCCAGGTATTGTCCATGTTTTCTTCACAGACAGAAATTCATGAATATACTAAACAAAGTATCCACTGAATTAACCCCAAACATGTCTGCCTTAAATAGCATTGACCAGAGCTTTATCAATAAAGATAGACCATTAAGAATGATTATTTGATCAGCACTGGCTAATTACCAGATCACACCAATCTCAAAATTACTGGATTAAACATGATGCACATCAACCTTTTAATTTATGCCTGAAATATGAAACAAATAGCAATGACATTTATGATTCATTTTTCTTTATATCGATTACAATTACAAGTAGAAGATCGTGCAAAGTTAAGTGTTACTTACCTTGCCGTACGGCCAATGTGGTTGTGTAAACCAGGAACAGGAGGATGTAGTTAAGAAAGCTCTGAAATACTGGAGTGTTGGCATGGAAGTCCTCCACCAAGTACTTGCTAGTCAGGCCTATACCACAGATCAACAATGACAGCACCTGGCCCAGTGCCAACGACAGCAGCAGCTCTCTAAAGGAACAAGTGATCTGCATATTAGGGCAAAATCAACGACCAGAAGACAAATTCTTTCACTGACTGGCAACACAATTCGCGCCTCAAGGGAGCCATATCACAATTAGGATGGAGATAAAACCAAAAGATTTACAACCTTATTGAAACATCTAACTGCTCAATAACTGATTTTATTTTTACCAAGTTCAGAATTTTCAGCCAGCATGTCCAAAACTCAGAACAGGCAATTGTCAGCATGACTGCTTTCACAGCTCAAAGCCGATGGGTAGAACTGCAGTGTAAATTCAAAGAAGCTGTGTTTTCTGTGAAATGACTTGTCACATCATCATTCTCAATGTAACCAGTGAAAGGAAAGTTCTTGACCTGTGGTGACAACTTCATTCACACTTAATACTCGAAGAGAGGGGTCTCATAAATTAAAACTTTCAAGAAAACCAAAGTTTATAATCTTCCAAAAACAAAAGCTTGTTTTAATGGCATGGTGCTCTGTATCATTTCCTATGATGTGGCTTTGAGCTTTAGATTTTAAAACTTTCTGCACATTCTTTACACTCCTATATCACTGGAGTTACCATAATATATGTTTTGGGGATTTGCATTGTAATCCATAAGAAAAACTCATAATATCAAAATAATGTTTAAAATATACCTTTTCCCAAATGGCAAAGCTTTCTCTATTTAGGGGTCAAAAACACATCAGTATTCTTCTCCTGACCCCACTTTAACATCAGAACGCAAGGAATTGTCATTGTTCGCTAATTCTGAGTTTAGAAAATGATGTATCTTCTAAGAGTTGTTCAATGCTTATCCTTCAAGAATAGATTGAAAGTTAACTGTGAGGTGCAGAATATTCATTTTTTTATAAATTAATTAGTTTCACATATTTTAACAGTGCAAAGTGCTTGTTCATTTTTTTTTGGATCTTTTTTCCTTAGTTTGGTTTAGAGAATGGCAAGGCAAATTCAGGTTCTTTTCAAATGTTTCAAAAGAAACTATTAGACTTTAGATTTAATCAGCAAAACCTCAGGAAGAAACAGTATGGAATATTTCAATTTAAAGTGATTTTGAAGTAAACAACAAATAGTAAAATTTCTTTTCAGAAGCAGAAACAATCCTTCAGGTGAAAAGGTCCTACCTTAACTTTTTTTTAAAACAGTTCATATGGATGTTAAAGATTCTATGTGTTTAATCAAAGAAGACCAGGGGGTTATCCTGGTACTGTGGTCAACATTCTTCACTCAACCAACAATAACATGCAATAATTCCCTAGTCGTCCCTCTCATTGTGTTTTGTGGATCATTGCTGTCCCAAATGGCAGCTACAGGACTCTAAATAACACCACTTCAGTACAAGGCAATTCTTAATACATAAGCTCTTTGAAATGTTTCTGAAAGATGTGATTAGGCACTGTATATATACAGGTCTTCCAATGCACATGGAATTGCTTTGGATCAGTAGCTGCACCCTCATGTTCTCCAGTTTCCCAGTTAAGTTCTGTGCAGCCTTCAGTATTGAACAAAGGTGCACCACATGTTACTGCTGCAGACTGAAGAGAAAATAAAGTGCTCCCTGTGCCATTTAGAGAAAGTGGCTACATGTGTTTAATGAGAACAGACAGACTAACAGTTTTTTTTTTAAAGCTTAGCTCTTTCATGTTTCGCAAGTTCTCTCATCACAGGCAGAAACAAAATACAAGACCATCACGTCAATATAATGCAGGCATAACTTTCGATCGCTATTTGACTGTCAGAACTGAAATACATGAAGGTGTGTTTCTGCAGATGCTCCAAGTGACAATGAAGTGCTTTGATTTAAAATATTTTTGATTTACTGTTTTATGTGCATGTGTGTCCTGCCTAGCATTATGTGATTAAATTTACCTTTTAACTTTTAAAATATTTTTCACCTCTTCTGTTGTTGCTCCCCTTTGCTTTTTAACCACCTATTACTAGGCTGATTCATTGGACATAGAGGCAAATTTATCAAGAATGGTTAAACAGGTTAGGCCTTTATTCATTAGAATTTAAAAGAATGAAAGGTGTGCTCAGAAAACATACAAGATTCTGACAGGGCATGACAGGATAGATGTTGTGAAGATTCTCCACTAGCGGGGGAATCTTGAACTAGGGAGTATGTTTACAGAACAAGGGGAACACTCATTAAAAACTGAGATGCGAAGGAATTTCTTCTCCCAGAGGGGTAGTAAATGTCTGGAATTCTCTACCATAGAGTATGGAGGCTTGATCACTGAAAGTATTTAAAAAGGATATAGATAAACCTTTGAAATATCAGAGCTGATGACTATGATGACCAGACACGAAACAGGACTTGGGCAAATCAACTATGATCGTGATGAAAGGTGGGGCAAGTTTGAGGGGCTAAATGGCCTACATTTTCTATTTAGAGTCGTAGAGTTGTACAGTACAGAAACTTTGGTCACAACTCATCCTTGCTGACCAGATATCCTAGTCCCAATAGCCAGCATTTGACCCATATCCTTCTAAAGATGTGTTGAGTTCTGCAGGCCCATGATACAGCAATGATACCTAACTATGCAATTCTCAAAGTGTGTTACACCCAACTTCAATCTCACAGGCTTTAGAAACCAAGCATACACAATCTGTTGCAATCAATATCTCTTTCAACAGTTTAGAACATAAGAAATACTTTAAACTTGAAATGATTCAGAAAAGATTTACAAGGATGTTGCCGGGTTTGGAGAGTTTACTTTACAGAGAGAGGATGAATAGGCTGGGGCTGCTCAGATGTTTCCTACTCAGATGCCTTTTAAATGCTGTGATTGTACCAGCCTCCACCACTTCCACTGGCAGCTCATTCCATACACGCACCACCCTCTGCACGAAAAAGTTGCCCCTTAGGTTCCTTTTAAACCTTTCCCTTCTCACTTTAAATCTTTGCCTTCTAGTTTTGGATTCCCCTTCGCTGGGGAAAAGACCTTGACAATTCACCCTATCCATACTCCTCGTGATTTTATAAACTTCTATAAGATCATTCCTCAGCCTTCGATGGTCTGGGGCAACAGCCTCAGCCTATTCATCCTCTCTCTGTAATGTCAAAAAGGAAGAGGCAATCAGATTCTAAAGAAGAGGAATTGATATCATCGTTAACGTAAATCATAAAGATCTGACAGACAGAGTGAATTCACTTTAGTATGAGTACTTAAAAGGAGTGTTGTTGGGATTCATGGAATTATATTTTACTGTGTATTTCAAAGTCTTTAAATTTGTGTTATATGTACATTGATTTATTCCATTTTAACTTCAAAACTCTTCTGCACATCACTTTTGCTTTATTGTGAAAACCAAATCTGTAGCACTGTCTGTGCCTCAATAAAAGAAGACCTTGTTAAAGCCTAAAAATAAGTTATCTATCAAGCCAGATTTCAGGGTGGCATTTGATCTATCCAGTAATAACATTAGTTGGTATCAAAATATCTCCACCATTAATGCTTAGATGCAGCAGTGTGTACTGTCTACAAGATTCAATGCAAAATTCACCAAGGTCCCACAATAGCACCTTCCAAACTCATGGCGACTACAATTGACTTAGACAAGGCCAACAAGGACATGGGAACACACCACCTAAAGGCTTCTCTCCGTGCCACTAACGGCCTTGAGTAGGAAATATATTGCTGTTCCTTTGGAGTCATTCAGTCAATAACCTGGAACTCCCTCTCTAAGAGTACTATGGGTGGACCTACACTAAATGGATTGAAATAGTTCAAGAAAGTAGCTCCCAATGACCTTCTCAAAGGCAACACAGAATGGAAAATAATTCCAGTGATGCCCATTTCCCATGAATGAATAAAAAAGACTTCCATTCACTGAATGGCAGTTGATCTATGATCACAAGAAACCATCTTGTGGACATTTGGCTCCCAGACAGCTGCATGATGCATTTGTCCTTTGAGAGTCCATATGCTTCAAAACTTCTGGTCAATGTCCAGATTCTTTCAGGAGTGGCTACTAAAGAATGAGGGTTATTTTCTGAGGAATTGGCTTTTCATAGAATCCCTACAAAATTCCAACTCTCACAAACACTAACCAGTGCATCCATTAGTATAAAAAGAGGCCATTTGGTCCATCAATTCCACACTGATCTTCCTAAGCACATCCCATCCTAACCCCATGATCCCACATCTACCATGGTTAACCCATTTAGGCCTACTCATTCTTGGACACTACAGGACAATGTAGCATGGCAAATCCACCTAATCTGCGCATCTTTAGATTGTGGATAGAAACTAGAGCACCCAGTGGAAACCCATGTAGACATAGGGAGAATATGGAGAGTAACCCAAGGCTGGAATCAAACCCAATCCTTGGCATTGTTGCAGCAGTGCTAATCACTGAGCCACTGTGGCACCCACATGACGCTCATGCTTCTGATGTTCATTAAGCACTCAGATTCAGATGCACTATAGCCAGAACTATCTACAACATGGACCTGCATTAAAGAAGCTCTTGTGCACCCACTGCTGTTATTGGTCAGGTATCGTGTTCCAGTCCAAGTGTCTCATACTGTGGTCAGCTGCTGTGCACTCCACAATATGAACATCCAAAGACGGCAGAAGTTGGAAGAAAGGGAGAACTTGGAATGCTACTCTTCCTCAGAGGGGGTTCTCTAGCCGCTCATTCCATACACGGTCCACCCTCTGTGTGAAAAAGTTGCCCCTTAGGTCTCTTTGATATCTTTCCCACCTCACCCTAAACCTATGCCCTCCAGTTCTGGATTCCCCTAACCCAGGAAAAAGACCTTATCTATTTATCCTATCCATGCCCCTCATGATTTTATAAACTTCTATAAGGTCACATCTCAGCCTCTGACACTCCAGGGAAAACAGCCCCAGCCTATTCAGCCTCTCCCTATCGTTCAAATCCTCTAACCTTGGCACATCCTCGTAAACCTTTTCTAACCCTTTCAAGTTTCACAATATCCTTCTGATAGGAGGGAGATCAGAATTGCACACAATATTCCAAAAGTGGCTTAACCAATGTCCTGTACAGCTGCAATATGACCTCCCAACTCCTATACTCAATGCTCTGACCAATAAAGGAAAGCATACCAAACGCCTTCTTCACTATCCTATCTACCTGACACTCCACTTTCAAGAAACAATGAACCTAAACTCCAGGATCTCTTTGTTCAGCAACAATCCACAGGACCTTGCCACTAAGTATATAAGTCCTGCTCTGATTTGTTTTTCCAAAATGTAGCACTTCACATTTATCTAAAGTAAATTCCATCTGCCACTTCTCAGCCCATTGGTTCATCTGATCAAGATCCCATTGTACCCTGAGGTAACCTTCTTCACTGTTCATCACACCTCCAATTTTGATGTCATCTGCAAACTTACTAACTATACCTTCTATGTTCACATCCAAAACAATACATGAATGAACCAATTAAAATTCTGGATACATTTCACATAGCCCAATGTAAGTTCACTGTAAAGTAAGTGATGTAATATTAGATATATACTAGAAAGTTTGGAAAGGAAATAGGTAATTCCAAACTCCTGGACATACCCGAGAGTCTCACCAAATTAAGCATCAATCACAAAGAGAGCTAAACCCATAACAATATTTCAAACAAACTCTGTTGGTTTCTAGGACTCCTGCTGGATATTCCCACTTGACCCTGGTATGGGTTGATTACTCGATTTACTGTTTGACATTACGGAACAGTGTGTATCATTCAAGTAGTGCCAACCAGCGCGAATGATGTGATCATCTGGGTGCACAAGTTCTGGAGAATTGCCAAATCTAAAAGAATGGTACATTCTCATAAGCTGAATGTAGGACAATTCCTAATTGCTTTCATGGTTACTGTGAACAGCTGAAAAATACAAGATTTTCTGGACTCCTTCCAGTAAAAGTCCAGAGTGTGGTCAGTTGGATTGTGATCCTGACGACATCTGTTCCTAGCTGTCTGAAACAAGACATTAACGATCCCTCAGACTGCACGCTAATGCTGATCACACAAGAAAAACCAACATGTAAAGAAATCGTTCCCTGGTCCAATTCACTCCCTGTCAATTCTGCAGCTCTGTAAATGGTGAGACCTTTGACCTAGAAATCTGTAATCTTTCTCTGGATTTTCCACCTAACCAAGGAACCATCATGGGCAGCAACATCTTGCACTAACACGATTCCTAAGTAAACTGGCTCTGATGCAAATACCTTTGAAGCATATATTTATCCTATCCAGAAACATGCTCACAAGTTGCAATATGTAGATAGTATGACATTCATCTATCCCATACACAACACCACATTCATTAAAAAGTATAATGATGAAAAGACCAAAATAAAAATTAAAAATACAACTTGCTAAGAAAGTGAATTCAAGGCATTTCAAGTTGATTTAGCAGACAGACCTGAGGCTGAAACTTTGGGCCCCGCCAAGGAGATGGAACTGGAACATACTGGTACCAGCTGGTGGATTGGTTTTCTGACCGCATTTCCAGCACTAGGTATTTTTGCTGAGGCACATTTGTAGCTGCCAGGGTTACCTGGTCCCACAAGGTAGGTAACCAATCAGCTTCATTCAGAATTTCGTTAACCACAGTTAAAAGAAGATCAATTGGGATTTTTAGATCAGCTTCAGTTTTCCTATCTGACAGGGTTGGTTAAACCCCTGGGTGAGAGCACCCAGTCACAGGCTAAGTGATGGTGCTGGTGGGGAGAGAAATATGCTTATAGAAATCCTGTAGATTCTCCTTATTGGGAGGTGACTGAAGCCTAAGGTCTTACTGTAGACGGTCTCCCTTCTGCCACAGTGGTACCTGTTTTTCATTTGAAGTTTAACAATGTTGGAGGATGCCCCCACTTTGAACTGCCCTCTCAGTTATATGATGTAAGGTATGTGATTCATTGAGAGGATTTTTGGATTTTGAACCAAGTGGGTTCTCTGTAAGTACGAAAAAATTAATTGTTAACTTGTGTGTATTTCTGTAACCATAATGATTAATTTTAAAACAGACTAGGAGACAGACTCTACCTCAAGAGTAATGGGCTTTTGTTTGCATTATTTGTTGTAAAACACAGCCAGCATAAACAGTTGTGCATTAGACTGCTGGAGAAGGTTCTAGAATGGATTTCTTTTTGCTTGGGGAAAATAACTGTAGCTTGAAGACAGCTGTATTGGTTTCAATTTCACAGAAATCTTGGCTGATGTTGGATGTGTATACGAGTTGCTCCCAAAGAAGGGAGATATGTTCAGGTATAAGTTTCCTCGATGTTCCAGATCAGAAACGTTTGGGTAAAATTCTGAAAGGCCAATTCGAAGCAGAGAAAGTCGAAGCACATTTGCATTAAGACTCATAGAATCAATGCAATTATTATTTGCTTGGGAAAAATACTGCATATTGAAGACAGCCGTATTGGTTTCAGTTTCGGAGAAGTCTTAGCTGATGTTGGAGGCGTATACTGATTGCTCCCAAAGAGGTAAGCTTTTCTAACTGTTAAAATATAAGTTTCCTCAATGTTATGAACCAGAAGCGTTGCATAAAATCCTGAAAGGGTTAACTTAAGCTGAAAATGTCGAAGCTCATTTGTATGAAGACACATAGAATCATTGAGTCATAGAATCATGCACTATAGAAGATGTCCTTTGGCTCACTGAATCTGCACCTACAAAATTGCTCTAAATTTGAGTCCACTTTCCAGCCTTGGATCATAGCCTTGAAAGTTATGACATTTCAAGTGCTCATCCAACTGGTTTCAAAAGGTTGGGAGGTTTCCTGCCTCACCTACCCTCCCAGGCAGTGCATTCCCGACTCTTAGAAAAGACAATCAGATTCACCAGAATTTTTACATTGTGTTATATGCAAATAGTTTGGTTTATTCGATTTTATCTTCATTTCATTTGAATTGAATTGAACTGAACTGAATTTATTATCACGTATACCGAGGCACAGTGAAAAGCTTTGTCTTGCGAGCAATGGCCATGCTAAATTGCCCGTAGTGTTAGGTGAAGGGGTAAATGTAGGGGAATGGGTCTGGGTGGGTTGCTCTTCGGAGGGTCGGTGTGGACTTGGGCCAAAGGGCCTGTTTCCACACTGTTATTAATCTAATCTAATCGAATCAATGCAGGCAGATCACAGAGTTAAGTAGCATAGATATGTAAATAATAGATAAACAGTGGCAAAAACAAAAACACAGGTACAGACAAATGCTAAGAGTTTGTGAGACCATTCAGTATTCTAACAACAGTAGGGTAGAAACTGTTTTGAAACCAGCTGGTGCGTGTATTCAGGCTTCTGTACCTTCTCCCTGATGGTAGAGGTTGTAGAAAAACATTGTCAGGGTGGGATGGATCTTTGAGAATGCTGGCGGCCTCTCCTTGACAATGAGATTTTATAGATGGGAAGTTTGCCTTTGTGATTATCCAGGCTGAGTTCACCGCTCTCTGTAACCATCTCCGATCTTGAATGGTACAGTTGCCATACCAGGTAGTGATACATCCAGACAGAATGTTCTCGATGGCGCACCTATAAAAGTTGGCAAGGGTATTCGCCATCATGCTAAATTTCCTCAGATGCCTGAGGAAGACGTGAGTAACATCCCACCGAAAGTCAATAATGAGTTCCTCGGTTTTGCCGGCATTGAGAGCTAGGTTGTTCTCAGTGCACCATTTTTCCAGGTCTTCCACCTCCTCTCTATAGTCTGTTGCATAATAAACTTCTGTTTTATTGTTAAAATCAAATCTAAAGCATTGTGAGCTTGTGCTCCTATGAAAGACTATCTAATTAAAATCAAACAAAATGAACAAAATATGATCTAAAAAAGCCAGATTTCAGTCTGGGATCTGACTTACCCAGAAATAACATCAGCCGGGATAATAACAATTGTTTACCTTCCATCTAACTTCTCCCAGCAGTGATTACACTTTCAAAGTACAACACTTGAGAGGTTCCAGTGATCATTAAAAGCATAACAAAGATGTAGGCCTTTTGTTTTCATTTTTCTCCACCGCAGGCTGCTGCTCCATTTAAACTGAAAGGCCACTGTGTCTTGAATTTACCTGCCATCCTTAATTGGACAGGCAATCTGTGTCAATACCAGTTAAGGGAGCACCTCCCTAAACATCTCAAGATTGACTGCTGACTCCTGCTGAGGGGTCAACTATTCCAATATGCTCTTTCCTAACTGTCTTCCACAAAACTGAGATCATCCATAACTCTGTTGTTCGTATCTGATTCACAAAGTCCATGCCTTGATGCTGGTTCCCTCTAACTACCTCTGAAATAGAGAGCCTCTCGGAGGCAGCTGACAGACCTTACACTGCTGGCAGCATTCAAGAATCACTGAAAACCCATGAGAGTTCATGCAAATCCCTGAATCAACACTCAATCCCATTGGACTCAGGGATAATGAGCTTTCAAAAACGTGCCCATTAGCCAAGGTGGGGGTGGTATCGCACATTAGGCTATTCACACCACTAAGTAATAAGGCCGTCTTTCCCCCAGAGTGAATGAAATGTGCAAATCTTCTCAGTGAGTACATGGAACTGCCACTTAACCCACTCCAGCAGGGTACAATAAATCATTCCTGACAAAGGTCTTTTGCCCGAAACATCGATTCTCCTGCTCCTTGGATGCTGCCTGACCTGCTGTGCTTTTCCAGCACCACACTCTTCAACTCTGATCACCAGCATCTGCTGTCCTCACTTCCACCCTGCAATAAATCCATGCCAAAGTTCAGTGTATGGGGGGTTACCTTTACATTAGGTGTTATCTTGGTGAGAGAGGTGTTTCGGAGATCTTGTCCTAACAAGTCACAACCTCACCTAAAGTATAATCACTGAAGTGTGCATCTGTAAATGATAAACCACAAAGTAGTCAAGTTGATTTTTCTTTTGAGAAACCTATTATGCTAATGGAGGAGTGCTTGCGTGTACTGTTTGTGTGGACATCTTCAAAACATTTTAATATGTGCATGCATAAGAACTTACCATTATTAGCAAAACTGAAAGCACAGAAAATTGGAGGTAGTCATGTGAAATGGTTTGGTACTTGACTGACAGGATAAAGATAGATACAGAGATAAAGGGTTTTCTATCTGATTGGTGGAATATGGCAAGTGGTGCATCTCAGAACTCCATACTTAGCTCCTCTCCTTCTAAATGGCTTGGGCTAAGAAAAAGAAAATTGTCAATCCAAGTTTATACATCTCAGTAAGTTAGGTAGTACTTTCACTACAGCCTGAACTGCAGCAAATTTAAACAAAGTCGGATTTTGATATTTCTGGGTCCTTCCCTTCTTGCCTTGTGCACTTTCTCCTGATTTTATCTACAGTACACTGAGGGAAGAATTTTCTTGAGGTGTCAGGAGTCTGACAAGACCTCTGAAGAAGTCTTCCCTTTCTAAGGAAAGTCCAATGAATGACAAGCTAATTGCGTGGTGGCAAGGCTACCAACAGACTTTCCCCTCGAATCAGGCTCCCAGGGATGGAGGTCCTGCTGACCAAGAGCAGCTAGATAACCAGAGGCTGACAACTCTTGCACTTAGCAATACGACAGAGGACTGCTGGCGAGACTCAGGATAAAGCTGAGTGATTTGGAGAGGGGAGGAGGTTTCTTGGATTGCAGGTCATAAAGAGAGGTGGTTCGGGCATTTCAGAAGCAAGGGAAAGAGGTTGGCTCCCAGATGTCCCTGAAACAGGCACTGACTGCACACATGCACGCACATACACACACACCTCCCCTTCAACCCACCAACCCAACCCCAGCAAAGTGACAACCTGCCCACAGGATTGCAGGCCCTTTCAGCTGGATTAATTCCAGCAGCCAAAGGCTGAGGCCTTTCAAGTGGCCCTCAAGGCTACATAAGGACCTCAGCAGCAGCAGACAGCAAGGTTAACCGGGGCCCTTTCTACCCACCATCCAGCGTAGTTGAATGTTCTTCCTCCCTCCAAACCCTCCACTTTTGAAAACAAGTTTCTGGCCTTTATTTCGTCATCCCACAGTTCCTCAAAGCGAACATTGCTTTTAGTCACATGAGCTGAGGATTAGGATATTTTATAAGTACCACTCATGGACAGAGCCAAAGGAAATAAAAATGTACAGCAAATCCACCATCACCCATTTAACATTAGCAATCCGAGTCAATATCTACACTTCCTGATTCAAGCCCGATGAGCAAAACATATTTCACAGGAATGAAACATCACCGATTCAGTGACTATGCCACATGAGATCTTATGGAAATAAAATCAGTGCCACACTTTATAACTCTTGACAAGACTGATTACATCATTAATACTGATTATCAGTCTTAATAAATTTGGAAAATGAGATGCAAAACCTGATTGCTTCATTCACGATTCCTTCAACAAAAAGTGCAAGTACTTAGGATTTAAAAAGAGAATTTAAATAGCTCTACATCATTTTTCCTATAGCATCCCCAGGTTTCTGAATAAGTCTTCCTTTCTTTCACGGCTTTCTGAGCAACAACATGATCACCTTTACAGCCTGACTGTTTCCCCAAGTGAAAAGAATATAAATACTGTCAAAATTCAAATTTGTTGATGAGTGAGCAGAAATGGCTGGATTCCATGCAGTAGATCAGTACATCCCAGCTTCGTGCTTCTTTTTATGATACGTATTGCTACATCTGCTCTATCCACAATCCCACACTCCTACGATCATCGGAACAACCCCCACCAACAATTCTCCTTTGCTGTTTGGAATATTTCTCCAATTGGCATTTTTCGCATTGGGTGAAACACTACATATTTCTGTATAGCTTGGATTTGGCCAATGAGGTTCAGATGCCAAATGGATTCTGTGGTGTAAGTGCTTCCATGCTGCCTCCAAGAAACGCTCTATCTGGCCAAGAGCTGACGGAGATTACAACTTTATACAATAGGACAGCTTTCAGGGATTGAAAAGCTTCTGCTTGTGAGTTCACTGCATAATCACTTCCCCACTCTGACCATTTAACCCCCTTTAAAGGAAAACTGCAACTTTAAAATAATACAATCTGCTGGTATAGGGTCCCCTGCATTTCTACATACATATACACGTAAACTAGTCAATCATTCACATCATTGGGCACAAGGAATTAAGGCCAAGCTCAACCTTCACATCAAGCAGTTAAAAAGGTAATTCTATAATTGGAGCCACTGACGTGGGGGCCGGGGAAGAGAAAATAAGAAAGGCAGAGACAGAGCAGAGACAGAAAGGTCAGGACAGGGCAAGTTAGATGTGGAGGAGAAATGAGGAGGAGAGAAAGCTGAGGTACAGATCAAGTACGGATCCGAACAGGCTGAGAGATAGATTTGCTTCTTGGGTGGAAGATAAGTTACTGTTTGGAGAAGCAGATGCCTGGCTATCAGCTGATACTGTTCGGATTCTGTATTGTATGGTGTTGAATAAAGAGGTAATCATACCTTGACTCTAAGAATAACAAAAGAGCAAATGCAAAAGTAATTACACCATAGTGATGCCAGATTACATGGAACAGGGCTTGAATTTGTAAGACTTTACCAACATGTCCTCTCTTTCCATGCCTTGTGAACATTTATGTTTGTTAAAGTCAGGTAATGTTCACTTTTCACATTTCCACATCCTCATTTTGGATGCTTGGCCAAGCTCCAGACTAAACTAACGAATTAGCTCAGTAGAGGTCTGATTACAAAGGTTAAAGTGGAGTGTTAACTTTGATTGATTTATATCTTTCTGAGATGATATAGTTCAGTTATAGTACATAGAAAGTTATTCTTTCTTTGCTCTGATGTTTTATTATAACATTAATTGATGTGAATGGGATCTGTCATTGCAACTATGAATGACAATGTCCATTTGGCACTTCTATAGCGTTGTAAGAACAGTAGCTTTTCTCAAAGTAGATTTTTGAATGTGTGTTTTATTTGAATTAACATTTTATTGGTTTTGTATATAGTACATATTGGGCATCTGGGTATGGAGGGGATATGGATAAGACCTTTTCAGTAACAGAATCCACACTAGAGTTCATGACTTCTCTGAGGTGCCTAACTCATGACTGCTGAGGAGCGGACTGTAGTACACAGAAAGTGCAAGGTTCTCAGATTCCTGCTCCCAACATGGAACCTGCCGGGGTGGGAGTGCAGGTTACAGCTTTGCCACCGATACTCTCATCCCTTTAGCAGCAAAACATCGTCAGCATTGGGATTACGGGCGGGAATCCTGAAATCAGATTCTGCTTGCCATTTTTAAAGGCCTCCCGACCTGGCCAGACTTCATGAAAATCTAGCCCAGGAGTTAGCAGGTTGTCCACGGTCTTGTTCTAGGTGGACAAAAGTTACATCTCCAAAGTACCAGGATACTATCCTCGCCAACTTCAACTAAAAGAGCTGCAAAAAAAAACCTGGAAGTCAGCAAATGAGCAAGGGAATGTTAGATAAATTAATACCTTCAGCTACTGAGGGCCTCCTTTCTGTCTCTCTTTTCTTCTGTATGATGCCATTTAGAGCTTGGGCCAAATTTTTGGTTACCTGCACTAATACCTCCTTATGCAGCACAGTGTAACAGCAATAAGTATGTATGGTGTTTCAGTGTTTTCCGTAAATATTTTAAAATAGGAGTGATTACTGCTTTTATTTCACTCAGGTGCCTATTAAATCTTTATAACAGCTTTCATAGACAGTTATTTATACAGATGTCATTTGCACACTCTCTCATCCCCTATTTACAGCACAAAAACAGGCCATTCAGCCCAATAGATCTATACTGGTGCTTATGATAACCATGAGGATGTTCTCACTCTTTATTTTGTTTGTCAGCATATTCTTCTACTCTGTTCTCTGTTGTGCTTATCTGGATTCATTGTTAATTCTTCTTGCCTCAACTACTTCTCATGGGCTTTATTCCTGATGAAGGGCTTTTGCCCGAAACGTCGATTTTGCCTGTCCTCGGATGCTGCCTGAATTGCTGTGCTCTTCCAGCACCACTGATCCAGATACTTCTCATGGCAGCATATTCCGCACTGTAAGCATTCACTGGATAAAGACCATTCTCCTGAATACCTTGTTGTACTTATTTGGGTCGATCTTATAATTATTCCATTTAGTTCAAATCTTGACTGCAAACCAGAAATATTTCCCTTTTAACACTTTAATACTTTTAAAGATCACTATCAGTGCTCTCTTTTCCAGAGAACAGAACCCAAACCTGTTTGATGTAATTTCTTGAAATGGTTTTCTTTTATTCAAGAATGTAATGATTTACAGCATCAACTGCCGCCAAGGCTCCTGCAAATGAAAGCTGTGTTTAACAAGCTTTGTAAATGGTTCTGAACAGGCTGACAGATTTTATTTAGAGTAAATCTGGAATGCAGTTTATGTACACTATCATTTAGGGGTGCCATCTGACCCAAACTAGTATTGTACTAGACTGGCTCATCTAAAACCTCTAAAATTGGCCTGGACTCTCCAAGAATTGAAGACTAATCTAGAGGGCACTGGCCACTGTTACTGGAAATCAAGCCCCGCTATTTGTTCCTGGCTTCACCATGTCCTCACCTGTCCTAGTGCTCCTCCGTAGTGCTACCTCAGTTGATGCAGCATGTCTATTGGAGGTCTGCTGACTTTCAGTGGGGGAGTCTGTCTATGACCTTACAAGAAGATCTCCGGCATCTTCAGCCTGGAATCCCCATCTTATATTGTCCAACCAAAGTGTGGCAGCAACAGGTCAGGGTTGAATGTTGTCAAGCGAGAGCAAAATCACAGATGGAATGTCAATGATGGCAGGATGAAATGCAATCAATCCAAGAAAAGCCAGAAGGTTTGTGCTCCAACGAGGAGCTAGTGTCTCTCCTACGGTTCTGTATTTAAACAGTCTTATCACAATAAGGATAGGCTGCTGAACTGTAGGCTGACTGCCAAGCTGCTCTGAACTCAAATAGCCAGAGCTATGATCACTCCTTTTTGAATGACAGTAAGCTGAGCTTCTACTGCAGCCCTGAATGTTCAAGGGGCTTTTCATAGAATCCTCACAGTGTGGAACCAGGCTATTTGAGTCCACACTGACCCTCCAAACAGTATTCCACCCAGACCCACCCAATTCCCGGAACCCTGCATTCCTATGGCTAACCCACCTCACCTGCACATCCCTGGACACTATTGGCAATGTAGCATGGCCAATCCACTTAACCTGCACATCTTTGGACTGTGGGAGGAAACCGGAGCACCCGCAAGAAAAACATGCAGAGAATGTGCAAACTCCATACCCAAGGGTGGAATTGAACCTAGGTTCCTGGTGCTGTAGGGCAGCAGTGCTAACCACTGAGCTACCATGCCACTCCTTTTACATATGCTGCAATGGAAGCTTAAATTGAGAGATGAGCATCAGACGCAGAATCAGAAATTGGATAAGAAGTGCACTCATGAACCTGACAACCGTTCACAACTCAGAGAGGATGCATTCCTAGCTTCTACACAAAGC
Organism: Chiloscyllium plagiosum; assembly: GCF_004010195.1. Classification (NCBI taxonomy): domain Eukaryota; kingdom Metazoa; phylum Chordata; class Chondrichthyes; order Orectolobiformes; family Hemiscylliidae; genus Chiloscyllium; species Chiloscyllium plagiosum. The sequence continues at coordinate 73,917,929 of NC_057712.1, forward strand.
ACTTGCCAAATTGATAATGGACTCCTCTGTGTTCCTTGCCATTGACCATAGTCTTTCCAACAAGCTCCTTAGTGCAAAACATATTTCACGATACATACCCATCAGTAAACCACCATACAAAGGGGTTGTTCGAGTCATCAACTACAGAGCTCATGTGTGGCATTTCAGCAAGCTTGCATCTCCACTGTCCATCTGCGCTGGCCACCAGCTACTCATGACCTCTAAGCCACACTCAGTCATTGAACTGATTGCTGTGAGTATAAAAGGGAACGATGGTTCTGCTTCATCATCACTATCTTTCTGTTCCTCCGCTTCTCGCTGTTTCACCTTGCTTTACCATGTGGTAGTTCTTTGGTAGATGAAAGGATAAAGTCTCAAGCCAAGATTTGTGATAAGGGTAAACAGGGAATGTAAGAGTTATGTGTTTACACCACCTGTGGCTTGTAACTCAGAAGAAAGTCCGGAATGAGGGGCCAGTGGCATGTGACAATGATGAAGTAGGAACATAGCACCATCTTGTATTATCTCAGCCGGCTTCAGCAATGATTGACTCAATAAAGGCGAGCACTAGCTGTTTCCCCTTTCCTGAACTACCCCAGGCATGTGTCATCTTGCCCTTCATGGGAGGGAAGGTGCATCAGTAAATGTAGCTGAGCAGTTGGCAGTGTATGCGAGCTGTGAGCCGTGCATGTTTAGCTTGCAGCAACATTGATTGTGTGAGGGCGAAGTAGAACATATACCTGATTAACAGAGATTGTTTTGAGATGAGGCGTGTAATGAATTGAACAATGTCAGATTAATGGCAGAGCTGCTGGGAAGTGACATTTGAAGGTGAATTTACTAACTTTGGCCTGTGATTAAACCTCATGAAGTACCATATCCAAATCCTTGGGGCTGCATCACTTGCATTTGCAAAGGTGCTTTCCATTGTCAGTTTAGTTTGGAAGGCTTTCAAAAAAAGATATATGTCCTCTTCTCCATCTCCTGCAACATCTCCTATCTCATCCTTGCTATCGTCCCTCTTCTTGCTGGTAAGACTCTTTTTTCCCAAACAACTTCCATTCCTGGAGCAGCCCTAATGCAGTTCCCCTTTATAAAGTCAGGCTGGCTTTGGGTAAGCAGTGTTAGCCTCACACAACCCTGAATCCTGCGCTGAGATGTCCAGCCACTCAACAGCACATTTTTATGTTGAACTGCATGCAGCTGTCATTTTAACAAGAAGGCAGTCCCAAATTTATAAGCTTCCAATATCCGAAGGAATAAGTACAGATTAATTGATTTCTATGCCTGTTTTTAGTAATATCAACTTTTTCCCTATATTTTAATGTTGCACCAATGCATCATGTGTGAAATACAGTTTGAAAGTTCAATACAACACGCACCCGACAGCTCCACTCAGCATATTTTTAATTACAAGTATTATCTCATCAATATTAGATACAGAGATGCCATTGCAGTGCACGAGGGGTTAATTCAACACAATCCATCGTACAAAGAATTGTTACAATGGCACAAAGTGAAGATATAGTCCAGTAAGAAGCAGAGAATTGATGGAAAATGACTAAATCTGGCAGGAATCAACAGACAGTGACAATCAGCGCCCTAAAATAGAAAGAAGATTAAATAGATGAATGTGCTATAAAATCCTTAGCAGCTTGGATTATAGCTCATCAGGCTGCAAATTGCTCACAGTATTGATCAACCCTACAAATTGACATTCCGAATGCCCATGGTTAAGATTTCTGAAGGCCTGCACAGCATATTATGGATGAGTAGTCAGCCACTCCAGAGGAGATTGATTTCAATTCACCTGGGACTTTCATCTCACTTACCATCAAAGGCTCTTTGTCCTCATCAAGCAGGCCAATCAAATGCCTTCTTCCTGCAGTGCAAGCAGAATGAATGAAGCTCCGAGCAGCAGTTTTCCTGAGAAGACCATGAAAGCTCTATCTTTCTGCATCAAGTAGCACTAGATTGGAGGGTAACACTCAGTTCTACCTAAGATCTATATTAATTTATTCCCATATTACAGCCTCAACGTTCATGCACCAAGTAACTGAATGGACCTGTTTGAATCTCCAAGTCTAATAGTTTACAAGGATGCACAAAATCGGAGCCATGTAATTCTATACTGAGTTAGCAATCTGACTACAGTAATAAAAGGAACAAAATAGAAACTTCTTTTTGCAAGAAGTGGCAGAAGAAAAATGAAATATTTGAAATCTGAGGCCAACCGATTTGAATCTGAAGAGAAAATCTAATTCTTTTAACACTGACATGCAGCTTGGGTGTACTTATGTGAACAAATAGTGCAGTTCCAAACCTTCCTCAGTCATCTCCAGTTCAAGACTGACAGCATCACTTCTGAGCAATTATTCTCATCTTCTCATGACCAAGTGTTACTTTATCATTTTACTGGACAATAGTTTGAGTTAAGCAAATCAAATGACGTGTCCCACAATGTGCTCTGCCTCTTTTGCTAGTGGCACAAGCAACAAGACCAGTCGCAGGCTGCTTGTAATTATGAGTGACTTGCTTACCTTTCTCTCACCCTTTCTGTTTTTCTGTCCACCAAGAAAACCAATGCCAGGCTCCAATCTGAGTTAATGTGTTAAAACTGGCTGACTCATAACACCAGAGGGGTAGGATACAGAACTCAATCTGCAGTGTACCTCTGATTAGGGTGCAAAGGGAAAAATGCATCACAGAATTTCAGATAATGCTATAATCAGACATAAAGCCATTCAGACTTCAATGCTTTATGGAATACAAAGGCAGTCCTTGAACTCAGCAGTTTTAGCCTCTTCTGATGCCTTCAGCATTTGGCTTATTACACAGGCTGCAAGCCTTCTAATCAGCCAGACAATGAATTTGCACTTATCGCTGATGTGACATTCTCAATAAGGCAAAAACATTGAGGACTAAAGTTGAGAGTCTCTTAGAATAGGTGCAAGGTTTCTGATTAACCCATGGCTGATGAGTGGAATGAAGCAGATTTGTGCTGCTTGCTCATTTCAATATGAGACCAGACATACAAACAGGAGCAGCGGGCCAATCAATCCCTCAAACCTGCAGTGCCATTCGGTGAAACCTGACGACCTCACACTCCTGCCTAACCAAAATAATCTCTTTATTTAGCAAGAATCTATCTACCTCTGCCTTAAAAGGATTCAAAGATTCTGCCTCCATCACATTTTGAAGAAGAGAGTTCCAAAGACTCTCAAATATCTATAAAACAAAAACAAGAATTTTAAATCAAAGCATTCTCAGTCCAAAAGCCGAAGAAGGTCAAAAGACACTTGAGTAATGGACAGATGGGACTTGGTGCGCGTTACAATGCAGGCAGAGTTTTAGACCTGTGACTTGTTAAGGAGGTCACTGAATCGTCAAGGCTGGAGGTAACAAAAGCATGAAAGATTTGACTAGTGAATGGACTGTAACAGAATCAGAGGTGAACATTAAGTAAAAAGTGGCCTGTTCAGGAAAACTCAAGTTTAACTTTTGCAGCTATTGTTCAGAGAATTTTAAGAATGTTTGAGGTTTGACATTACTACCAGTTTCTTTGATAGAAGAAGAAAGTATTTCTTACCCAATTAAGCTAACTGAGCTCAGACATCCACAGATTGGGGTCATTTGAAATGGCCTCAGTAACACTGGACCAGAGAAGTTGGAAAACCAGCCCATTGTGACTGTTGATGAATGACCCCTGGTGGAAAGCATTTGTATTTTAACTCAATGTTTGCATACAGTCAACCATAAATTATATTGCTTCAGTATTTACTGTGGAAAAGGATATGGAAGATATAGACTGTAGGGAAATAGATGGTGACATCTTGCAAAATGTCCAGATTACAGAGGAGGAAGTGCTGGATGTATTGAAACGGTTAAAGGTGGATAAATCCCCAGGACTTGATCAGGCGTACCCCAGAACTCTGTGGGAAGCTAGAGAAGTGATTGCTGGGCCTCTTGCTGAGATATTTGTATCATCAATAGTCACAGGTGAGGTGCC
>NC_057712.1:73922742-73980144 GCF_004010195.1 Chiloscyllium plagiosum
AGGCTGAGGGGTGACCTTATAGAGGTTTACAAAATTATGAGGGGCATGGATAGGATAAATAGACGAAGTCTTTTCCCTGGGGTCAGGGAGTCCAGAACTAGAGGGCATAGGTTTAGGGTGAGAGGGGAAAGATATAAAAGAGACCTAAGAGGCAACTTTTTCACGCAAAGCGTGGTACTTGTATGGAATGAGCTGCCAGAGGCTGTGGTGGAGGCTGGCACAATTGCAACATTTAAGAAGCATTTGGATGGGTGTATGAATAGGAAGGGTTTGGAGGGATATGGGCCGGATGCTGGCAGGTGGGACTAGATTGGGTTGGGATATCTGGTCAGCATGGACGGGTTGGACCGAAGGGTCTGTTTCCATGCTGTACATCTCTATGAGTATGACTCTATATTGACATGAGGAATAACAGTGGCAGAAGAAAGATATCTTTTTGTGACTGTGTTTCATACAAATGTCACCTCTAGCATGGAGCACACGGGCATTGTGCTCCACCCAGGATCAAAGGTATCTCTGTGCTGTTCAACTTTCCTCAAACAGCTGTTCTTAGTGCATCCTGAGATCCACACTCAGTGCCACACATCGCCACATGCGCACTCTTGACCTCTCTCTCTCCATCAGCACTACTTCACGCTGGCTCAGAGCTGTCTTGCCCTCTAGTTCCACTTTCCTCCTGCTCATTCAACCTTCTATTTTCGTTTCAGGCATTAAAGAACCCAAGATGCAACAACGTAGAGATACCCACATACCTCTGGTACTCCCTCCCCTCCCCTTCTATCTGCTTCCATCCCCTCTCCTAACCCCACCTTCTGTTATGTATTTACTATGTATTATTTACTAACCCTTGTGATCTTTCACTCTCTCATGCTGAACCCAGCAAAGGTCTCAGTTTTATCCCTCTGCGTCCTCACCTTAATGAACATTGGGCTTGACATGACATTACTCTTTTTCCGTTGCCTTGGCCTCTGTGCCCATTTCTTTGGATATGAGTCCCCTCCCCTTCCCACGGATTCCTTTGCCCACCTCCAACACTTTCCCTCCAACTGGACGACTTCCCTCTGCCTTTTCCCTGCACTTGAACTGTTCAGTGAGAACTGTCAACGTGACATTGGTCGCCTCAATTTCTCTGCCCCTTTTACGCATTCCAACCTATTTCCCTCTAGACTGACTGCACTTCATGCTCTCAGATCCAACCCTGACTTGGTTCCTTCAGGTGGCCCAGTGGTTAGCACTGCTACCTCACAGCATCAGGGACCCAGGTTCGATTAAAGCCTTTGGGGGAATGTCTGGGTAGAGTTTGCATGTTCTCCCCTTGTCTGTGTGGCATTTCTCCGGGTGCTCCGGTTTCTTGCTACAGTCTAATCATGTGCAGGTTTGATGGATTGGCCATGTTAAATTGCCCATAGTGTCCAGGAAGACGCAGGCTTGGTGGGATAGCCATAGGAGATGCAGCTTATATGGATAGGATGAGGGTTGGGGTGGGATGCTCCTTGGAGGATTAGTACAGATGCAATGGGCAACATGGCCTCTTTCTGCACTATAGGGATTCTATGATCTGTGTCGAGAGTGTGGTGCTGGAAAAGCACAGCAGGTCAGGCAGCATCCGAGGAGCAGAGGAATCGATATTTTGAGCAAGAGCCCTTCATCAGGAATGAGGTTTGTGAGCTGAGAGGGTGGAGAGATAAATGGGAGGGGGGTGGGCCAGCTGAAGGTGACAGGTTGGAGAGGAGGGTGGAGCGGATAGGTGGGAAGGAAGATGGACAGGTAGGGCAGGTCATGAGGGCGGAGCCGAGTTGGAAGGTTGGAACTGGAGAAGGTTGGGGGAGAGGAAATGAGGAAACTAGTGAAGTCCACATTGATCCATGACTTTGTAATTAAGTCTGCTGACAAGGTTAGTACTGTTGTTGTCTGGTGGACTGACCTCTACATTTCAGAGGCAAAAAAAACTGTAGATGCTGGAATCCAAAGTAGGTAAGCAGAAGGCTGGAAGAATCCAGCAAACAAGGAAGCATCAGGAGGTTGGAGAAGTTGACAGTTTGGGTATAACCCCTCTTCAGGAATGGAGGTGGGAGTAGGGGGAGCTGCAGATAAAGAGGGTGTGGGGAGGGAGGGTTTTGGGTGGGGAGACGGGTGGAGTGGTGAGTTACTGATAGGTGAATACAGATGGTGAATACAACCTGGTTGGTTGATGGGAGAAATGAATCCAGTAGGTAGCTGGAAGGATTGGTCGGAGGGATGGATGGGAGGAGGCGGGGCTGGAAAGGGAGTTGGGGGATGGGAAGGGAGGTTATTTGAAATTGGAGAACTCAATGTTGAGTCCTCCTGGCTGTAGGCTGCCCAGGCGGAAGATGAGGTGTTGTTCCTCCAATTTGCGGTCTGATTCACTGTGGCAATGGAGGAGTCCAAGGATGGACATGTCAGAAAGAGGATGGGAAGGGGAATTGAAATGGGCAGTGACTGGGAGGTTAGGCTGGCCGTTATAGGCCCGGCTGAGATGCTCAGCGAAATTTGCCCTGAGTTTACGTTTGGTCTTACCTATGTAGAGAAGACCACATCGGGAGCACTGCATGCAGTAAATAGGTTGGAGGAGAGACAGGTGAATTTCTGTCGTGAGAGTTGGGGGGTTGGGGGGGATTCGTGGGAAGTTTGGTGCAGACCAAGGAGTGACAAAGGGCACGGTCCCTGCAAAAGGCAGACAAGTGTGGGGAGAGGAAGATGTTCTTGGTGGTGGGGTCTAATTGGAGTTGGCAGAAGTGTTTGAGGATGATACTTCAGATGTGGAGAGTTGTGGGGTCAAAAGTGAGGACAAGGGGAACCCTGACTTTATTATGTTTGAGTGGGTGAGGGTGGTCTCGAGCAGTGGGCTAGGGAATGAAGGAAGTGAGGTGGACTGCTGTCTGGATGACAGAGGTGGAGAAAAGCAAGTTGTTTAAAACGGGTAGACATCAGGGATTCTTAGGAGTGGAACGTCTCCTCGTCCAAGCAGAAGCTGAGCACCTCAGATACCTCCTCCTATCTTCCCCCTGGACCATGACCCCACCATTGAACATCAGGCTATTGTGTCCACAATGGTCACCAACCTCATTTCATCTGATTCCAGCCCCCCGCAACTGCCTCCAAGCTCAGAGTCTCCTAACCCTGTTCAACTCACTTCTACATCCTTCCCAAAATCCACAAACAGGAATTCCCGAGCAGACCCATTGTTTTAGTTCCACAGAACTCATCTCTTCCTACCTCGACTCGATTTTTTTCTCCCTTGTCTAGTCTCTTCCCACTTATATCTACACTTCCTCTGACGCTTTACATCAGTTTCAAAATTTCCAATTACTGGGCTCCAGCCACCTCCTCTTTACTATGGAGGTGCAATGCCTTTACACCTCCACTCCCCCATCAGGATGGTCACAGAGCTCTCCACTTCTTCCTGGAACAAAGGCCAGAAACGTCCCCAACCACCACCACCCTCCTACACCTGACCGAGTTCATTCCCCACCCTGAACAACTTTTAACCCCTCTCACTTTCTTCAGGTCAAAGGTGTTGGCATGGATAACCCTTTAGACCTTAGTTTAGCATCATTTCCAAAGGTGCATGCTGCTCCTGGAATATTCTTACATTATTATTCCAATTATATCAGTACAATGAACACCATCGAGGAGAATGTTTGTAAAGGGAAACTATTGTTTCTGTATTTTATGCTTTCAGATGTTGAACTGAAGCATTCTGGGAGCAGGCATAATGGATTGAATTTCCTCTCCAACAACAAAATAAACCAAATATTTTTTAGATTACTTACAGTGTGGAAACAGGCCCTTCAGCCCAACAAGTCCATACCTACACTCCGAAGAGCAACCCACCCTGACCCATTCCCCTACGTTTACCCATTCACCTAACACTAAGGGCAATTTAGCATGGCCAATTCACCTAACCTAACTTAACTGTGGGAGGAAACCGGAGCACCCGGAGGAAACCCATGCAGACACAGGGAGAACGTGCAAACTCCACACAGAGGGTTGACCGGGTGGGAATTGAACCTGGGTCTCTGGCACTATGAGGCAACAGTGCTAACCACTGTGCCACCGTGCCGCAATGGTCTCTCAAGTTCTCTTATTTCATGTTTTTTTGTAGGCTTTCAGAGGAGTTTTATGTCACTGGCTGGTCTAGCGTTTGTTGCTTAACTCTATTTGAGATAGAGGGGAGTTACCTTCTTTAACTGCTGCAGCCTACGCACAGTATATTAGTGAGGAAATTTCAGGATTTTGATATGTGTTAAATTAGGGAAATTCAATACCATGACTCTGTTAAACATGAGTACAGAGGCAGGAGGCCATGAAAATTCATAATACCAACCTAGCAAATACATTAAACTGCCTGATTCCAGGTAGATGGCCTAGTCCCAAACTATCAAGCCAATGTCTGTCAATAAGCCTCAAAGGACCATTCCTCCCTTGCTGACTCAGTTCTACCTTTCAAAAGATCATGGAATAAGCATCTCAAACAAGAAAGAACCTGATGTCCTCTGCTTGACCTTCAAAGTCACTATCATTTCCAATGTCAAATTGATCAAGAGAGCAGTTCAGAAATGGGTTACTCTACAGTGAGTGACTCACTTCCTGTCCCCCAAAAACTGACCACCACTATGAAGAGTGAGTCAAGAAGATATTTGAATATTTCCTCTTGTTTGGATGGGTTCAGTTGCAATAATGCAGAAGAAATTCAACATCATCCAGGATAAAACAACCTGCTTTTCCTTATTCACTAAACAAATATTCATCACTGGCATATCATGGCTGCAGTGTGCATTATTAGTCTACACTGAAGCAACTTACAAAAGCTCCTTCAGCTGCATCTCCAAACACCAATCACCTCCAAACACCATTTAGCTCCAAACAGCTATCATTTACAATCACTTGTCGCCGTCAATCTCTTAAATCACAGAATACCCTGACTTAGAATTACAGTTTTGGAACTTTCTCATCACTATGTTAAAATTCTGGAGCTCTTTACCAAACAGCATTTTGTGGTCATGTTCACCGCCATAATGAAAGCAAAGGAAGGCTCGACACTGGGGGCAATAATTTCCTTGCATGCCATCAATTCCCATGTCCTCAGAATGAACAGAATAAAATGCAAGTACATGTTTGAGTTCTTTTCATGTTTAGACCAATACTCTCCCCTGAATTAGTACAACCTGAAAACAGATTAATTGTCATTTTTCTGATTGCGTTTGGTGGAATTTTGTTATGCATATAAGAGCTTCCACTTTCATTTATGAAATAAAAGCTCATTGCACTGAACAGTTTCTCTGTGGATAAAGTGCTTTAAGACATTTAATTTCTTGTGCATTCTTCAAGCCAAATGATGACAATGTTCATCAACTGGTGTGTTTGATAGGTTGGGTTCCTGTGGATACACACTAAAACTCCTGAGTGAGATTTTTAGGGTCACTTTATAATGTCTCCTCTGACTGACATTAGCATACCCTACACTTAAGTACTCATTCGAAAATTCACTTTGGTAAGTTAATGTCAGGCATTCTGGCGAAATGATCACTCCAACTCAATTGCAACTGTCTTAATATGGTGTGGATATGTGACATACCAACTCAGATGAGCACTTCAGTATCCGGTATTCTGTCCTGCAATTTGATCTGCTGAAGGCTCTGAAGGCAGCTCAAGTGAAAGTGGTCGAGGTTCTCGATAGGGACAGTAAAAGAGAGTGTACTGCCAAAATAAGTGGACTTATCTGTTGTGAACAGGATCTGGTCAAGGAGCGAAGGTTTGGGCTTGAACTAAGGATTTCTTGGAGTACGTATGTGCATCACTTCAGTTTTCCTCAAGTTTACAAGTAGAAGTTGCCACATGCATAGGAGAACAAACCCCTGTTACATTGTATGACCAGCTCTGATCCAGCAGCTAGTGCACAATCTTTGACAAAGAAGAAATCACAAAGTGTGTCTTTGGAGACCCTAATCTTAGGCTAGAGTCATCTCAGACTGAGCACCTTCTCATCCACGCGATATCAGATTTCAATTCCTGAATCACCCTCATAGAAGACATTGGAAAATATGAAAGACATGCTGAAGAGGGTTGATGCCAGCATGTAACCCTGTTTAATTCCATCATTGGAATAATTCTTTGAATGGGTCAGTGGACTCACTGACCTTCAGGATACATATGAGCATTCCATCATGAACCTGTTGAACTTCTCAAGAGTAGCTGAACTTTTCCATTGACTTCCAAAAGCCGCCAGGGCTGGTTATGTCAAAATCTTGGTCATGTCAACAGAAATAGTAAAGGAGTGTGTTCATTTTTGGCACTTTTCTTACAGCTGTCTACCTGACTATCGCAGTGGTTCACTGACCTTTTCTGAAACTATACTGATTCTCTGACAGAAAACCCTGAGACATGATGTTGCGCATGGCAAATCAGAAGGATTCTGGTAAAGATTTTGCCAACAATGAAGAGGAGTGAGATTCCATGATGATTTTCACAAGATTGGTGAGTCTCTTTCCACTTGTAGGGGCAGATAATGTAGGCAGGAGAAAGTGAGGACTGCAGATGGTGGAGAATCAGAGTTGAAAGGGGATCTGAGGAGCAGGAGAGTTGACATTTTGGGCATAAACCCTTCATCAGGAATTCAACTCTTCTGCACCTTGGATGCTGTCTGATCTGCTGTGCTTTTCCAGTGCCACCCTTTTCGACTCAAGATAATGTAGACATCCTGATATATTTATGGTATCCTTCCCTATTCCTACATAAGCTTCAAGTCACATCACCAACTGAACATATCACCCTCCACTTAATATGAATGCATTTTCATCCTTCTTTTTCTACTTAATCACTTCTCTCCCTCACTTCACTGAAGTGGGGTGTACTTTCTAATTGTCATAAATACATACTTTGCTAATTTCATCATCGCATAAAATACTTCATCAGGGGATATGCAGCTGGTTACCATTTATAGAAAACTTCTACTAATCAAACACTATTTTTCGCTGAGACCCAGTATGGACTTAATGGTTTCAATGCAGTATTCATTCTTCAAACTATTGCATGTTCTGTCCAAAGTTCATTCACTGACCCTGAGGTTTGAATGATTAATTCATTGCATTCTTATGACTGATGACAGAGGTCATCTCAGTGGCAATCTCAGCTACTGGAAGAATATGTTAACTGCACTTGATTCATAAAATGTAAATATGGCAAATTGCAATAAAACAGAAAATCCTGGAATTCCACAACAAATGGTACAGTAAGTGTCTCATCAAAAACATTTATCTCCTGGAAATATTAACTGACTTGCTTTGAATTTCCAGCATGTTTTGTGGTTTTCTTAAATACTCTGACAGTTGCCACTTTAATAATCAAAGCTAATGGATGGTTTCCCAAAACCTGACAGCTATTTCAGTGATGAGGAAGCACAAGCAGAAGACAAATACCCAGCTGAGTATTTTTGTCCTCTGAAAACATGAAAATACTAATAGAATTTAGATTATTTTTGACACAGCTAAGTTCAAATAAAAATAACTTCTGAGAGAAATGTAGTATGCGCTTATTTTACTTGTAACACCCCTGCCAAGTTTATTCGATTCTTATTCATAGCCTTCTTCCAAATTTCATGCAGTGAATGGAGATGCATAGTGTCATCAAAGGACTACATTAGACCGGAGGCTCTTCAGGTGACCAAATAATTAAAATTTGCTGCATGCCAGAATACAAACTACAAAACCAATCAGACACTTGTCTCTTTATGATTGTCTCTGCAGGCATATTTTTATTTTTAATTTTTGGCACAAAAAAGGTGTCATTTTTAAAAGGACCTAGGGTCCAAAGATGTCTCTGAGGCCGGTCTGGCTAAAACATATGACAGTTTAATTCTGAAAAACATTTTCAAGTGGGTCACTTAAAGTTTTGTGTGGTAATCAATATCTGTTAAAGCTATGGTTGTATTGTCCATATTACTAACAATCAGGGACTTGGCGAAAACTGAAGGAGCTGTGAGAAGACAGGGGCATCAATATTCAAGACAATCGCAGAGCTGTTGCTGGACCGTGTGACTATATCATCATTCAAATAGTGAAACAAGGTGGGAATATCTGCAAAGACCCATCTGTTGCCCATCCTCGGTTGCCATAAAATGGTGGTGGGTCTTCTTGAACTGATCACCATTTGATACAACTGTGTAGCTAGTGAAACTGCTTCAGAGGCATTTAGAAGTCAATCATGTTGGTGTGGAACTGGATCACTCATCAAACTGATCACTTCCAAACACCAAAACATCAAACTAAGGTGAGGAAATTTCAATTCTTAGAGGATTAATTAATCAGGTTTTATTTCACAATAATCTGACAGATTCATAGTTACATTTAATGATGCTCACGTTTTAATATTCAGATTTTTAAAAACCGAATTCCAATTGTAAACTATTCATAGTGAGATTTGAATTACTTGGTTAATTGGGTCCCAGCTTCTATATTACAATTTCAATCAGGAATTGCTCTGATTTAGTACTTATTAAGAAACATTGACTTTCAAAAACTTGCCTCTATCACAATAAGAACTCCAAGCTTTGCTTTAATGTCATGTTTCTTATTGATTTGTGGATGTACATTTACAAAAGGGCTCACTCCCAAAGTGTTAGAAAGTTAAATACCAATGTTGAAGGACTCTAAAATTCCCAGAAGGAAACTTCAAGCAGCAAACAGGGTGAGGTTTTCTGATCATCACATGACAAATCACAACAGCAAGAATGTTTCTAATGATTTAGATACCAATATGAGCTAATAACTAAAGATTAACATTACAGTATGCATCAGTTCAATCGTGTGAAAGGATTATGGGTTAATTATGTTCATTCATGTGCTAACTTTAAAAAAAGTATCTTTATGCACTACATTTTAAATCATGTCTTGGGCAGTTTACATCTGACTTTAAAATGAATGCTGCATTACCATGAAATAATGCTGTAACAAACAGAAACCCTAATAAACCTCTTCCAGTCATTGGTTTTGCTACACTGGTTAACATCATAACCCTATCCATGCAGAGCTAAACATGGTAAGGTGTATTACACATCATAATTTTATTGTATCCTTTTTACTCTGATATAAGGTATGTGATATATATATTAATATAATTGTTTTAGAGCTTGTACTTTGAACTAATAGCAATGGAATTTGATTTGTGTGTCAAAAAGGGCTTAATCATTAACTTGTCAGCATTGTCTTTACTCAACGAGTCGTGAGTTCATGGAATGCCCTGCCAATAACAGTGGTGGACTTTCCCTCTTTATGGGCATTTAAACAGGCATATGGAGGATAGTGGGCTAGTGTAGGATAGTGGGCTAGTGTAGGTTAGGTGGGCTTGGATCGGCACAACATCGAGGGCCAAAGGGTCTGTACTGCGCTCTATTTTTCTATGATCTATGTTCTATTTCTGGAGCCATGACAGTGACAGAGAGGCACCCCTGGATGGATAATGGGGATTTGTTTGCATTGGTAGAGTTTTATGAATAGACACTATAAACATTGAGGAGTTGGAAGAATCACAAATTGATCTTTTGCTTAGTGGGAAAACATAGCTTGGAACCTTCTGTTTTTCACATTACAGAAATCTTGGTTGAAGTTAGATATATGGCATATATGTCGACGTGTATGGTTAGAATGCTGAAGGGATTCTTCAAAGCTATTAAAGTATAAGCTTAGTTGTGCAAATTGTCAAAGAAGAGATTATCAAACTCTTAAATCTGCGCATTGAAAGAGACAGCTAGGTCAAACTTATAGATGTGAGAGATAGAAATTCTCTCTGGAATTTATGATGATGTTACGATAGTGGAACTGTCTTCTACAGTATGTTTCAAAATCTTTCAAATTGTGTTGTGTGCAAATAGTTTGGTTTATTCTATTCTTCTACTTTTTTTTGCAAAGTAAAGTTCTGTTCTAGTGATAACATCAAAACTACAGCATTGCATGTTTGTGTTTCATAATCATGAAAACTATCCATACAGGATGTATTCAGACTGGCTTTATCAAAATGACATGAGTACACATGCTTGGAATTATTGATGCCTAACCTTCATGACAATGACATTGGTGTTCTGTGTATTAAACCAGAAGGTGATAATGCGATGACTTACTGGCTCTACCTGGGAAACAACAATTCCAGGGAAGGCAATATAAAGATCAGACCCAACAATGGACAAATTGCATCCAATGACTCCACAATGTGGATATCCAACATCAACACAATCATGAAGCAGCAACTCTACAAATCCTTTGGACTCCAACTACAATCTACACCAGCGAGACATGGAGGTGAACAGCAAAGGGATGACATAAATTGGACATCATGCACAAGCGTTACCTACAGAAGATCCTGGGCATCAGGGGGAAAAACAGCATCACCAAAGAAGTAGTGCTGGTCAGAGGCACCATCAGGATATTATGACAGAGCTTTCAGTACCTGAATCATAACTGAAATGCATTTATCCTCCAAAGGAGCATGGACATTGCTAAATGAGGAAAGAATATGGAGCTTGGTCAAAGACCAGCTGGCAAAATACGCTTAAGGAAGATCTTCAAAAGTGGGGCGCTGAGCTGAAGAGAAATAGATTGAAAATGGATCAGGGCCACAGCAGGCTCTTGCTGATCATGCTCTTGCATGAGACTAGAAGGACCAAGTCTAAGTGAGTGAGTCTTAAGAGTGATTTAATTCATCTTGAATCTAAAGAATCACATTTTAGACAGTTACTCCATGAACCACAGCATCAGAATTTGGTTTTATTGGAATAAAAAACAGCCAGATTTTATATTGTTTTCATAAAATGGTAATTAACTCATCTCACATGCTAAACTGATCACATAATCATTCTCATAAATGTGTGCATGTAATAGTGACTGAGCAGTTAGCAATGTTGAACATAATCACTGTAATCAATTAAAGCCCATTTAACAGTGTACATTTAATGTGACTACACATAATCACTAGCAAGAAGTAAAATAACTTACTTGTGGGTGCTTACTTGGATTGAATTCTGAGAAATCAATGCCTAGAAGACAACATCTATCATTTATATTATTAAAATCAACATAATATTTAGTCATGCAAATGTTGTAAGCTAGATCACCCAAAATCCAACCTAAATTTGTGGTTCTATTAAAGGAGCTTCATTGATGCTGTACTGTTAGGTATTATTATTTTTAGGGAATGTGCAGAAAGAAATGTGAAGTTAAATTGTAACGGGCCATTATTTGTTGCCTTGGTAATGGGGGTGGTAATGGTGGACACTAGTTATTACATAAAAAATCCAATACCTTCAGGTGAGGGACAGACTTTTCATTGCATATAGATAACCAAAAATTCCTTTCCAAGGTGTGGAACTCTGAAGCTAACTCCACACAACTAGCAATTCACTACCTATCTCACCACTGAAATGCACTGAATGTGTGAAGTTGCTGTATTTATGCTGTAGATACGAACCACATATTGCTCCACTAAGTTAAATCTTGCTCGTACAGACAGAATACAATGTAGAAATGTCATAATTACAGGTTACTGCTCTTCAATACTCCTAATACTGAAAACTTACAAGTGTCAACTTTCATTCCTTTAAGTGTGAATTATTGGTGCAGTGTTTGAAAATGTCAAATTTAAAATTAAAATATATTTGCCAACTTTCTTTTTACCACCCTTTCTCTCTCTTCCTGTGCCTGGTTTGACATGCACTCACTGTAATTTGAACTTAAATCGTCAAGCAATAGTTGAGGATGCTAATTAGCTCTAGATTTTTCTTTTAAATCTAAGCACTGAAATATTATTGATAGCTCAACATATAATCCATATAAGTGGCTTTTTGTATTATAATGAAGTTTATAGACATTATTTTTTTTTTCATTTTAGCAACATTCTACATAATGTTAGATGCAACAGCTTAAGTATCTTTTGCGCTAACTACACCCTGTTTTTGGAGGCTCAGAAGCCTATTAACATAATGCAAGGCAATTTCACACTCTGAAAGAATGTACCACACAAAAACTTCCAGCTTCATTCAAAGCTGTGACAAAACACAGTTTTAGACAGTTCATAAATTCCATTCGGATACTGTGCCAATTGTTTGAGTAACTGCATTTCACAAACTTATTCAAGGGGGATCAGTTTGAGTTTCTTTAAATGTGATGTTATGTAGACAGCATTTGCATCTCATTATCTCAAATCTCAATTATTCTAATAATTTTATTTGTCAATTTGAAGCATAAATTCTAAAATTCTTAGCAGCATTGATTTCTAATACTTTTCCCAACGGAAGATAATAGACAGCGATTGCTGTAAAATTTACACTACATGAGGTAAGTTATTTTGCAAAAATGTTTTTTACCAATCATAACTTTGCACAAAAGCACCTTTCAGTAAATATTATCACCATTCTATATCTTCTGAAAGCAGTTTAATACAGACATACAAGGTGACAAGATGAGGTTTAGATGTCAGTCTGTTCAATCTAATTCTTCTAAATAATCTTCCCTTCCCATTAGATTTCTGGCTTAAATGAATCAAATCTTTCCAAGTGTCAATTATCTAATAAACAAAGAAATATTTTCTGCCTGCAAATATGGGGTTTTCACCAAGAAACTAAGGCTGGCAGAGCAGGAACACTTTCAAGGAATTTCCCAGATCAATTTTTTTTGTTGGAAGCAACCTCTAGTTGGTCATCATTGTCCAATAGTACAGCTTTTTCACAGGCCTGAATAGTGTTATAAGAATCAGACTGAAAAGAATGATCCCTCTGCAGGCTCCCTGATGCACTCAGTAACAACAATTATTTTTTTAAAATGGTTGTAATGCAAATTTAAAAAAAGTTCTTGTTTAAAGAGATACTGTATGATTCTCCCTAGATGCTACTTCATATGAGTGGATATACACTATTGTGTTGGAGGTTTACATTACAACTGAGTTATAAATATATTTTGCATGTCTAATAATCTTCTAATCCTGTGTCTGCAGTTTTAACAATGATCTCAGTTATGTTAATTGGGAGACACTAAAATAACAGGCCAAAGAATATTATATAAATGTGTTAGTCTGCAAGCATTAATATATCCTGCGTTAATTTATAAGCTTTGGTCTCAAATATATTTTTTACAAAAATTCTTCATTATATATAAAACATTGACAAGTGATAATTTGTGGTGTCTGCTCTGAGTTCCTCCATCAATACTACCACTACATTCCTGTGAAAAATTCACTCTGTGGTTACAGGGAGCACTTGTTAGAAAACCACAGGAATGCAATGCTATTTCCCATCACTGCTGAACAGTTTCATTCTACAACCTAACATCAAAACACAAGGGGAATTGCTTGCTGCCATACGTCCAAATAACATCTTACTTTAAGAACTTATACTTTTACCTGCACTCACCATATTTGTTGAAAATTAATATTAGTGCCCTGCCAAGCGGATAAATATATTTCCAGTTCCTGGTTACTTGCTTATAATTTTTTAAAATGTGATTTTGCTTCAAAGGTTATGTTTCACTATTACTCTTAAGCTGCTCTGAAGATGATTTATCTTCCTGTGCTTTCAAGGTACTACATGCCTCTTCTGATGCAAACTGAAAAAATATTCAACTTTGAGCTATAGGGAGAGGTTGAATAGGCTGGAGCTGTTTTCCTTGGAGGGTCGGAGGCTGAGGGGGTGTCCTTATAGAGGTTTATAACATTTTGAGAGGCATGGATAGGATAAATAGACAAGGTCTTTTCCCTTGGGGTGTGGGAGTCCAGAACTAGAAGCATAGGTTTAGGGTGAGAGGGGAAAGATATAAAAGGGACCTAAGGGGCAACCTTCACACGCAGAGGGTGGTACATGTATGGAATGAGCTGCCAGAGGAAGTTGTGGAGGCTGGTACAATTACAACATTTAAAATACATCTGGATGGGTATATGAATAGGAAGGGTTAGAGGGATATGGGCCAAATGCTGGCAAATGTCCTCAGCATGGAGTAGTTGGACCAAAGGTTTTGTTTCCGTGCTGTACATCTCTGTGACTCGTGACAGCAATATTTGTGAGTGAACTTGTATTAAGGACATGTACGCTTGGCACAACTTATTTTATCTGGTTTGAATTTTGCTGCAGCTGATGTACCATGTAAAATACAAAAAAATATACTTGACCGTATTTAAAATTGTAATTTAAAACTTTGTGAGTGGAACAGCAAATGTAGCATTAAAAAGAGAAGTTAAAGGGGCCATGACACTTCTTTCCTCCCTGCTGCATTCCAAACCTATTACATCACTGAAATACTCTGGAGGCGTTTAAGGAGTTTTCTGAAATTGGATCAACACGCCTTGTTCAAGGTGGATATTTCAACAATGCATGAGACACAGTAATTGATTCCAGTGCATTTACAATTACCATGGTGGCCATTTGTTCAACAGAAGAATTTTTAAAAAGCTTTTTAGATCACAATTTTTATGACTTGCTTCAATTCTCTTTAATTCTTAAAAATGCTAGGATTCAAACATCATCATTCAACTTGGCAAATAGAGTATAATGTTAGAAAATTTGAGGTTGTTTATTTCAGAAGGGTTAAGAAAGGAACAGAATATTATCTAATGGAGAGAAACTGCACCAAGCTGGAACACAAAGGGACCTGAGGTTTTTGTGCACAGAAAGCTTGCACATAGGTGCAGCAAGTAATCAGGAAGACTAATGAAATGTTGACCCTTATTTTAAGGAAGTTGAAGTACAGATCATTCTGCTATAACACATGTTTCATTAACATGAATTCACTATAACATGATTGAACAATTGGAGATACTGTTTCTAAAGTGCAAAGTTTTAAAGCATGCACTGGTTATAACGTGATTCCAGCCCCCTTAGCTTAAATGGTGCTGCTTTTACTCGATCTTCTTATAACACGGGATTGCACGAGAATGGAACTAACGTGTTATAGCAGAACTGATGTATAGAGTAGAAGAGTCTTACTGCAATTCTACAATGCACTGGTGAGATTACATCTGGAGCACTAAAATAAAATTATTTCATTGGAGGCATTTCGGAGAATATGCACGATCTCTGGCATGGAGAGGTCTTATGAGCAAAGATTAAATAGGTTGGGAAATCTACTCACTGCAATTTAGAAACATGACAGCTGATCGCATTCTTAATGGGCTTGACAGGGTAAATGCTGAATGGATGTTTCCCCTCATGCAAGAGGCTAGGACCAAACAGCATAGTCTCAGAATAAAGGCTGCTAATTGAAGACAGATTTCTTCTCTCAAAGGGTTGTGAGTCTTTAGAACTCCTTGCCACAGAGAGCAGTTGGGTAGAGTCCTTGTGTATAATTAAGGTTGAGATGGATAAATTCTAGATCAATGGGCAGCACGGTGGCTCAGTGGTTAGCACTGCTGCCTCACAATGCCAGGAACCTGGGTTCAATTCCCACCTTGGGCAACTGTCTGTGTGAAGTTTGCACATTCTCCAGTTTCCTCTGGGTGTTCTGGTTTCCTCCTACAATCCAAAGGTGTGTTGGTTAGATGAATTCGCCATGCTAAATTGCCCATAGTGTTAGGTGCATTATTCAGAGGTAAATGTAGGGTGGGTTACTCTTCAGAGGGTCAGTGTGGACTTGTTGGGACAAAGGACCTGTTTCCATACTGTAGGAAAACTAATCTAAACAGGGGAACCAAGGGTTACAGGGGAAGGACAGAAAAGCAATGTAAGGAACATTGAATGGCAGAGCAGGCTTGATGGGCTGAATGGCCTGTTTCTGTACCCTCTTCTTATGGTTTTATGATCTAACTTGACATAACTAAAGGGAGTGTTATTTCACAAAACATTGCTTTTAGAGAAAAGGAATAAAATAATAAATGAGTCATTTTTAACAAAATTATTTCATATATATATTAAACTGTGTTGCTGAAAATTGAAGATTGAAAGACTGTAAGTTTGCAAAATTGTCGCTGCAAAGTTTAGTTACAATCTGCTTTGGAGCCATCTTGGAAATGTTTACATTTGGATTGGCTTTATCACTCCAAACTGGAGTTGCAGTCAGACTTAGTTAGCCTTGACAACATTAAACATCAATGATTTCAGTATGAGTTCAGACCAAAACGAAAATACATTTAGAGACAAGATATTATTGAGTAGACTTGTAGCAATTGGTGCAAAATGCATCCAAGATGTGAAATTATGTCAAAACAATGTTTTAAAATTACTGAAATAGTAACATATGCTGCGAAAAAACAAAACCAACAGAGAGTTTTGAACTCAAATGGCTGCGGCATGCATTTTTTCGGATGCAATCTTTGTAATCTCTGTATTTGCTAAATTTTTAAAATTATAAGTACAAATGTTTATATCTTAATACGTACTGTGCCATTTTAAGGTCATGAAGTTGTCTGTTAAAAAAAACCTTGAACTTTAGATAAATCAGTGTGTCAAGGCCTTAAATTCTAATCGTTGCTCAGAAATTACACAGGGACTGGACAATAGGTCAGAATCCAATACTGCAAATCTCCAAATGAGTCAGGATCTTTGCCATACAAAAAAGCAGGTTAAATTAAGTGGGGAGTTATTTTTGAATTTAACAATGAATAGCCAGTTTGCCTGGTTCTGGAAACTTAGATGTTACAACAAAGCATGGCTGGATATGCAAAGTATGTTCATCCCCTGGATCAATGGCATGAGTGCAGGCGATCCCCACCATTGGGAAGCCTTGTCCATTAACCTGCACCCTCTTACTGCCTCTAACCATCCCGACGGTGTTCCTGCATGCAACCCAAGAGAAAAACAAAATTGCAGGAGTGGTCAAAAATTAACCCTTTTTCTCATTTTCTGATTTATATAAAATATATGAGCGAGGCCATCAAAAATCATCCATCTGGTAATAAAGGGTGGTGGGACTTTAGAAACGGTGGACAGAACCAAGATCAGGAAGCCATGCCCCCATTTCCGGTAGATGCCATTTTCAACAATAGAGGAAAGAGGGCAAAACACAAAGTAAAAAAGAATGAATTTCACATTGAAAGGGCTACTTAAACACAGGGCATAGGCCAAGCAGACCTGATGTTTCCTCCAGAAGTAGCCTCAACCAGCAATTTCTTTCCTATACCTTTATGGTGGAGATGATTTCCACTTGGTTCCTGAGGTCCGGTGTTGGGAGATATATCGGATGAATTGGCACTGACGGTGTAGGAGCAAAAAGTGGTGGGAGCAAATGGTGGTGGGTGGCAGAGTGTGGTTTGGCATGGCAGACAGGAGGAGTTACTTAGGGTAGGTGAAGCAGCATTGCTGGACATGAAGGGTATAAGAGGGTCATGGGAGATAGGTGGATGGCATAGGATGGCAAAGATGGTATAAAGGATGTCATTTTGGGGAGGGAGGAGGGATTTGGATTGGCATGAGTTAGCATAGGGGACACAGGGAGTAGGTGGCTGAGATGTTAGTGACGATGGATACAGAGCCTAATATTTAACAGAACAATTGGGACCAAAGTCTCAGAGATGTGAGGTGGGTCCTTTAGCCAGCTCACTGAGCAGCCCCTGCAACTGCCTCTGATTTACGACTGGGGTAGGGGTGAGACGCTACATGGCAACAAGTTTCCCTCCTCCACCAGAAGAACAATTGGGGGCAATCTATCCTGAAGTAAGTGTGTCAAGCCAGAAGATTTCCTAGCTTAAGCCACTTGCCTCAATAGTCTCCTCCACTGGTTAGCTTACATCTGAATGGAGCAGGTTTACACAAACATGCTCCTTAACATTCTTCAGTAAAACCAACATTGGTCCTGTGACTCCACAATAACAGGAAAATGTGGGATATACCATGCCACAAGGTCACAGATTGTGTTGAATACAAGTGACCCACCATGTCTTGTGGATACCCAGTTTTGACTTGCTTTATCTGTTTTGAATCAATTCCTTTAACATGGTGGTATTGCTTCAAAACACAATGAAGAGTATCTTTAGTGTGACGAGGGGACTATATCTTCACAAGGTCATTTCCAACCATACTGTCATAAAAGATACATCAACAACATGTAGTTTGGTGAGAACAATGTTATGTAGGTTTTATCCAAATAGAGGTTCCTTCAATGCCTGCCATCAATCCAGTTTGACATTTATGTCAGTCAGAACTTGGCCAGCTCCATCAGAAATGGTGCTGCTGAGTTACTATTCATAATGGCCATTAAAGCCTCCTACTTAGAGTACATTATGTGCCCTTGTTGCCTTCAATGATTCCTTCAAGTGATGCTCAGTACTGACTCATCAGTTGAGGTGGAAATGGGTGGTAATTAATAGGTGTTCAAAGTCTGTGAGAAGATTTGTAGCTCGGTGCTCGTTGTTGTGGCTCTCTTCGCCGAGCTGGGAATTTGTGTTGCAGACATTTCGTCCCCTGTCTAGGTGACATCCTCAGTGCTTGGGAGCCTCCTATGAAGCGCTTCTGTTTGTTTCCTCCGGCATTTATAGTGGTTTGTCTCTGCCGCTTCCGGTTGTCAGTTCCAGCTGTCCGCTGCAGTGGCCGGTATATTGGGTCCAGGTCAATGTGTTTGCTGATAGAATTTGTGGATGAGTGCCATGCCTCTAGGAATTCCCTGGCTGTTCTTAGTTTGGCTTGTCCTATAATAGTAGTATTGTCCCAGTCAAACTCATATTGCTTGTCATCTGCGTGTGTGGCTACTAAGGATAGCTGGTCGTGTCGTTTCATGGCTAGTTGGTGTTCATGGATACGGATCGTTAGCTGTCTTCCTGTTTGTCCCATGTAGTGTTTTGTGCAGTCCTTGCATGGGATTTTGTACACTACGTTGGTTTTGCTCATGCTGGGTATCGTCTTTCCCTTAGGCATCTGTTGATGAAATTGCGGGGGTATCCGTTTTTGGCGAATACATTGTATAGGTGTTCTTCTTCCTCTTTTTGCAGTTCTGGTGTGCTGCAGTGTGTTGTGGCCCTTTTGAACAGTGTCTTGATGCAACTTCTTTTGTGTGTGTTGGGGTGGTTGCTTTCGTAGTTCAGGACTTGGTCTGTGTGTATGGCTTTCCTGTATACCTTTGTATACACAGATTCTATCAACAAACACATCGACCTGGACCCAATATACCAGCCACTGCAACGGACAGCTGGAACTGACAACTGAAAGTGGCAGACACAAAGCACTATAAATGCCGGAGGAAAAATCACAGAAGCGCTTCACAGGAGGCTCCCAAGCACTGAGGATGTCACTTAGACACATCTGCAACACAAATTCCCAGCTCGGCGAAGAGAACCACAACAATCAATAGGTGTTTTCCATACCTGATGGCATGAGAGTTCTTGGAATCTGGTTCCATGTTAAAGATACAAAGGAACAGAACTTCTGATTAGATTAGATTTCCTACAGTGTGGAAACAGGCCCTTCGGCCCAACAAGTCCACACCGACCCTCCGAAGAGTAACCCACCCAAACCCATTTCCCTCTGACTAATGCACCTAACACCATGGCCAATTCACCTGACCTGCACATCTTTGGACTGTGGGAGGAAACTGGAGCATCCGGAGGAAACCCACGCAGATGCGGGGAGAATGTGCAAACTCCACACAGTCACCCGAGGTTGGAATTGAACCTGGGACCCTGATGCTGTGAGGCAGCAGTGCTAACCACTGTGTCACAATGCTGCCCTTCTAATGAAGAGTCACCGGACTCAAAATGTTAAATCTGCCTTATTTCCAATAATGCTGCCAGACCTGCTGAGTTTTGCCAGCAATTTCTATTTTTGTTTCAGATCACCAGCATCTACAGATCTTTGTTTTAACTTATTATCTTCTGGATTGTATCCCCTCTGCTGTCACTCCCTTCTTACCTGATGGACAGGACATACTGATGGAGGAGTCTGAAATGTTAGCTGAAAGATGAGAATCTCTGAATTTGAATGTTTCAGATTGTAACCTGACCAGTCTGGACCATAGTGCTTCCAATTTTGAAACGAGTCCCCAAAAGTTAGTCGTGAGTACCAACGAGGCCAATCTAGAATGGGTGTGGTCTTGTCCAATAGGCAAACCAATTCTTATTGTTTTTCATTGTAATGGCTCAATGTAGCCTAGTGGCTTACTAAGCAAAGCAAAGATTAGTTAAATATCCACCACATTACTATGGGTCTGGAGTCATAGGATGAGAGGTTTTTCATGGGTGGAGGTCATGTGATGACATGCCCAGGCACATTGAGCACTAAACGAATGCTACAATGTTGAGCATGCTGCCTATTCATAGAATCAGAGAACAGCTCAAGCCCAGAAGGAAGCCATTCAGGCCATCTAGTACATATTAACTATTTCATAGAGTCCCACTCCCAATACTTTCCCTGTAAAGCTACAAACATTTTCCCCTTCAGAAAATTATCCAATTTCCTTTTGAAAGCTATGGTGAATCAGCTTCCACTGCACTCTCAGGCAATGCAATCCATATCCTAGCTACTGTTGGACATGATGTTAACCTGGCAACCAAGGTACATTCATCTTCAGTTGTTCCTTATGCACAATCTACTATTGATGTATACTCAAAATCTGGGCCACTAACAGTTTGTATCAGCTGCTTTGCACAATAGTTTAAGGAATAATATTGTGGTTGCATATTAATGGTTTGAATCTCACCTATGCTCTACATCATTTTCTCACTGTACACAATTAATGCCCTGTTACGTATGAAGGCTTATAAATTATTCTTTGGTGTAATGCAAATAGAAAAATATTGTCAAGTATCTAGAGCTACAAGTTCCAGTAGACAACCTTGACAGTGTGAATTGCTGAGTTATTGTTTTACAGACAAAACTCATTTGCAAATTAGTCTAGGCCAGAGGCTAAGAATTCTGCAGTGAATAATTCACCCTTTGTCTCCGAAAAGAGTATCCACTAGGCACAAGTCAGGAATGTAATATGATATTCTCCATTTGCCTGAATGAGTGACACCATCCAGGACAAACGGCGCCCCATCATTCTACTCGTTCAGTACTAACTCCCTTCACCAGCCATGCACAGGAGCAATAAGTGTGCCATCTACAAGACGCACTACATCAGTAACTCACCAAGGTTATTTCAACTGCATCTCTCATACTCATGACATCTAACTCCTAGAAGGTCAAGGGCAGCAGATGAATGGGTACACCATCAACTGCAAGATCCCTTCTTAACCACACACAATTCTTGGGGTTATATGCCATTCCTTCATTGTCATGAGGTCAAAATCCTAAAGCATCATTCCTAACTGTCCTGGGGGTGTCCCTACACCCCAATGACAGAAGCTCACCACCACCTTCTCAAGGGCAAATAGGACAGTAAATGCTGGCCTAGCCAGTGGTGTGAATCAGAGGACAGTTACAATGATTAAGAGGCATTTAGATACACACATAAACAGGCAGGGAATAGAACAGAACAGAACATAATAGAATAGAACAGAACAGAATAGAACAGAGTGGAAATTTATTGTCACATGCACCTTTACGTACAAAATACAGTGAAAAGTTTTATAAGTCACCGTACCATGGCACCTACGTTAATGATTGAAGTAATATATAATAATAAAAAAAGTAAAATTAAAGCAAAGTTCATTACTGTTCAGTTAACGGCTCCTAGGCTCAGGAAAAGCCAATTAAGGAACAATGGAATACCATGCCGGTAGGAGACTGCCAGTCTGTGATGAGACATCACATCATTTGGCCGGGAGATGCCTTCCAACAAAGGCATTAAAAGACAGTAAGATGAATTTTGATAATAACTAATAACTGTGGTGGCTCAGCTTTTCCTGTTAGGTCTACACCCTCCACCACAAAGAGGGATATGGACCATGTACAGAGAGATAGAATTAGTTTAGAATGGCAACATGGTTAGCATAGACATGGTGAGCTGAAGGGCCGGTTTCTGCACTGTACTGTTCTATGATCTATCCCATGAATGAACTCAAACAATAATCTAAATTAGCTTCATAAATAAAATAAACTGGGTTAAAGTTATCATGGTTTAAGAGATGGATATTCAAAATAAACTGTTAACAGCTCATAAACTGCAATCTGTCAATCCTGAATATGCAATAATAAAAATGCGGTATTTAATATCATTATACAACAAGACATCATAATTCTGCATTCACCAACATTATCCCATATTGCTAACTATTTGCAGAATGACACTGTGATTATTTTTTAATTGGTTAGCTTGGGACTGGAAGTGGCCATTTTTTTTCCTTTTCCCACTACACCTCAAAAGGTTTTTATTTTGGTTTTGCAAATGTAGAATTCAAAGACTAGAGAGTGCTGACAGAGAAATAATTTCTACATATGCTTCAAGAAAATCATCAGCAAGAATAACAGATTCTAAACTTAACTCAAGCCAAGTTTTACCCTTAGGGCACACATGCAGGATTTGTTTTTTTGTTTTGTGCAATGACTAGTCTGAAAGAGATGCTCTATACGCAATGGACCACACTAGTTCCACATTAAAACATTCTACTGTAAGCACAAATAATACTAAACCGCCATTTTACAGAAATTATGGTTCCAGGAAAATTAAAACAGTGAATTAGAAGTGGTAAATGGGCTAAACAGAAAGATCACAGACAATGTTCTAGTAAGCCAATTCAGCTATATGAACCCAAATAAGATGCAATGGCCTCAGCACTTGCTCATTTCCTGTTCAAATGTGATCTTTGTTTTTTTTTAAGTCAATGTGCAGTTTGCAGTGCTTGAGTATCAGACAGTTGGTACTTTTTTGGCCTTTGAGAGTGGCCAGAAACTCTCTTGTCGATTTGAATGTGTTTACTAATGTGTAATCACACATTCTTCTTAATAGCGAACCTTAGCTCTACTCTGAGAAGTGAGAGGGGAATAAACCAAAAGCTCGTCATGGGCATAACAAAGACAGAAAGTGGTGGAAAAACTCAGCAGGTCTGACAGCATCTATGTAGAGAGAAACAGAGTTAATGTTTCAAAACTGAAATAAAAACAGTTCAGAAGAAGTCATACTCCACAGAATTCACTCTCCAACTGGGAATAATATTTCTTTGATCTAGTTATGAGCTACTGCCTGCAACCATTCAGTGAAGCACCAACTGTTACATCTACCGACCCCAGCTCTCCGTTAAAGTAGGCTTCTATTAATACTTTGCACACAGACAAACATGCAATTTCATGCTAGAATCAATTAAGTTGAAATGTGGTACATGTAATATTAAAGTTAAATGTAATCTTTGGGTGAAGAAAGAATTATTCCATTCAAAATAACACAGCCATGTTTTGTGTAGAAACATATTGGAGGTATGACCTTATTGGTAGTTCTCTCCAACTCTGACTCTCTTTTCAACTTGCAAAGAAAAACTTGAGAGCTTTATAATCTATTCTCATTACCCTCATCATTAATGACTGATTATGGTGTGTCAAGTGTTCTTACTGTGTGTTATAATGAACAAGATCATCAGAAAGGATACATTTCTGACAAAATAACAGCTGTCAACTTGTTTACATCCTGTCTTCCCTGCTCCATCTCCCTATCTCAAAACTGCCGTGGCTAACCAATCCCCAAAGTCTCTGTAAAGAATAGACAGATCGTACCATCTGTAATTCCAGCAAACAATGAATGCATTGTCAGATCAATCGTAGCCTGGCAAATCAAATCCTAAACTGCCCTGGAAACTAAGAATATTTAACCATTTCAGTATTTCTAGCTACAGCAGGAACATGTCAGCTAACTACGTAAAACAAAACCAAAAGCTTTAACAATGTGAGATAAAATGAAATGTCAATCTTATATATGTGGATACAGCATAAGGCTAAATATGGAAAGGAAATTGCATGATTCCCCAAGATGGAGTTCCATTAAGCTTCTTATCAAATATAGGCCTTGGCAGGCATTACAGTTCCAGAATTGAAGTTATATTAAAGGGACAGAAGAGCTCCAACAATTTGTTTCTAATTTGAATAAAGGCTCCTCCAAGGTGATAGTCTGCAAATTTGCTACATGATGTTTGAGAGTGCGGTCTGGGACTGGATAGGTAACATTCCTGTTGCAAAGGAGGAAGAGAAAGCAAGTTGGCACGTGTTCATGGCAATTCATTAAGCCACCCCCCACGTGTCTTTCTCAGATATCCCACCATTCTAATGCCTGATTTGGAAGGAATATCCTCCCTACTATATTTCATAGAATCATGCTGTACAGATGGCCCTTTAAGTCTGTACCACCAAAAATATACTACTACCTACACCAGTCCTACTTCCCCACTCTAAGCCTACAGCCTTGAATGTTACAACATTTCAAGTGCTCATGCAAGTACTTTTTAAAAGTTGGGAGATTTCCTATCTCAACTACCCTAACTCTATTTGACCAGGATTCACTTGAAGTCCACACGTAGAAGTACAAAATGCACAACACATGATCGATTAGTAGCTTTTTGAGAGTTTAAGACAGATATGTTTAAATTTAGAATCATCCACCTGCCATTTTCCCCATTTATTTTCTCAGCTGTCATATCATCGCCATAAGAGGCGGTGCGAGACACCAGTCACTTTCCCCAGCTGAAAAGGATATTTAATTTTCATTAAACATTGCTTGAGTGAAATGCAGCAAAAAATATTCTAATAGCAATCATTATTTCACTGATGAAGCCAGGTTTTTGACTATTTTGATGGTCATTTAATTTTTTTATTTTATTCATTCACTGAATATGGGCATCACTCACTTAAAAGCATTTATTTATCACATGTAATAGCCCTTGGGTATGTGATGGTAAGCTACATTAGAGTCACAGAGTCATACTGCATAGAAACAGATGCTTTGGTCCAACCCATCTGTGCCAACCAACCATTCCAATCTGGCTTTGTCCTATTTGCAAGCACTTGGCCCATATCCCGCGAAACCCTTCTCTTCATGTAACCAGCCGAATGTCTTTTAAATGTTGTAATTGTACCCACTTCCACCAGTTTCTCTGGCAGTTAATTCCATACATGCATCACCCTCTGTGTGAAAGAAGTTACCCCTCAGGCCCTTTTTAAATCTTCCTTGTCTCACCTTAAACCTGACCCCTTTAGTTTTGGACTCCCCCATCCTCGGAAAAAGACCTTGGCGATTCACCCTATCCTTGCCCCACATAATTTTATGAACTCTATAAGGTCACCCTTCAGCCTACAAAAAAGCTCCAGCCTATTCAACATCTCCCTATAACTGCAACCATCCAATCCCAGCAATATCCTTGCAAACCTTTTCTGCACCCTCGCAAGTTTAACAACATTCTTCTTATAGAAAGGCAACCAGAATTGTACCAAAACGTCTGTGCTTTTTCCAGCTCCACTCTTTATCCACTCTGACTCTCCAGCATCCGTAGTCTTCACTATCTCCAAGTCCATGGTGAGTAGGAACATCCACAGTGCTGCTTGGAAGGGAGTTCCAAGATTTTGACCCAGCAACAGTAAAGGAACAGCAATGTAGTTCTAAGTCAGGATGGTGTATACTTGCTGAAAATCTTGGTTGTGGCGTTTCCATGCGTCTGCTATCCTTGCCCTTCTAGATAATAGACTTCATGGGTTAGGCAGGTATTGTCAAAGAAGCTTTGCTGGATTGTTAGAGTACATCTTGTCGACAGTATACACTGTTGCCAATGTGCATCAGTGATTAAGTAAGTGATTGTCAAATGGGATGACTGTCAAGAGGCTGTTTTCTCTTTGATGGTGTCAGGTTTCTTGACTGTAGCTGGAGCTACACCCATCCATGCAAATGTGCAATACTGCAACACACTTCTCACCTGTGGCTAATAAGCTACAGATACTGACGAGCTTAGAAAAAAAATACAAGTGTTACTAGGTCCATGACAATCAGATGCAAAAGGTTGAGATCTCTTCCTTTACAGCAATTCCAGGCTAGCAGCATGGCACTCAGGACTGAGACTTCAGCTCAGGAACATTCCTCATTTCAGTCTGTAATATTGATAGTTTGCACAGTTGTGAAACAACAAAAAATCTATGTAGCTTAGTTCTATACAGTACAGCACAATATTCAGAATTGTATCAAATTAAATGCATTGTAAACCAAAATTAGCACAATATAAAGTCTGTTAAGCAGAATTGTAGAGTCATTTGAAGCAACCTGTTAAAAGGAACTGCATTGAGATGTTCTGAGAGGTGTTTCCTCTAAGTGTATACGAAGAAACTTTCTAAGATTTGATCTTGGTTAATAGGTATCACTGACAATGGCTCAGTCTGCATTGAGGGTGAGCAGCTTGACATAACTGAGTAGCTTGCTAGGTCCTTTCAGAGGGCATTTAAGACTCACTGTTGTGAGACTGCAACCAGAGCAGTTGAATACAGCATATTTCCCTCACTAAATGACATTAGTGAATCAGATGGGTTTCTATGACAACCAACAGCTTTGTGGTCATTTTTACTAATCACCAGCTTTAAAATTCAGTTCAAATTCTCAAATCGCTATTTGTATTGAAATATGTGTGCTGTTAATTATTTGTTGAAGCTTACTAATCCAGTAACAGCCATTACATTACTGTAAATGCATTTGAGATATATTATCATTAAAAAGGATGTACATACATTATGCTGGATGCTCATTCAAATCTGATTTGTGTGTTTTTGGGTTATTCTGTCAAGATCCTGAGATCTATCTAATGTTTTTGAAAGATGCAATTAAGACGAAGTTAGGATAAAATTTCCAAGATGTTAATGACACTTTATTAAGTTGTTAAGTGTATAAATAGGTTTTGTTAGGATGTCAGCCCTTCCTGTCTGATTTTTCTCTCTGCACTTTTCTTTAAAAATCATTTATGGGATGATCGCTAACTACGCCAGCATTTATTGCCCAGAGGGCAGTTAAGAGTCAACCACATTGCAGTGGGTCTGGATTCATATGTAGGCCAGACAAGGTGAGGATGGCAGTTTCCTTCCCTGAACGATGGCTATCATTGCGTTAACTGCCATGGCAGGATTTGAGCACTGTCTGGATTAAAAGCCCTTTCAATAATAATCTTAGGCCATCACCCTGCCCAACTAATACTCAAACCCAGCCAGTAAAATTGCCCTATTATCTTTTAATATTATTTCTCGGCTAATCATTAGGTCACTACTAGGTGTACAGTCACATTAGCTCCAGCCAAAATACCACACACACTATTCTGTTTGGTACGGGTATTACTGGGGTGGTTTTTCATCCTTGAAAGTATATTTGCAACAAGTAAGAATAATCCTCACTCCTGTTCCATGGGTAAAGATACATGAAAGACATTCAAATTGGTGTAACACTACACTAATCACAGAATCCCTACAGTGTGGAAACAGGCCCTTCGGCCCAACAAATCCACACCAACCCTCCAAAGAGTATCCCACCTAAACCCATTCCCATAACTCTACGTTTACCCCTGATTAACACATCTCTGAACACTATGGGCAATTTACCATGGCCAATTCACTTAACCTGCACATCTTTGGATTGTGGGAGGAAACTGGAGCACCTAGAGGAAACCCACACAGGCATGGGGAGAATGTGCAAACTCCACACAGACAGTCGCCCGAGGCTGGAATCAAATCCTGGCACTGTGAGGCAACAGTGCTAACCACTGAGCCACGGTGCTTCCCCAAGTACATAAGATGTTGTAACAGAAATACAATAAGAATCAATATAATGTTCCCTGAAACAAAAATCAGAAATAGTTGGAGACTTGTCATAAACTTTCCTAGGCTGATACTGGGATAGCTTTTCTAACACCTTAACTAAAGTTGAAAATGTAGTAAAGATCTTCATTTTTGGTTGCTCTGTCACTCTGAACTACTCGATTTAGCAAGCATACATGGTCTCTATAACATGAACAAATAATCTGGACCTGATGTGTGTATATTCCAGAGCAGTAACAATCAATATCCATTTAATTCAATGCCATTTCCTGAGCAAGTAAACAAGAAAGTCTTTGTATCCTGACTGCGTACTATACTGACACCATTCTGTAGTTATGCTGAGATACTGCTGGAGTGACATGCATCTCAGTCATGGCTCAAAACAGGAGATAACCAATTGGCAGTCAGCTTTACACTGCAGGCAGCATTGCCAGCCAGAACTTCATATTGGACAATTGAGTATTTGTTTTGTACAATTTTCAGACTATTCACAAAAAGATCAGACAGTACCACACAAGATTTTTTCCAGTCCATACTGCTGACGGGCAAGGCTCCCTTTAAGGGAATGCAAAATCATAAAATCTTATTTAGATTAGCACATATAGCATGGAGTATAAGGTCACTGTTCATTCTTAGTTTTAGTTAAGCTGTTCAAATGTTTGGGTGCATTGTAAACAGGCCTTGAACATGAAGAAAGAGCAAATTCAACTATTTAGGACCCCTCCCAGAGACTTGTTACATAAGGGGGACTGTTGTCAATTATAACTTGCTAAAAGATACAAAACTATGATCAGCAATCATGATTGATGGTATCCTGTGTTTTATGATTTCTTTACTGATGGCTCAATTAGAAAGCAAAGAGATTGGTTATTGGGATTGAATAATTGTTGGACATTAGTCACTTCATTTGATCATTGTACACAGTTAGGCAGTCATGTTTTAAGGTGTAAAATTAACACGTACTTCAGGAGAGTATGCTAGAAGACTGTTTACCCCTCCCCACGTTTCTTCACCTATTCACTTTAAGGAGTTCTTCCATACTTTAAGAGGGAAATGCAAATGTAGGGATTAGCTGACAGTGGGGAACATGATGTGAACATATGTACTAGATGAGCTGTGATTAGGAAGAAAGCAAATAGAATGGATGGGGGCATTGAAGGTTCAAGAGAGATAAATGTCAGTTTGCTGCATCTTCTTTCAAGTATCCTGTCCTCACTAGATTATTTGATCCAATTCTAAATAAATACAAATGTTCTAAAATTCCAAACCAGGTGGACTCCAGAACAGCTCTGTCCACCCTTTTATAAACTTCCTCCTCCCCATCTCCCAGATTATAAGAATTTCTCTCAGGGGTCACAAATTAGAAAGCAAAGAGATTGCTTATTGGGATTGAATAATTGTTGGACATTAGTCACTTCATTTGATCATTGTACACAGTTAGGCAATGTTCTAAAATTCCAAACCAGGTGGACTCCAGAACAGCTCTGTCCACCCTTTTATAAACTTCCTCCTCCCCATCTCCCAGATTATAAGAATTTCTCTCAGGGGTCACAAATCCCTGTTTTTGCAGTCTCAG
Source organism: Chiloscyllium plagiosum (assembly GCF_004010195.1). Taxonomy (NCBI): domain Eukaryota; kingdom Metazoa; phylum Chordata; class Chondrichthyes; order Orectolobiformes; family Hemiscylliidae; genus Chiloscyllium; species Chiloscyllium plagiosum. The sequence goes on from NC_057712.1 coordinate 73,951,938, forward strand.
CACTTCCTATTCCACAGCTGCCTTTAAGCATGTAATTTATCTTTACATTGATCCCAGATCATTGGTATCCTTTCCTAAATAGATCAATCTCATGAAGAATGGCAACACCCCCATCACCCACCCCTTTTCCAACTCAAGCCAATCTGTGGCCCTTTTCAAACTTTCAAATTCCCAGAGCCAACATCACTCTTGGTAATAAATGTTCCCTATAGCAATACTTGGTATAATACACTGTTCTTATAAAACTTGCAGGAAATTTCACGGGAGATTTAATATTACACAAATGGTGATAACATACAATTCCTATCCCTGATATTATACTCAAAACACATTTTCCTGTGTAAATCTCCATGTTACTTCTCAAATTCACTTCAATTCATTTGATTGGCTGATCTGATGTGCAAATTTGCTAATGTGATTCATTCATTGAAATGGTGTCATAAACAAAATTTCATCTCAAGCAAAATTTGAACTAAATAAGGCAAAATGTTTGATATATCCTGAAACAAAAAGTAATTCACCATTACTCTTCTACAGCTTCCAGATGCTGGATCTTAAAGCAGAGATATTTGCTGTGAACCATTAGATTTTCAAATCAAGTCAGATGCCCCACTCCAAACATTTCCAGTGCACACTGTTCTGAGTATCTATCAATATCATTTAGTTTGATACAATTCAAAGTTAAATCATGAGACAGTGGTCCTAAATAATATATCTACATCATTCTTCACAGAAGCAGAATTTTTGCTCAAATACAACTCAAATTTTCAATCCAAAATTATGTCAAGAAGCGATGTTATCCACAGTTCCTCAGTTATCCTGGGAATTCCACCCTTTATTCTTTTTGAAATCCCTACTAGAATTTACATCAGCTGAGGTCTCATAAAAGACTTCCTGTAACGCAGCTTTATGAACCCAAAGGGAATGAATTAACAATTAAAAGCCTGACATACTCAGTCCAGACTGGAAAAGGAGTTTTACTTTGAGCACTAACAACAGAAATACACGCGCTGCACTTTTAATTTGTTCATTCGGCTGTACATAGGTTCACTCCACTATTTCACCATCAGCGCCATCATACTGGATTTGGGGCCACAGTGGGACTAAAATGTCTTAAGCTGGTAGTCAGTGTTTGGTTTTATAGGAAACAAATTTTGGCTTCCACCTGAAAGAGATTAAGTCACTAAAGGGGTCATACTGACTGCTTGTGACCAGCATCAGAAGCATTTGAGACTGCAAGGATTATTTGAATGTTGGTAACATGTTCATGTCTTACTGAAATTCATCTGTTGTGGCAGGATGGGACATAGTCTGGATCTTATAATTAGCCTACATATTAATTCACCATTATAGAAAAAAGTAGTAACTATCAGTTCTCAGGCTTTAAGCCTAGACTTTATTCATGTACGAAAGCAGCATTAAGTTTGCAATAATAATTAATCTAATGAAATAAGTTGGTACCATATCACCATTTTTTATCAGCTCCATTTAACAATCAAAGTTTAAAGCAGTGAGTTTATATTATAAGCCATGATTAAGGCACTTGAATTAATGTCAACTGATCTTATTTATCATGCTAATACAGTTAAACCTCTTTGCATTTGACCTATGCAGGAATAGTCATGCGATTAATTCAATTATTACATTATTATGCTCATAACGTTCATCTTATGTTTAAAAACTCTACTAGAATACTAATACTTCCATAATGGCATTTGGAGACAGAAAGAAGCATGATGGAGACAAGTGTAGTACAGAATCAAAATGGTATTGCTTGAGACATTTCCACTACTCTCTTGATTTTACCTCCCAAGCTTCATATACATCTGACTGAGCTTATTTCAACATCAGGAAAGCTTCTCTGAGATCTTTCAATCAAAGATAATTTTGCTTCATAATATGGATGATAAATGGACATAATATGAAACTATTCTAGTGTTATGAATATAAAAAATAGTGGTCATCCCTGTTGAAGACTAGTACTGCCTTTGAAGTAGAAAAAATTCTTGTGCTCGTGAAAGGGTACCTTTACCTGCAATCTCAGTGGCACCTTTAACTGATCTAGATCTTACTCTCTTTACAATGAGGAGTAGGTTCTGGCTTAAGCAGTTGCCTCATTATTCTGCATTTGCAAGGGATGTAAGAGGCAGATTTCTAACAAGCTTGTATTAGAACCTGACAAAGCTAGACAAAACAAAGGTAGGCTGTGCAGAGGAGCAGCGAGACACATTTAATTCAAACAAACATTTCCTTGTGATGACCCAGGATACCTGTATGTCTCCATGAACAAAATTTGCATCCTGCCAAATCACTGTGCTGAAAATCTAAATGAATTTCAAGGGTTTTAGATCTCCTGCTTATACTCCAAGGTATAAGCTTGGGAAATGCAGAGCATTTTCTTTCGCAGGAAATTAATTTGCTTTCCCTCCCAGACCCACATTTTCTTCTGGCTTCTCCACAGTTCAGGAAGGCCTTTGGTGCAAAATGAACAACTTTGAAGATCACAGTCCCCATTGCAAGGACCGCACAAAATCTGTGTTTCTTCTAGCAAACTATTTTAATGTGCTGGTGCAGCACTTGAAAACCATCCAAAAAAATTCCCATTATAGAACATTTGTGAAAACTATGGGAGGTCTGCTGAGGATTTGGCAACATCGTAACACATTAGAGTAAAAGGCTTCCTTTACCTTTAAATACAAGTAAGATGATCAATGCTATATTGGAATGTAAATATGTTTTAATGTAATGATTCATCATAGGCCTCTGTTGTGTAAAAGAAGTTGACCATTACATTGACTAGAGCTGAAAATGTGTTGCTGGAAAAGCGCAGCAGGTCAGGCAGCATCCAAGGAACAGGAGAATCGATGTTTCGGGCATAAGCCCTTCTTCAGGAATCCTGAAGAAGGACTTATGCCTGAAACGTCGATTCTCCAGTACCTTGGATGCTGCCTGACCTGCTGCGCTTTTCCAGCAACACATTTTCAACTCTGATCTCCAGCATCTGCAGTCCTCACTTTCTCCATTACATTGACTAACATTATATAAGTGTCAGCATATGTTACAATACTTTATCCACAAATATTGGCAGAAGTATTCGCAAAGACTCTTGAAATGCTACTTCTAACAGCAGAACTAAACCTCCTTGCTATTCAATATAAACACCTGCTACTTTCCACTGCTTGACAGGCAAGTTACATTGAAATGGAAGGGTAACACCACTGCATGCTTCCATGGAGGCAGAAATCTTGAGAGGGGAAATCTCCTGACCCAGCAGACCCATCTCCCTACAAATGACGTCCATATGGAAATGACTTCTGCATGTACAATGTACAAGCAAATTACTGCAGATGCTGGAATCTACCCTGAAAACAATCAATGCTGGAGCTCTAATGAAGAGTCATCTGTACTCAAACATTAGCTTGCTCTCTCTCCACTGATGCTGTCTAACCTGCTGTGATCTCCAGCATTGGTTGTTTCCTGCACATACAATATTTGTTTCAGCAAAGTGGTGAAGGCAGGTATGTGATCAAGTTAAGCTTTCTATCTACAGAGGCAGTTCAGAGTTGGCCGCTGAAGAGGGCAATTTCCAAGGGAAGCTGATTAGAAGGTCAGTACAAATGTGTAAATTTGGCCCCGTTTTAAAAAAGGCTGTTACACACTCTAGTCTTCACCTGTCACTTCACATGTCATTCAATACTATCTCTAATCCCTCACATTACTTTCAGGAGAACACCCCAGTTATGATATTGAGATGAAAAAAATTCTAACAATTGAAGAAACCTGTCACTCATATTTACCTGATACTGAAAAAACCTCTCATTCCAAGATCCTTTCTGATGAAGGGGCTTTTGCCCGAAATGTCGATTTTCCTGCTCCTCGGATGTTGCCGGACCGGCTGTGCTTTTCTAGCACCACTCTGATCCCAACTGATGAGGAAAACATCTAATCATTTATTAGGGTTGTGTGGAGACCTGGATTAAACTCCCCACCTGCTCCAGAGGTGCGTCATATCATCTCTGAACAGGTTGATTAAAAATATTGTCTTATCTAGGCCAAAAGCCTTTTCCTATTAGACAACTGACAGTCTTCCTCAATCAGACAGGCCCTTCAGAAGAGGATAATGGTGGCGGCAAATCTACCTGATGTATCTTTCACCAAAGTGACCATGGTGAGGATCCATCATACAACATGGTAAGCCATGGTATGGTTTGATTTCACTGTTCATACAACAGATGAGCTCTCAAGAAGACCTTCACTATCGAGAGGGAGTGTATCTCTTCAAAAAAGGATATGAAATCTTTAGAGGCTGTGTAATACCACCTTCACAGTGGTACTACTTGGTATAAGGAAATATTTAAACAAGATGCTCTTAATAAATTAGATATTCATCCAATGTATATTACAGAGCTATGTGAGAAAGATATTTAAAGTTAAGATAGATAGAAAAAATTGTTCCCAAAGTTTGAGGGTTCAATAAGGGGGCGGGGGTGAAGTGGACTGAGATTACTACATGTCTAAACATAAGAGATTTCAAATGTTGAGATGGATAAATTATTTTTTGCAAATTGTAGAATTTGATTTGTGATTATAAATTAGTGGCCAAGATAGAATTTACATCAACATTAATGAATAGGTTGGATTACGTGTTTAAGAAAGGTGGCAAGGACAAGCCAAGGAACTATAGATCAGTGAGCCTGACATCAGTGATGGGCAAGTTGTTGGAGGGAATCCTGAAGGACAGGATGTGCATGTATTTGGAATGTTCTATTAGAAGAGTATAAAGAAAGTAGGAGTATATTTAAGAGGGAAATCAGGAGGGCAAAACGGGGACATGAGATAGCTTTGGCAAATAGAATTAAGGAGAATCCAAAGGGGTTTTACAAATATATTAAGGACAAAAGGGTAACTAGGGAGAGAATAGGGCCCCTCAAAGATCAGCAAGGTGGCCTTTGTGTGGAGGCACAGAAAATGGAGGAGATACTAAATGAATATTTTGCATCAGTATTAACTGTGGAAAAGGATATGGAAGATATAGACTGTAGGGAAATAGATGGTGACATCTTGCAAGATGTCCAGATTACAGAGGAGGAAGTGCTGGATGTCTTGAAACGGTTAAAAGTGGATAAATCCCCAGGACCTGATCAGGTGTACCCCAGAACTCTGTGGGAAGCTAGAGAAGTGATTGCTGGGCCTCTTGCTAAGATATTTATATCATCGATAGTCACAGGTGAGGTGCCGGAAGACTGGAGGTTGGCAAACGTGGTGCTGTTTAAGAAGGGTGGAAAGGACAAGCCAGGGAACTATAGACTGATGAGCCTGACCTCGGTGGTGGGCAAGTTGTTGGAGGGAATCCTGAGGGACAGGATGTACATGTATTTGGAAAGGCAAGGACTGATTCGGGATAGTCAACATGGTTTTGTGCCTGGGAATCATGTCTCACAAACTTGATTGAGTTTTTTGAAGAAGTAACAAAGAAGATTGATGAGGGCAGAGTAGTAGATGTGATCTATATGGACTTCAGTAAGGCGTTCGACAATGTTGTCCATGGGAGACTGGTGAGCAAGGTTAGATCTCATGGAATACAGGGAGAACTTGCCATTTGGATACCTTTATTCCTGATGAAGGGCTTTTGCCCGAAATGTCGATTTCAAAGCTCCTTGGATGCTGCCTGAACTGCTGTGCTCTTCCAACACCACTAATCCAGAATCTGGTTTTCAGCATCTGCAGTCATTGTTTTTACCTGTTTTTACCCATTTGGATACAGAATTAACTCAAAGGTAGAAGACAAGAGAGTGGTGGTGGAGGATTGTTTTTCAGACTGGAGGCTTGTGACCAGTGGAGTGCCAAAAGGATTGGCGCTGGGTCCACTGCTTTTCATCATTTATATAAATGATTTGAATGTGAGCATAAGTGGTACAGTTAGTAAGTTTGCCGATGACACCAAAATTGGAGGTGTAGTGTACAGTGAAGAAAGTTACCTCAGATTACAATGGGATCTTGATTAGGTGGGCCAATGGGCTGAGAAGTGGCAGATAGAGTTTAATTTAGATAAATGCAAGGTGCTGCATTTTGGGAAAGTAAATCTTAGCAGGACTTATACACTTAATGGTAAGGTCCTAGGGGGTGCTGCTGAAGAAAGAGACCTTGGAGTGCAGGTTCATAGCTCCTTGAAAGTGGAGTCACAGGTAGATAGGATAGTGAAGAAGGCATTTGGTATGCTTTCCTTTATTGGTCAGGATGTTGAGTACAAGAGTTGGGAGGTCATGTTGCGGCTGTACAGACATTGGTTAGGCCACTGTTGGAATATTGTGTGCAATTCTGGTCTCCTTCCTATCGGAAAGATGTTGCGAAACTTGAAAGGGTTCAGAAAAGATTTACAAGGATGTTGCCAGGGTTGGAGGATTTGAGCTATAGGGAGAAGTTGAGTGGACTAGGGCTGTTTTCCCTGGAGCGTCGGGGGCTGAGGGGTGACCTTATAGAGGTTTACAAAATTATGAGAGGCATGGATAGGATAAATAGACAAAGTCTTTTCCCTGGAGCCTGGGAGTCCAGAACTAGAGGGCATAAGTTTAGGGTGAGAGGGGAAAGATATAAAGAGACCTAAGGGGCAACTTTTCCACTCAGAGGGTGGTATGTGTATGGAATGAGCTGCCAGAGGAAGTGGTGGAGGCTAGTAAAATTGCAACATTTAAAAGGCATCTGGATGGGTATATGAATAGGAAGAGTTTGGAGGGATATGGGCCAGGTGCTGGCAGGTGGGACTAGCTGGGTTGGGACATCTGGTCAGCATGTACAAATTGGACCAAAGGGTCTGTTTCCATGCGGTACATCTCTATGACTCTGAGTGGATAAGAAAAAAGAATAAAGGGACATAGTTATTATTGATTAAATATGATACAACAATTTGTTCATTTGAAGGGTAAATGCTATCCTGAAATGCAGAGGTCCAACGTCCTGTTTCCATTATAAACAGTCTTCACGTTACCAGCAGCATCAGAAATGGAGAGATCCCTTTAAAGGGTCAGAATGCCTCAAAGGACAGAAACGTAAATATTTTTCTGGCTTTGCCTGGGCAATGTAGCTGAGAAAAATTCAGATCATGGTGTCATTCAATGGCTTATTCAAAAGAAGTAAAAGAACTGCTGTTATTTATATCGTAACCTCCAGAGAGGATAGAGTGAAGTTCTGCATTATTTGACTGATGATCCAAGCTTTAAAGCAACACAATGATTGTTAGAAAGTGGACAATAGCTTCATGAGGAACCTTGCTTTGTTTAGGATTTTCAGGAACTAATGCCACAGCAATTGAGCATAAATGTGGCAGGTTCGGAGAAAAGCAGCAGGTTAATATCTCACACTGAAGACCACCCCTGTTAGTTCCCAGCACACTAGCTGGGTGGTGGAGGTCACTGCACTCCACAGTGGTTACTTTAGGTCACAATTCAATGGATTCTGTTTGGTTAAGTGGTCATGCCACTTCTGCATTAAACTGCTTAAAATTCAACAATGTTAACTCTGCAAAGAGAAGGGTGAATGCAAATGCCTTGCAATACCCTCTTGTAGAATGGTGTGGAATCTCCTGAATTCACTAACAGAGTCTTGTTTCTTGCATTGAATATTCAATCTTGTTATGAAAGATGCATATCCCTACAGCAATAGCAGTCAATTAAAAATATCACACCCTTTGACATCCTTCATGGTAAAATTAGAGAATCAGTATAACAAAGAAGTGCCACATATTATCTCAGAAAAACTTGTAAACAAATTTAAAGATAGTCGTTAAAGCAACAGCTGTCACTCGAATTCAGAATTAGTTAAAGAACAGAAAGCAAACTGGTGAGCAATCGTTTTCCAGATTGCAGTGAGGTATACAGTAGTGTTCCTCAGGAGTCTGAATTAGGATCATTGATCTTTTTGATATATTTAATGACCTAGACGTGACAGGGCACTATTTCAAAGTCTGTGGATGATGCAAAACTTGGAAATGCAACCACAAGCATCCTAGCAGCTTTACACATATGAGAAACATGGCTAGAAAAATGCCTGTCCAGTTTTGACTCACATTCTACTCATATTCAGCCTTGTATTAGAAATGTGCAATTCTACTAGTGTAGGTAATATCAGTGCACCTTATAGACATTGTCCTTTTGAATTTGGGTTGAAATATACTTTAATGTACTGCAGAGGAAGCTATATGGTATACTGGTTGATTGTTTGCAGTAGCAAACTAAGTGCACCATTCAGCTTTTGTTTGCTTTTATAAATAACACATTGCAGTGAGTTTGAACGTCATGGTTCCAGTACTATAAACTGTGATGGTGGAGGCAAGTGTGAAGTCAGCAAGAATCATGAATATGCCAGCTTCATAGTTCCTCTGTTTAACATCCCAAAGATGTGCAAATTATAAACTCAGAGGAAGGAGATTTCAGAGAGTTAGGCTGGTGCTTGAAAGACACCTTTTCCTTGACTGTTTGATGCGGACTTGTTTAAAGCAGGCATGGGGCAGCCAATCTGACCATGCTGCCAAATTTTTGCTTCTTTGAGTATGGTCTTATCAGCAAAATTAAAAGATTACAAATGTCTTAATGCAATGTACACAAAAAAGTTTTCTGCTGCATGATTTTGTTGAATCATGGAAAGACAAAGAACAGAGGCCATGTGGCCCACCACATCTTTGCCACCACATTAAAACAGGTCACCTTTCAATCCAATTTCAGTTTCTGTCCTCATAGCTTTGTAGGTTTTCCCTTTGAAGAAATTATTCAATAACATTTTCAAAGTTATTATTGATTCTGATTGAACTACTCTTTCATGCAATACAATCCATCACTGCAAAAACATAAAATGTCCTCCTATCATTCCTACAGCTTTTGTCTTTCTCCATAAATCTGTGTCCCAGGCTTACTGACAACTTCAGCCAGATACTGTAACTTACTCCAACAAAACTATACATGACTTGCAGCTTCCTCTTAGCTTTCCCTTCTTCAAAGAGAACAGCTCTATCTTCCCTACATCTCTCACCATACCCACTCTGCTCTTTTGAAAGGCAGGTATGATTGCTTTCCTTTTGGGGGAAGAGCCAAAAGTAGGTTTAATTGAATCATTCTTTTAAAGTGCTGGCACAAGTATGATTTATAAACCTAAATGATTTATTTCAGTGACAGTAGATTCTATAAGGACAGATAGTCTGGGAACTTTAACTTTTAAAATGTTGGTTTTAACCATGCACCCCAATGAATGGCTGTAATATCAGAGACTCATTCCCTCAAAGGGACAGCTATGAACTTCTGGTGATGGTTCTTTCCCAAGTCTATTTTTCATCTGCTCCAGCGTACTGTCATGACAGCAATGCTGGGGCAACTATGCATGGACATCTGCTTTTGTAAATAAGCTTACGACATGCAAATATAATATAGGATCAACATCTCAATATATGAAGAATGCAAACATAGTGTGGGTAAACCAGAAATCCCTCCAAGCTGATCATTTAATGATACCATCATTGTATCTCTGACTTCTTGTACAATAAAAAACCTGTTGTGACTGACGGTCACGATCTTAAGGAAATGATTCATAAGTCATTGGCTTCTGTCAGGGACCAAGGCTTTCCCAAATGTCTGCCATTTATGTTCCACTGGAAGCCTGAGGAAAAACGGAAAGCAGTATCCACACTATTCACTTGGAGTTTTAATGGGTTTTTCAATGTAGTTTCCAGTGGACAATCAGGAGAACCCTTCGGGAAACACACCCCACCAATTTCAATTCTGCTCACTTGTTACAGGCAATCAGTACACAAAATAGAATATAGTATTTATTCATAGCATCATTAAGTACAAAGAACTAAATTAAAATGATCAGTCTTTATCAATGGAAAGAATCAATTTGTAGTATATCATACGTTCCTACAGTTACTCTGAGTGACAGCCACAAGGAGCTCTATTTCTAGTGTGAAACAATCCCACATACAGAAAGTATTTGGTGATACAAAATTGGATTAAACCAGGCATCAGGTACAGGGATGTGAAATGTGATTAACACACATTCATAGCAATGGAGACAGCACACAAACTTCATTCTGTCAGCTCATTTAGAAATGGATGAAATGCACCTGAGTATGAAGTGCACTGCTGCATGCCTCGGGGTAGGATTTGCATATGTGCAAGGCTGGCGCACCACTTAAAGCCAGCCTGAAAGGTGAGGTGCATTCTGGCTGGCGAAGGTGCAGGAATTGATTGAACATGCAAATATTTATGTGACTCAAGAGTAGAATAGGCCATTCAGCCCTTCAAACTCACTCTGCCCTTCAACAAAATTGTGGTTGATCTGACTGTAACATCAAATCCACATTCTCACCTACCACAATATTTTTTCAACACTTAGTCATAGAGTCATAGAGATGTACAGCATGTAAACAGACCCTTCGGTCCAACCTGTCTGTGCCTTGTTTAACAAGAACCTACCTCTCTCTTCTTTAAAAATATTCAAGGTTTCTATCACCTTTTCAGGAAGAGAGTTTCAAAGGCATGTGAACCTATGAAGAAAAAAAATCATCTAATCTGTTTTAAATGGTCGATCTCCGATTTTTAAATAGAAACCTCTTGTTCTAGATTCTCCCATTAGAGGAAACATACTCTCCACTGTTCAAGGATCTTGCATTTTAATCTAACCATGCCTTGTTGTTCTAACCTCCAGTGATTCTTGTCTAATGTGTCCAACCTCTCCTTATAAGGCAACCCACTCATTCCAGTTCACCTTCGCCGAACTGCCTTTACATCTTTCCTTGAAAAAGGTGACCTTAACTATAATGCGCAAAACTCCAAGTGTGGTCTCATCAGTCACTGGTATATTTAATTCCCGTCATGAAACATTTTATTAACTAGCATTAATGGGACTAGGAGTGGGCCGGTTAATTAAGAGCTCCATATAATCAATGTCAAAACACAGACTAAGAAATAGAAATATTTTGCAGGGAGTATACATATCACTGTTATACTTTATTTACAACATAAATCACTTTAATAATAATGCAACTTGGCTTGCAATAAAACTTACCAACAAAGAACCTTATCACTTGCACTGTCAACAACTACTCAGACCTCATGGAGATCGCTATGATGCAGTAAATTTCCATTATTGAGATATATAATTTTTGCTGGTTAATCAAGAGTTTTGGTTCATAAGATGCCAGTTAAAACAAAGTTTGCTGTACTTCAGTGCCTGCATCTAATCTTTTGTGATTCATGTACACAAATACTATGTCAGTCAATACAGAGCCTTTTGTTTTATCATCCTACACGCTTTGTAAATTTTAGTCTTGTCTTTTAGTTGACTTTTAGATTCATATGTTTTGTGCTTTCCTTTCATGATCTGTTTATTAGTTCCAACACTAATACCTCTATCTTTGGCCTTGACTCTACCCACTGATTTACCACATCTTCTCAAGTTTTGAAGTCCTCTTTTACTTCCCTAATTATGCGATTTGCAAGAACACCAATCTCAGCACCGCTTAGGTAGAGACCATCCCATCAGTACAGATCCTAACTGCCTCTAAACTGATGCCCCAGGAACAAGTATCCACTTCTCCCTGACCAGTTTTTCAGCTGTGCACTCAACTCTTATTTGCCATATGCCAATTTTCACATGACTTCGAAAATAATGCCAAAATTATATTCTTTGAGATTCTGCTTCTTAATTTGGCACCTAACTTTCCCTCTTCCTGATGCCTTTCAGTGTCTTTAGATCAGCTCAGAATCTGAAATTAAGTTTCTTGAAGTTCAAATGTATGCCACAGATATGTTTAGTCAAGAAAAAAGGTAGTTCCAGGTACTCCCACACACTGGAACTATGACACATCACCAACATGCTATCCTTTATGTGTTTTTGAAACAAGTTAAGTATTGCATTCAACATTATCTTTAGTTTGATTTTTTTCAACATTACCACCAGTTGTAATAATATATTGATCCTGAGGAATGTAATCAACCTGAATCACTTATCAGATACTGTACTTGCCAATTAACTCTCCTGAAATAGAATAGGAATCAATTCCTTGAGGTCAAAGAATTTCGACAAAAGCCAAAGGAACAGACACCCATTCTCTTCCTCCATTTAACTCCTTAAACCATTAACTCGATTGTACACCACACTCTAAACAACATTTGTGCAGAGAAAAAGGAGCAGAAATTGTGCAGCAAGCCATGCAGTATGTCCCAACTTTCTCTAAAGCAGCAGGTGGACATGAGAGAGGTTGTCTCCCAGTGGCAAAGCAGAAGGCCCTCTATTCAGACATAAAGAAGGTACAAGACAGCAAACCAGTTCCAGTAACCTGGACATAATGCCACAAAAGATGTAATGTCCTCACATTAGTGGTTAAAGCCAGCAAATGCATCTTTCTATTTATTCACTGCATTTGTTGACCTGTATAATTTCCCTTGCCACTGCAGCCATGTGGTGTGAGTGCCTGAAATAGAAGCCAATATCCCATCACCAAGTCACACTTTAGTTACACGTGTACTATCTGTTTATGTCGGTCAGACAAGGCTCCCTGGTTGGCCAGGTTACCAGGCCCAATTAGGGAACTCATACTCAATGAGATCCACCTGGCCAACCTCACTCCAATCACTACAGTATCCCCAAATAACTATTGGAAAGGAGTTTCAGGTTTTGATCCAATTACAGTAAAGGAACATTGGAATAGTATCCAGTGTCAGATATTATCAGCTTAGACAGGAACTTCAAATTATCAATTTTCCCATACAACAACTGTCCTTGTTTTTCTAGATGGGACCAGTTGCAAGTTTGGAAATTCCTGTTGAAGTTCACTTATTAAGTTGTTACCATGCATTTTATGAATGATGCATGCTGCTGCCAAACCTCTTAAGTGTTTTTAGATCTACATTCACCCGGGCAAGTGTACAGTATCAAGAAGTGTATTCCATTACACTTCTGATTTTTATCTTGCAGGTAGTGACAAGCTTTAGGGGGTCAGGAGGTAAATTAGTCACCACAGAATTCCCAGGTATCACCCTGCTGTTGTAAGCATCTTTGTTTGGCTGGTCCAGTTAAGCTCCAGGTCAATGATAACTCCTAAGAAGTTGATAGTGGAAAGTTAGCCATGTTAATTCCAATGGACATCAAAAGGAGATGGTTAGATTCTCTCTTAATGGAAATGGTCATTGACAGACATTAGTGTGGTGAAAGGAGGGAGAGTGAAGCAGGTCAGAATTACTATGAAGCAGACCATGAGGAATGTGAAGCACACTGAAAGCAGTGTGTAGCAGATGAGAATCACTTGAGTTGATTGGCAAGAAAGTTTTGTGACTTTGTTTCCCTTTCTCAAAAGTTAGAAAATTACTCTAAAATTTTGAGAAATTTAAACAAAAAAAATCAATATTTTGATGATAATAATGATAGAAGGGAATACCTGCTGGGTCCTTCTTTTGTCATGAGTTTTATTTTCTAACAGATGGAGGAATGTCATGGCTGCTCCATCCCCTGAAGCGCATGCCCGATGGCATGTAGGACCCCAAGGAGTTTCCTACATACTAGATTACCACATTTGAAGGAAGTCTATCAGTTGCAGCAGTGAGAGGTCTAGGTTTCAGAGCATGAGCACCAGCTAGTGGTATTCTGGCACATGGATGAGGTTCCAAGTTTTATGGCAAGCTCCTCTGTAAATGTAGTCACCCCACAATTTAAGAGAGGATATCGTTGACCATGATACAGTTGAGAAGAAATACAATGTAAACTGAGCGACACCTGAGTGCTACTTGGTTCTGCCATCAGTATTCAGTTCTGAATACTAACGAAAGTGATGGTTCATCTTAGGAGAGCAGTCAGAGCCAAGTCCACAGCAACACAGATGGTGCAGTTCTACAGAGAGGCACACTGAAGACCAAAAGAGCAATAATGATAAGAGATTCAATACTTAGGGGAACAGACAAGAGTTTCTGGTGTGTGTGTGTGTTTGTGTGTGGGGGAGTTAACAGACAACCATCATGGTCCTTGATGGGACTATCAACATACGTAGAAAGTGGGACGTGGTCCAGAAATCAGAGTTTTGTGAGCTAGATATGAAATTAACCAACAGGACCTCAAAAGTAGTAAACACTTTATTTATTCCAGTACCACAGTCAAGAGAATGTAGGAGCAAGAGGATAAAGCAGGTGAGTGTGTGACTGGAGAGATGGTTCAGGATGAAGGGGTTTAGAGTTATGTGACTTTAGCATCAGTTCTAGGATAAATGAGACCTGTTGCAAATGTTGCACCTAAAGAATATCAGAACCAGTTTTGTTGCAGTGTGATTTTCTAGTGCTATTGGGGAAGGTTTAAATTAAAGTGGCAGAAATGTGGAAGCAAGGAATATTACTAGAGAGGTATACCAAGGTAAAAGAATATTGAGAAAGGCAATACAAAATAGTAAGGTGTCAGGTAGACTCAGCTAAAGAGGGAAAGTAATAAATTCTAAATTAGAGTGACAGTGCGTGTTTATGGATATATGGAATGTGATAAATAAGATTAGCAAAGTGAAAATGCAGAGAGGCATTGCTGCTGTGATAACAGACATCTGGCTTAAAGGTGGATAGGACTGTATATTAACTATTGCTGGATACAAGGCCAAAAAAGGCAACGGGAGACATGGCAGTATTTGGAGCATCATGAAAGTGAATATGATAACAAGATGGTGATTTATATCATGTGTAACAGTGACATCAGAAGGTAAGTGCAAAGCATTTTGAAGAAAGGATGGAGTAGTCTGTACTAACAAGAGATGTATTTACCGAGAATAGCACTATGAAATATAGTATAAATAATAGAACGTGCAAGAACATACCAGGGTCATACAGAAGTCACTGTTAGGTAAAATGAAATGACAAGTCATACACTAGAAAGAAGAGACAAGAATAGCTATCTCTCTAATATGCAGAATAGAATACCAAGCTAAATACCTCATGGCAACACCAATCAGTATTGATTAAGGAGAACATTGCATTGCTGTCCCAGAGAGATCAAGGACAGAATCAATTTGGCTACAGCTGATGAATAAAAAAGATGGAATCAAATTAGTCAGTGTACTCCATAAGCCACTGACTAATGGATACAAATTTGCAAGGAAATTATAAAGGAATGGAAGAATTACAGTATAGTTGAGACTTTAACTATCTAGATTTGGACTGGGATTGTAGTTATGTAAAGGGCAGAGAGTGACAAGAGTTGCTAGACATGGTTAGTAAGTTTGCTGACAACACCAAAATTGGTGGCATTGTAAACAGTGAAG
Organism: Chiloscyllium plagiosum; assembly: GCF_004010195.1. Classification (NCBI taxonomy): domain Eukaryota; kingdom Metazoa; phylum Chordata; class Chondrichthyes; order Orectolobiformes; family Hemiscylliidae; genus Chiloscyllium; species Chiloscyllium plagiosum. The sequence continues at coordinate 73,967,215 of NC_057712.1, forward strand.
AAGGTTTTCTAAGATTAGAGAGAGAGATCTTGATCAAATGAGTCTATGGGCTGAAAAATGACAGAGGGAGTTCAATCTGGATAAAAGCGAGGTCTTACATTTTGGTACAACAAACAAGGGTAGGGCGTATACAATTAATGGTAGGGCCTTGGGTCGTGTTGGAGAACAGAGAGACCTATGGGAACAGGTACATAATTCTTTGAAGTTTGCGTCACATACAGACAGAATGGTTACACAGACATTTGGCATGCTTGCCTTCATTGCTCAGACCTTTGAGTGTAGACGTTGGGAAGTCATGTTGAGGTTATTCAGGACATTAATGACGGAGGGAGGTGGTTGATCGGAAATATTCATCCTGGAGTTCAGTTACTAGTGGGGTACTGCAAGGATCTGTTTTGGGTCCACTGTTGTTTGTCATTTTTATAAATGACCTGGATGAGGGCATATAAGGATGGGTTAGTAAATTTGCTGATGACACTTAAGGTCGGTGGAGTTGTGGGTGGTGATGAAGAATGTTGTAGGTTACAGAGCTGGGCTGGGAGTTTAATGCAGAAAAGTGTGAGGTGATCGACTTTGGAAGGAGTAACAGGAATGCTGAGTACTGGGCTAATGGTAAGATTCTTGGTAGTGTAGATGAGCAGAGAGATCTTTGTCTAGGTTCATAGATCCTTGAAAGTTGCCACCCAGGTTGATAGGGTTGTTAAGAAGGCATATGGTGTCTTAGCTTTTATTGGTAGAGAGATTGAGTTTCGGAACCATGAGATTATGCTGCAGCTGTACAAAACTCTGGTGCAGCCACATTTGGAGTATTGCATACAGTTCTGGTCACAGCATTATAGGAAAGATGTGGAAGCTTTGCAAAGGGCTCAGAGGAGATTTATTGGATGCCAGGATTTTGCCTGGTATGGAGGGAAGGTCTTATGAGGAAAGGCTGAAGCACTTGAGGTGTTTTCGTTAGAGAGAAGAAAGTTGAGAGGTGATTTAATTGAGACATATAAGATAATTAGAGGGTTAGATAGGTTGGACAGTGAGAGCCTTTTTCCTCGGATGGTGATGACTAGCACGAGGGGACACAGCTTTAAATTGAGGGGTGTTAGATATAGGACAGATATCAGAGATAGTCGGAGTGTAGAACACACTACCTGCAACAGTAGTAGATGTGCCAACTTTAAGGGCATTTAAATGGTCATTGGATAGGCATATGGAAAAGAATGGAACAGTGTAGGTTAGATGGGCTTCAGATTGGTTCCACAGGTCATCGCAACATCGAGGGCCGAAGGGCCTATACTGCGCTGTAATGTTCTATGTTCTATTGGTGAGGCCTCTTCTGGAACACTGTGTCCAGTTCTGGTCACCCAATTAAGAGGAGGATATTGTCATGCTGGAGAACAATCAGAAGAGATTTATCGGGATGTTGCTGGGTATGGAAGGTTTGAGTCATAAAGAAAGGCTGGATAGGCTGGGACTTTTTTCACTAGAGTGTAGGAGGTTGAGAGGCTACCTGATAGAAGTTAATAAAATAATTAGAAGTATAGATAGAGTTCATGGTAGCTGTCTTTTCCCGAAGATTGGGAATTTCAAGAATGGGGGCATATTTTTAAGGTGGGAGGAGAGAGATTTAAAATTGACATGAGAGGCTTTTTTTTTTACAGAGCATGGTTCGAATGTGGAATGAACTTCCTGAGGAAGTGATGGACGCGGATACAATTACAACATTTAAAAGACATTTGGATAGATATATGAATAGGAAAGGTTTAGTTGGATATGGGCCAGGAGCAGGAAAGTGGAACTAGCTTAATTTAACTATCTTCGGCATGGACTGGTTAGACCAACGTGTCTGTCTCCGTGCTGTATGATTCTATGACTCTATAAAATCCAAACAGCAAGGACTATGAAGCACAATTTTATAGTGATCTTCGAAAGTGAACTTGCTTCTTATGACAACGCACTTAGTCAGAAGGAATGCAGCAAAAGATCCAAGGTCTCACCAGCATAATAACAGTATTACTAAAAAAAATGCATTTTCTGAAGTAATGTATGAACCAAGAAGCACAAGATTCATTAACCATGAGAAATAAAAGGATTAAAATAATGTTGCAATGTTAAAATGTCAGCCAAAATATTGCTTGCCAAAATTTTCAATCAACATGTTTGATTGAACACAGGATACTGACAAAACAAACCAACACATTATAAATCCTATATTTTTCTCATATCCCTACATATATATACATTATTATAGCATAAATATCTAAATAACTATATTTTCTGTCATTTCAAATATTAATCATCCTGCTATCTATTGTCTAATCATGTACTGTTTTGCTTTAAACCAAAATTGCATTACCTCAATATTTTGTTCTTCCCTTCTTCATCGTGTGTTCTATATTTGTAAGCATCTAGCCCCAGAGTCTTACATTAAACTGTTGCTGTGTTATTAAGTCCTCTGCTTAAAGAATTCAATTTAAAAAAAATAATCAAACACCAGCAGGAAAATAATTGCAGTGCAGTGAACCTTGTTATTGGAAACATTGCTTTGTAATAAATGTATTTTCTTGGCTCTAGTGGAACTTGACTAGATTTGGCAGAGAAGCTAAAACCTTAAGAAGCTTAACCTGGATGAGGAGGACTACTGTGATGGCCTCTACAATTGTAATCATGTTTCACTGCATTGACCAATCTTTTCCCTTTATTTTTCAATATATTCGGCTATATTTATATTCTTTAGGAAGAAATGAGCTTGCTAAATTTTCCTCTTTCCAATTTAGAAGCAGTGAGGCAAACCACAGTTTAGGCTAATCCAGTATAAACCAAATCCTTTGAGAAAATTATTCCAAAAAGCATTGATTGCACGTCTAAAATGTTATTTTATAGGAATGATACCAAGACAGACAAAATAGTAGCCACTTAAATTTCATGGGTAAATATACCATGCCAATGATGTGACATCTTTGGGTCATTACTTCCATTTTTATTCCAGATTATTTCTGATTTCACTAGATTAACATCTCGAGTATGTCCCAATTGTCTGCATATTTGAAAGGTTCTATCACAGATTTTAGTAATACATTTCAGATAGCTGACTCCTCTTTCTAACCACTGCCGTTTGTTCTACACCTGCATGAGACCCTCGCACCAAATCAGTAGAGTATCACTAAAGGTCTGATTTTAAACTGTATAAATGAGTGAGTGGGGGAAGGGCAACTGGAGAGGGACTGCTGAATGACAGTTGGAGCAAAGAGGGATTGGGAAGTGGGGCTGCTGAGTGAGTGATTCTGGGAGTGGAAGTGGGAAAGGGATTAATTGATATATCCTTTATTTAGCGAATGTTTTCACAACATACTAATCAAAGTTTTGTCATAAACCTCTTCATTGTATTTCCTAAAATGTACCCAGAATATTCAAATTCGTCAATGAAATTATCACAAACTCAAAAGAAATGCAGTATTTGCATCAAATGATCTACAACACAGAATTGGACTGTTTGCCCTATTCTAAATTCTATTGTAAATATTCCAAAACGTGTGGTCATTGATGAGGTTGTTCCAAAAGAAACTGCATTTGAAAAACTTTTGGGAAGAGATGATACAGGTTACCACTTAAATGCAGGGATCATTTTGTTGAGCATCCATATAATCGGAAAGTTAACTTATACTGTTGCATAGTCATACCACACATCCTAATCACAAACAGCAGTCTAGGTCTTTTGAATTAGCATCAACGCACTAAAAGAAAATACTCTTATAATTTACTGAAAATAATTCCAGGAAGAGCCCAAAAGGTTACAAAGTTAATTTTACAGTAACTGAGATCATTAGAAACCACCAGAGCAAAAGATTCTCAAACAAACCTACCATGAAGTATATCTATTCAAAAGCTTCACACAGTGCTGCTGCAATCATATGTTTGAAGGTCATATTAATGAGCATATTGTCCCTGATATCTAATTCTTTACAGAACTAAAACATCAGTCAAAACACATACACCACTACAGAATAAACAAATTGGAATTTCAAAGATCTAATAAATACAATAAGATACTCAAAATATTATTTTAGAAAGGACTCAGGGAATTGTCAAATACACCAAGTTGTTATTGCCTGGTTACATCACTATTCACATTTCAAGGAGAAGCATTAAATAAAGAATACCTGACATTAAAGAATCTACAGACATAAAGGGTTATTAAAACACTATTAGCAAATTTTTATTTGTTTGTTATGGGCGATTCGCTAAAACGTTTAAGATGTGTTAGCTTTAAATCAGTGAAATTTGTGATTAAATTCCTTACAGTTGCTTTGTATTATCATCATCTCGGAAATCAGACAGATTAAGAGAGATATTTTGCAGTCACTGTTTATCATATTTATTCAGGGTCTATTTTTTCAATACTTAATTCAATTATATGCAATGACTTTCCCATTGTCATGCACCTGCTCCACCCACTTTTGTTAATGTTGGATTGAATAATCACAGAATCACACAAGTATTATGGCACAGAAAGAGTTATTTGGCCCATCGTACCCACACCAGCTCATTAAATGAGCATCATGACATAGTGCCAGTTTCCTGCTTTTTTCCCATATCCTTGCACATCAATTCCACACAAATAATCACCCAGTACCCTCTTGAATGTCTCAATTGTACCTGCCTCCACCACATCTCCAGCCAGGCATTCCACACTCCAATTATTTGTTTTGTGAAAAGAGTATTTTTTCCCTCACCTCCCATTTGCTTCCTTTGCAAATCACTTTATATATGTGCCTTCTAGTTCTTGATTCTTTCACAAGCTGAAATAATTTCTCTTTGTGCCATCTACCTTGCCCTTCATGAGTTTGAAAACATGCATCAGGTCTCCTCTTAGAACAGAAGCCAGGCAATTGACCTGCTCTAGTTAAATGAAATGATCATTTCTCCTTATCTTCCACCAGGCCCTCTCTGAGCTCATCTTGTCCATGAGACTCGTCCTTTGTTGCCTCAATCTTCTTCCTATAAAACTGCTAATTACCTTCACTTCCCTCCTGGCCCTTTTTTTTCTCATATTATAAATAGTTCTTTTTCTTCAGGAATTATCCTGATCTTATTTTAAATTGCTGTCATAACCCCTGTCTTCAAAAAGTCAACCCTTAACAGCTCCATCCAGTTGCATCTCTATCCTCCCTGTCCTCCGCAAATATTTTTGTTGCTTCCAAAGTCATTTGCTATTTTTCCCAGAATTCTGTTTTAATCCTTGCAAATTTCCACCCCTCTCTGTACACAAACAGTTCTTATTAAAGTCACAAGTTGCATCTTGTGACTATGACAGAGATAGACATTCCCTCCCTGACCTGGTTACAGCCTTTGACACAGTTCACCATACTATCTTCCCCCATTGTTTTTACACTATCATTCATTCTTATCTTTAGCTCGTCACAGCCAGGGAATCACTTAGATTGACTTCTGGTTCTGACCAACAGCTTTTTCCTTGTGAGGAATTTAATAATTTCACCCAATTCAGACCCATAGATTCAAATGACAGATGTGATCCTCGTGGCATTATCAGAGTCTTAACTGTATAAAGAGTGTCCCAATAACTTGGGTACAGATATCTATGGTGTCCGTAATTTAAAATTATAGTGAACAAGTTTGGTTAGCACTGCTGCCTCGCAGCGCCAGGACCTGGGTTCGATTCCAAACCCGGGTGACTGTCTGTGTGGAGTTTGCACATTCTTCCTGTGTCTGTGTGGGTTTCCTCCCACAGTCCAAAGATGTGCAATCCAGGTGAATTGGTCATGCTAAATTGCCCATAGTGGTAGGGGAATGGGTGTGGGTGGGTTACTCTTCGGAAGGTCGGTGTTGATTTGTTGGGCTGGAGGGCCTGTTTCTGCACTGTAGGGAATCTAATCTAAAAAAGTTTGGGAAAGAATTGGGTGAATCCACCAATATATCTTGGTTTATGCTATGCAGTGAAGTTAAAATCTGAGGAAGTGCACTGGACTCAAAATGTTAACTCTGTTTTTTCTGCACAGATGTTGCCAGACTGGTTGAGTTTCTACTTTTGTTTCAGATCACCAATATTCACAGTCCTTTAGTTTTATTTAAGTTACAATTAATCCTAGCTAAAAGGATAAAAGGCTGAAAGATAAATCCAAAGGTTTCAAGAAGACAGGAGCATTAGCCTTGGGGATATTAGGTTTCCATGTGAACAGTTGCATATAATCGTTTATTTTAAAGGCTTTTTATGTTGTGGCTGCTCTTAATTTTAAAAAAACAAAATAGTGCTTACATTTTCAACACACAGCTAAACCAGCACTTCTTCAAAAATGTTCTCAACACCATACTCTCCTGATCCCCCTGTCCTAGCACAAACAGATACTGTCCTCTCTGGTTGAAACTTTATTGCTGGAACAGCACAGCAGGTCAGGCAACATCCAGGGAACAGGAGATTCGACGTTTCGGGCACAGGCCCTCCTTCAGGAATGAGCAGAGAGTGTTCAGGAGAAGATAAAAGGTAGGGAGGAGGGACTTGGAGGAGGGGCGTTGGAAATGTGATAGGTGGAAAGAGGACAAGGTGAGGGTGATAGGTCGGAGTAGGATGGAGGCGGAGAGGTCAAGAAGAAGACTGCAGGTCAGGAAGGCGGCCCGCCGCATCTGCTCCCAGGAGGACCAGTTCAAAATACGTACAACACAGATGGCCTCCTTCTTCAAGGACCGCAATTTCCCCCCCGACGTGGTCGACGGTGCCCTCCACCGCATCTCCTCCACTTCCCGCCCCTCCGCCCTTGAGCCCCGCCCCTCCAACCGCCACCAGGACAGAACCCCACTGGCCCTCACCTACCACCCCACCAATCTCCATGTACAGCGCATCATCCGCCGTCACTTCCGCCACCTCCAAACAGACCCAGCACCAAGGATATATTTCCCTCCCCTCCCCTATCAGCTGTCCGTAGAGACCACTCCCTCCGCGACTCCCTTGTCAGATCCACACCCCCCACCGACCCAACCACCACTCCCGGCACCTTCCCTTGCAACCGCAGGAGGTGCAACACTTGCGCCCACACCTCCCCCCTCACTTCTCTCCAAGGCCCCAAAGGAAACTTCCATATCCGCCACAGATTCACCTGCACCTCCACCCACATCATCTACTGCATCCGCTGCAGCCGGTGTGGCCTCCTCTATATTGGGGAGACAGGCCGCCTACTTGCGGACCGATTCAGAGAGCACCTCTGGGCCACCCGGACGAACCAACCCAACCACCCTGTAACACAGCATTTCAACTCCCCCTCCCACTCCACCGAGGATATGCAGGTCATCGGACTCATCCACCGCCAAACCACAACAACGCGACGGTCGGAGGAGAAGCGTCTTATCTTCCGACTGGGAACCCTCCAACCACAGGGAATGAACTTGGGTGGAAGGTGTTAGTGTAGTGGATGAACTGTTCAACCTCCTCGTGGGAGCACGAGGTAGCGCCGGTACAGTCATCAATGTAGCGAAGGAAAAGATGGGGGGTGGGGCCAGTGTAGTTGCGGAAGATGGATTGTTCCACATACCCTACGAAGAGGCAGGCATAGCTGGGGCCCATGCGGGTGCCCATGGCTACTCCTTTTGTTTGGAGAAAGTGGGAGGATTGGAAAGAAAAGTTGTTCAGGGTGAGGACCAGTTCGGTCAGTCGAAGGAGGGTGTCGGTCCTCTCTGGACCAAGCTCACCAGAATATTGTTCTTCAACTAGAGATATCAGGATAGCTCTTGACTTTGTACAAAAGTGTAAAATGGGAGACAGCAGAGCTCCAGCCAATTTTACCTTTCTCCCAATTCTAACTGACTCCAAAAGGTGGAGAGTTAGGAGTTGAGAAGGAAATGGCACTTGGACACCTGAAGGCACAGTCCATTTTCCCATAAAATTGCATCTGACCCAAATTCCTCTTAAGAAATACCGGGCAAAAGGAATCTTCAATGCGTTTATACATTAATTTAATAATATTGAAACCCACAGATTAACTTTCTCAAAGCAAGTGCTCCACAAAATCGAGCCGACTGTGTCTCAGTATGAACATAACATAAACTGGAGCTTCCTCTCCCTTGCTCTATTTGTGAACACAGATGTTATATATGAATTTGAACATAGATTACAAATGTGAACAGGAAACTTTATTAGGATAAATTTAAGCACATCTCAGGAGTCTAGAAAGGAACTTGAAATAGCAAATGTCCTCAAGCTGGCTTACCTCGATATGCTATTTAAGTCATTTTATGTACTGCTTGCACTTAACGCAGCACATTTCATTTTGAAATATCACAATATTCTTTATAGAATTAACTATTTTGAAATGCAGTGCCAGTAGTTAAGCAGACCAGGGCTGCACTGGTAATGTCCCACAGACAGCCATAAGATTGAATATCATACATTTGTTTTTGGGTGTATTAGCTAAAGCTAGTTTCGGGTCCCATTTTATTACCAGAAACCTGACAGTTTCTTTGTTGTAATTTGACCTAATTCAATTATTTAATATCATCACAAAAAGTGACTGAAGAATAAAAGACATAACCTTTACCCAAAGGAATTCACTCGAGTATTATAAAGCAAAATTAGACACTGAGGTATTTAAAGTGATATAAGGGATTTTAAAAGCGTCTTAGAGGGAAGAAAGCTCAAGAGTGGAAAGATTTAAAGGGAATTAATTCCAGAGCTTTAGAAACAGGAATAAAGGAAATGTTACTGGTTGACATCCTGGAAGCTTCATGAGTAAGTGTGAAAGACCTGAATGGCTAACTATTGTCTACTTATTTACAAGTTATATATATATATATATATATATATATCTACATGCAAATGTGGACTATTGATCTTCTTTCAAAATGTAAATTACATGTTCCTTTCCCTTCAGCTCCGGATCTTTGGATTAAATCTTAGGTCCCAAACTCAGAGATAGCTCAGCTTGCTGGTAACTTCTAAGATCTTTGACTGAATCCATAATTAGAATTCTGACCACATATACTTACATTAATCTCTGATGATTCAGCCCTCAACATTTCTTTAGACTGTGAAAAAGGAAATGATCATTTCCTGTCATCTAATTAATCCGATGAATTTTCCAAGCCAAAACCAGGAACGAACAGGTTTTTTTTCATTTGTAGCCATTTAACTTTTTTTTCCAGAAAGCCCTAATCAATATATGTTTGGAAATAGTGTAACAGAGAACTGTGGAAATGTTTAACAAACAACACATCACATACTTGATGAGTTTCATCATTTGCGGAAGAGACAGTATTTCAACTGCTATCACAAATAACTGTGTTCAAAAGCTCATTATTTTCCATAAAATAATGGCACTATTCTCTATCCAATACCCACGTGATAACCAGTAGTGAAAGGATTACCCAGTTTATTTCACCAGTACTTTCTTTCAATCCAGTGTTTACTTGTTCTCTAGCCTGTGAAGAGGCAACAGGCTTGACTGTATCCACTACTCTAGTCTTCGACAAGAAGCCAGTAAATAAAATTACAAATTAGCTGGGGTATCTCGAAGTGGAATGTACCCTACCATGATAATTTCTCAATAGCTTAACCCAAAAGACCCCTTCCATCATCACCCTAATTCCACACCCCGCATTCCGCAAAGAACTCCTTGTGCAGCAGTTTGTTGATTGGTGATAACAAGAATTCAGGCAGCAGACAAGAGAGAGCGCAATGTGCATCAAAAAGCTGTGAGATCACCACATCATTAGTAAATTCAGTCTTTGTTCTTGTCAGAGACTAGGGTAGTATTTCAGAGATCATTTTAGCACAATTACTGTCTTTCATTCACTGTGTAATAGAGAGTACTTCTCTTTTATATGTAAAGAACTGTGGAATACTACTGTACAATGTGTTCCCAGTTATAGTTTGCTATATAAGGTTAAATGCCTTTGGAAAAGTATAATTCTTATTATTGTAGATTCTTTAACCACTTTAAGCAAAACAGTAATCATTACATAATGACAGGCACATCAATCTCTATTTATTCAGAGAAGAAATTAATGCAGATTTCAAAGTGTGTGATTAGAAGTAGTGGTTACTGCAAAATTATTTCTGTTCATTTTCAGCATAAATAACATCATTGTACTAGATAATCTATAAAACAGTTTAAATTACATTGCAAAATGCTGAATATTTTTACGACATTGAACCACAAAGTGAAGTAGCAATGTATTCTGGATTCAACATAATGTAAAGCAATATCTGCGCTTGTTCGTTATTCAGATAAATTTTTACATGTAAAGTCTGAAGGGCACCGGTACATCATGGTACACAGTTCATGCTGAATCAGGTGGATTATACCAGCGTTAATGTGATATTCTGTACAGAATGCATTACAACATCATAAGCATACCAGGTCTGTCACTCATCTAAAGGAACTATTACATTTACAGCAGTAAAATGTTCTCACACTTAGTCCTTTCCAAAAGGAGCTCAATGAAAACCTGGTGATAAAAGAAAATAAAACTGAAAGGATTCAAAACACAGAAGGTGTCATGAATGGAACAGTAAACATGCAAGAGCAAGGAGAGGGAGCTGCACAGAGGGATCTAGCCCACAATGGGGCATTCTGAGAGCGCATCATTTTCATCTTCATGCCTCATCAGTTTTACATCTAAGGTCATGGTTTCAAAGATAATCTCACAATTGCATTTGGGTTTTTGCAGCAACTCACCAATCAGATAGGGCAGAAAAAGGCATAGTTCCACCTTAGAGCCTGGCTGGAGCAGTTACGTTAAAGAAGAGAGGGAAAGCTGTGTGGGCAAAATGCCACAAAGGATGAGATATCAGGGAAATATGTCACTTTTTGGAACCTGGAAAAGCATTTACGTCACCTGTCCAACCAAGGTCATTCACAATAATTTTTTAGAAGGTATTTTTCAAAAGTCTACAGCAGTCCACTGAAGGCAATGTACCAATAGGAAGAATAGGCCCAACACAAACCTACCTCAATATTGTTTCAAAATTGCACCATAGATACCAAATTGCATGGACTCAAAGACTTTCATCCATCTCTGGTGCCTTATTTCATGGCCCCAGCAAATGAAACCCTGACGCCAGTGCAAAGGGATTATTGCTATTGCCTTATCTGTGGCCACAAAAGAGGTTAGAACACAATCCCAGAATATCCATGCCTGTAGGGAACTGCAGAATGTATTCAATGGGGGTAGTGTTAGATTAATAACCCAAAGTTGCAAATTACACTTAGCAGATGTTGCTGCCTTCAAATGATGTGGAGGTTCCAGTGTTGAACTGGGATAGACAAAGTCAGAAGTCACACGACACCAGATTATAGACCAGGTTTATTTCAAATCAGAAGCTTTTGGAGCGCTATACCTTTGTCAGGTGAAGTGGAGGGAAGCGCACCGAATAGATAGGTGGAGGGATAATGGCAAGATACTTCCAGGTAGTTAAGAGTGTCATCAGATACAGTCAGACTGGAGTGTACAAAGTTAAAAATCACACAACACTAGGTTATAATCCAACCGGTGTAATTGGAAGCCCACTAGCTTTCAGAGTGCCGCTCCTTCATCAGGTGGTTGCAATGAAGGAGCGGTGCTCCAAAAGCTAGTGTGCTTCCAATTAAACCTGTTGGACTATAACCTGGTGTTGCGTGATTTTTAAGTCTTCCATAATGTGATAGTTGCATTTTTGTGCAACCCTGCGTTATAGAAAAATTATTCTTTAGAAACAGTGCTTAAAGTGTCAGTGATGTAATTGCGTTACAGCGAACACACCTATTAAAAGTTTGTGCTTTAGGAACAGTTTCCCCAATTTGTCAATCACATTTAGCAAATTCACGTTGACAAAACAAGCCTATAATAGAACAACCTGTAGTACAAATAATGTGAGCAGAGTGTTGACAGGCTGAATAACAAGTCTTTGCAGGTGATCAAAAGTGTCAAATGGTGTGAAGATACAGCTGAATAGCAAGAGAAGGGATGACCTATGAACCGATTAATTAAGGTAGAGAGATAATTACAAAAAAAAAGGATAAAATGGTGCTAGACACAAACCAAATGGCTGGAATAACATGATAGGTATGAGAGTTGCATGATGAGGGTCTAACGAAAGTAACAAGTAAACTAAACTATATAAACTAATTAAGGTAGAGAGATCATAACAAGTCATCAAGGTGATAGTGTGAAAGCAGGACAGTAAGGAAGATTTTACAAATACTGAGCAGTGTGATGGGGTTACATGTAGTGCAACATGAATCCGAGATCATGGCTGAGGCTGCGCTCATGGGTAGAGAACTTGGCTCTCAGTTTCTGCTCAGTGATTCTGCATTGTCGTGCATCTCGAAGACTGCCTTGGAGGAAGCTCACCTGAAGATCGAAGGCTGAATGTCCTTGATCGCTGAAGTGTTCCCCGACTGGGAGGAAATATTCCTATCTGGTAATTGCTGTGCGTTGTCCATCCATCCATTTATTGCTGCCCAATTACATTCAGCCTCCAGTCTTCGGGTAAGCACCCTCCAGGGCTGCCTTTCAGTTACATACCAACACAGAATCACCAAGCAGAAACTGCTAGACAAATTCTGTACCCATGAATAGAGCCTCAACTGTGATCTTGGGTTCATGATCTATACGTAACCCCACCATATTGTTCTGTGCTTGTAAAACCTTCCTTACTGTCCTGTTTTGATACCATCAACTTGATTACTTGTTATGATTTCTCTACCTTAATTAGTTTGTATAGTTTTGGATTACCTGTTATTTTGGTTAGACTCTTGTCATAAGACCATAAGACCATAAGACATAGGAGTGGAAGTAAGGCCATTCGGCCCATCGAGTCCACTCCGCCATTCAATCATGGCTGATGCGCATTTCAGCTCCACTTACCAGCGTTCTCCCCGTAGCCCTTAATTCCTCGAGACAACAAGAATCTATCAATCTCGGCCTTGAAGACGACTTCATTGAGTTGTAGAA
>NC_057712.1:73980467-73992841 GCF_004010195.1 Chiloscyllium plagiosum
TTTAGAAAGTAGTCTATGTTTTTATTCTTTTTGCCAAAGTGCAAGACCTCGCACTTGCTCACGTTAAATTCCATTAGCCATTTCCTGGACCACTCTCCCACCCTGTCTAGATCCTTCTGTAGCCTCCCCACTTCCTCAGTACTACCTGCCTGTCCACCTAACTTCGTATCATCGGCAAACTTCGCTAGAATGCCCCCGGTTCCCTTATCCAAATCATTAATATATAATGCGAACAGCTGTGGCCCCAGCACCGAACCCTGCGGGACACCGCTCGTCACCGGCTGCCATTCTGAAAAAGAACCTTTTGTCCCAACTCTCTGCCTTCTGTTAGACAGCCAATCCTCAAACCATCCCAGCAGCTCACCTTGAACACCATGGGCCCTCACCTTGCTCAGCAGCCTCCCGTGTGGCACCTTATCAAAGGCCTTTTGAAAGTCTAGATAGACCACATCCACTGAGTTTCCCTGGTCTAACCTACTTGTTACCTCTTCAAAAAATTCCAACAGGTTTGTCAGGCATGACCTCCCTTTACTAAATCCATGTTGACTTGTTCATGCGACTCTTATGCCTACCATGTTATTCCAGCCATTTGGTTTGTCTCCACCACCACCTTATTTTTGATTTATTGTAATTATCTCTTTACTTTAATTAATCAGTTCATAGGTCATCCCTTCACTTGCTATTCAGCTGTTTCTTCACACCATTTGATACTTTTGGTCACCTGCAAAGACTTATTATTTGGCCTGTCAACACTCCCCCAACACGATTTGTATTATCTGTTGACACTTTTAATTACCTGCAATTTTCTTGCCATTATCTCACCACCTATATATTCTGACCTGTGCACTTCCCTCCACTTCACCTGATGAAGGAGCAGAGTTCTGAAAGCTTGTGATTTCAAATAAATCTGTAGGACTATAATCTGGTATTGTGTGATTTCTGACCTTTAAATGAAATTCCTGTGTCTACATTTTTTAAAGGACACTGTAATTTATTTAAAATACATGAGTTAAAATAGTTAAAAAATCATCTTTGATTTATAATTTTATAGAATAATTCATATACAAATACAGGAAATAGCAGCAGGAGTAGACCATTCAGCCCTTTGAGCTTGTTCTGCTGTTCAATAATATCATGGGTGATCTGTTTATTTTTAATTTCACATTCTCATTTCCTCTCCAATAACGCCTGGAACCTGCCAAAAAAATAACCTACCTACCTCCATCTTAAAAATATTCAATGACATCAGCTCCATTAGTTTGAGGCAGAGCGTTCCACAAGCCTCAAGAAAAACAAAATCTTCTCAACTGCCCTGAAAAGGCAACCCCTAAATTTAAAACAATGCAGCCCGCTTCTGAAACAAACAAAAACAGAAAGTGCTGAAAAACTCAACAGGTCTGGCAGCATCTGTGCACAGAAAAAGAGTTCATGTTTAGAGTCCAATGACCCTTCATCAGAAGTGAAAACAGCTCAGAAATTGTGCTATTTATGCTGATGAATGCGGATGGGATTGGACAGGTGGTGAGGAAGGAGTGAGACAGATAGCAGGAGATGAATCCCAGAGAGGGAAAAAAGAAAGTAAGAAGATAAAAGATGTTGTTGTTAGTAAACCAGGGAAGAAGAGAAGCTGATAGGTGATAATGGGGACAATAAGTACTTGAAAATGGGTAGGCTATGCTGAGTGCATCCTATAGAGGACAGAGCCTGAGGGTGTGGGTAACAAACATAGAGGGAGATGTTCATGCTCTGAAATTGTTAAACTGAGTGTTGAGTCCTGAGTGCTGTAAGGTGCCAAGGCAGAAGATGTTGTTCCTTCTACTCCTAGGCTGATTCACGAGACAAAATATCCTTCCACATCTACCTTGTTCAGGAGCTTATATACTTTGATCAAGTCACCTGAGACTCTTCTGAACTCCAGTGCAAACAAGTCCAGTCTATCATATGACAATCTACTCTTCAATATAATTGAAGAGAAAAAAGTGCAGAAAATGTTTGCTCCAAGAACAAGAGACTGGGTCAATTGGCTTTTATACACTCAGGGATTTACAAGAATGAAGGATAATCTTATTGAACCATGTAACAGAGATAGTTTCCCATGACTGGAGGATCTAGAACATGAAGTCACAGCCTGAGGATGAGAATGGCTGTCATCTACTTTATTGAATGTGCAAGGAACGTGCGAAAAAAAATTAGAATTTTTAGTCAGGCTTGCACTGCGGCACACTTACAGATACTCAAAATCACATATATATCACATAGGGCCGTGCTCTTTGCAGACAGAAAGAACATCTAAATGCACTGTGCCTATTTCAACTCAACCAGTCTGGTTTGGAAATTAAACAAAGTCTGCTGTTACCTGTCTATCAGCATTAATGGGGGCATTCCTCGACAAGATCTCAACAAACCAAAGTCCACCAGCCAGCCAATGAACACTTCCTTCCCATGCAGTATAATGATTAATTTTCCTCTTGAATTAGTATTCTTGCAAATTGTCCTGGTTAGTTTAAGACAAAAGCCTTCCATAAAGTGGGGTTTTTTTCAGGGATATTCAAACAAATGAATCATGTGCTTAAGAGTTATTTGCAATGGGTTAACTTCTTAAAGTTAAAGTGTTGTTATATTGATATTCAATGGTCATTCATGAATCTCCCACCATCAACATCCTGGGGATTACCAGTGACCAGAAACTGGACTAGACCGGCCATGTCAATATTTTGGCTACAAGAGTAAGTCAAGCAGTGAGTAACTCACCTAACACCCCAGTGTCTATTAAGATCTATATGGCACAAGTCAGGAGTGCTTTGGAATACTTCCTATTTGCCTGGATGAGAACTGGTCCAATAACACAAAAGCTTGACACCATCTAAGACAATGCAGACCACTTGAATGGCACCATGTCCATCAACATCTACTCCCCTCACTACCAACACACAGTGGCAACATTAAATATCACCTACAAGATGGATTGCAGTAACTCACGAAATCTTTTTCGAAAGCATGTTCCAAACATAACCACCTGGTGGGACAAAGGCACCTGCTGCATGGGTACATCACCATATGCATAGAAGTGTGAACTAATACACTTTGGTCAGAAGAACATTGAACTACAATATAAAATAGAATTACAATTCTAAAAGGGGTGTAAAAGAGATCAACCTGGATATGTGCACAGATCATTGAAGGTGACAGAACAGGTCGGGAGAGAGTTAACAAAGCATACAACGTTCTCAGCTTTATTGATAGAGTCTTAAGAGTACAAGAATAAGGAGGTAATGTTGAACTTGTATAAGATACTGATTAGACCTAAGCTGGAATACTGTGTAATGTTGTGGGCCCTGCATTATTGGAAAGATGGGAATGTAGTGGAGAAAGTACAGAAGTGATTTACAAGCAGGTTCCAGGAATGAGAAACTCAGTTATGAGAATAGACTGAAGAAATTTGGACTCTTCTCCTTGGAGAGAGGAAGGCTGAGAGAAGGTATGATAGAGATTTTCAAAACTATGAGCAGGTTGTATGGAATAAGTAGGGAGAAAGAAACTGTTCCTACTCATTAAAGAAATTTAAAAATGAGAAGGCATAGATTTAAAGTGGTTTGCAAAAGAACCAAAGATGATGCAAGAAAACCTATTCACACAGTGAGTAGTTAGGGTATGGAATGCACTGCCTGGAATTGTTAGGGAGGCAGCTTCAAAATGAGGCATTCAAGAAGATAGTGGATGATTATTTGGATAGAAATGTCTGCCAGAAGTACAGGGAAAAGGCAGGAGGTTGGCCCTACGTAAAAGAACATGGTGGGCCAAGTGGCCTCCTTCTGTGCACAATAATTCTGTGATTCTGCAAGTTTCCCTCCAAGTCACACACCATCCTGACTTGGAATTACATCATTAATCCTTTACTGTGACTATCCCTGAACCAGAAGGACAGCAGTTGCTCAAGAAGGCAGCTCACTACACCAAGGGCAATCAGGGATTGGCAATAAATGTTGGCCCACTACATCCCATGAACAATTATTTTCTTAAAACTTAGTTGGAAGCTCTCCACTAAATATAATTACATTATATTGTAGTTAGTTCTCATGAAATGCACTATTTTAATATTTCAAATTCTTTATAATGTCTGAAGTTATAAAATATGTCACCTTTGAAGAGTAAATTGGAGTTTTATGGAGTTACAGCAGTCGTCCATTTATTAAAAACAATTATCTGCCAAGGTTTGCTATTTGGAAGAATAGCTTAATTTGAAGCTCTAAATAATTTGGTTTAAACAGATTGTAAAACTCCCACATATTTAGCTAGGGTATAGACATCACGACTGAAGGAATATTGTGAAAGGTGCAGCAGAGGAGCTGAAAAACAAGAACAAGTGCACTAGAGCAGAAAAGTGCATGGATGTATAGTGCATACAGGCAGAGTGAGGTAAAAAAGGTGATGCCTTTGAGAATCTTGAATATCAGTCAGTGACAAAGGAGGACTAGAGATAAGTGTCACTTTGTGAAAGCTTACATATATCCTGGATGATAAGAGACTGAAAGTAAATGATGGCAAATGCAACGTCAAGGACAGAACCTCAGGATAAATCCCAGATGATAATGTGGGCTGCATAGGATAAGCCATTAGGATTGACGCAAATGTGCACCCTGACAGTTATTAGTGAGTACATGAACTAGCTTTGTCACAGGAGGGACTGTAAGGAAAACAATTTTGAGAAAGGTAGAGAAGTTAACGGCTGCAAAGAGAGTTGAAAGCCTGCAATGAGAAAATGCATGATAATTGCAGTCACACAAAATGATTTCTATTCCAGAGAGTGGCAAGAATCTGATTGCAAACCTTGGAAAATGATTTAATGGGAATAGGGATGTGAGACATGAAAATAGTTCAAGAATTCAAAAGGAAGTTTGAAGATGGGACAATGGTTGGAATATATAGATGGTGAAAGCATTGTTTTTTTTTTGAAGCAGGGTTTGATGATTATATTTTGAAGAACTTAGGGCTATGCGAGAAGACAGGGACAGCTTGATGATACCAGCTAACATAGAACATAGAACATAGAAGAATACAGCGCAGTACAGGCCCTTCGGCCCTCGATGTTGTGCCGATCCAAGCCCACCTAACCTACACTAGCCCACTATCCTCCATATGCCTATCCAATGCCCGCTTAAATGCCCATAATGAAGGAGAGTCCACCACTGCTACTGGCAGGGCATTCCATGAACTCACGAAACATGGAATCACGGGTGTGAGTTGCAAGTTCATTAATTGAAAGCTTCATGGATCAGATATCATTAATGATAATAAGGAGAGGAGTTTTGGAGTAAACAATGGAATAATAGTTGTGATGTATTGACAGGAAGAGAGCAAGGGAAACCTAAAAGATGGAGACAAAAGAAATGCTCCTAATTTTAGATACAAGCAAGTCAGGCCATTGAACTCAAGTTTGCAAAAATGCCAAAAGAATCAAGCTGTAATACAATATAGGTTAGTCTCTTAGGAGTTCAGGGGAGTCAATGCACCTCACACTGTATTGAAAGTCTTTTCCTTCCAGTTTTTCCTGCTAATTTGAATAGGCGACAACATGTGAAAAGTTTGCTCAGAGTTTTGGCGGGGTAACAACCCTTAAAGGGCTATTGCTTACCATTAAAGGGCAAGTTGTGCTGATGTCAGTAAAGTATCTTAATTGTTCACAGTGTTTTAGAAGAACACATGAAAAAAACCGACCAGTGATGTTGAAAGGCTAAAGTTCCACTGAAGGAGAGGAGCCCAATTTGTAGATGAATAGCCAGGCTGTTTGCTTATCAAGTGCACTCAAGCTTACAGCCAGCAGATTTAAATCCACGGAAGGCTTTTGTAGAGGAAGAGGTAGTGCGTTAAGTACTCAATCACAGATTCACAATGGACAGCGATGAACTATGTATTGAATAGATGGCAAGAACTGTTTCTTTTTGATGCAATAGCTAGCCTTTGTGGTTCACATCATTCTGCCCATAAATTAAAGTATGTCCATGAGCTTGCCATGTGTCTTGTCCTAATAAAATATTAACAGAAATGACAAGAACGATGATCATTTGTAGTTGTTACAACGGTAGTATTAGACTTTTTTAAATTGCTTTTTAAGAACCAAGATGCAAGATTTTCACACACAGTTAAACAGGATAATAGAAACCAATAAGTTCACATTTCCCGAGGAATTCCTTTACTTATTTTAAGTTAGCCCATCGTATTTTCCATGGTAAATAGTTGAAGAAGTTTAATTTCACTAACTAAATTTGTAGTCTGTTTTTTGCACTAATCTTGATTTTTCAGGGTGTCTGTACAAATTAACTTCATCAATACCTGCTGGGAAAATCCATTATTAAACGAATATGCTAGACCCTAATGTCAGTATCTTGAAGATTCTTCTTCCCTCTGTATTGTTGGAAATTTTATATATATCAAGTGAGATAATATAGAAAGGTATCACAACCACACAGAGCACTAACACATTATGGGAAGCAGTTTCCAGTGTGAGCTAAGGCTTCACAGACCTACCATGATGCATTACTTAGACTTCAGCAACAATACAACTGTATGTCTTACAGTGAAAATGGCACCATTCGGACAAGACCATCTGTAGGACTGAGTTTAGATACTCTTGAGAAATCTTTCATATCTCGATCTGGTATTGATGAGATTTTTGCAATGATTAGGCACTAAGGGTGTCACCAGACACAACAAGAAGTAGCCTTACCTTCCAATGTACAATAAACTGGGTCAATTATGAAGACATTGTCTTTCTCATCAACAAATGCCTCTGCTGATTTCAGTGCAATAAGTAGCCAATATTTCTTTTCATATGAATAATGTAGGAATATTGCTCATATGAATGATATATCTGCAGTCTTGAAATGCAGGCCAACAAATCTTTGTTCATTATGTGACCAGGAATAATGTGAGGCATTAAGTACCTGGAAACAATTTCCACTTCGAATATTTACAAACATGAAAACATAAGAAATAATTTCTTTTGATGTTTTTGCTCACTTTTTAAAATTATTTGTTTTTATGTGAACCTTAAGATGTATATCTTTTGAGCTACATCTTAGGAAAATAGTTAATACTATCAACATTCAATTTCACTTGGGATCAATAAGACTGTCTCTTATTATGTCTATCTGAATCAAATTCAAGTCCAGGTGCCAGAGGGGGAAGTGCAACTGAGCCACACTTTCATCTGCTCCCACCCATATCCCCATTTATCTGTGCAATGCCTGCGGTGACAATAGCTAAATACATATTTCCACATGCTAGTAATAAGATGCATATTGAACCAATTTCCACTAAACAATTTCGAAGCTCATCTCAATCCAAGTCTCTTCCTGCATCACCAAACGCAAACACATTTTTCAAAGGTGTCATTTGTTTTGTTATTTGATTAATTCAGGTGCTGGTGATTCCATATCGATATGTTTCGTACATCACAAAACAAAGGGTGTACAGAAAGGCCAGTTGGTGGGAAGAAAACAAAGAAAATGAATAGGAAAATGTTGCTGAATTAATTTGGGAGGAAATACACCATTTCCAATGGATTCAAGAATCAGCTTTTGTTCAAACACGTTTATTTTGCTAGCCTGTGATATACAAAAATATGTGAATTAGGACTGCTCAAAAAGCACACCTTCGTGGATTTTATTAAAGCATTTTGCCTTTGAAATTAAAAAAAATTCCTTTGCTTTATGCAATATTTGGACATGGCAAACTGCAACGCCAACTAAAATTAGTAGAATAGTGAGAACTGACTATTTCGCATTCTGTTTGACAACATTTTTAGCAGATTAATGAACAGTAGAAGCTGTCCCACTATTTTTATTATGTTCTGCCAGATTGTGGTGATGTAATAAATTGCATAAATCATCATGTGGTTCAAAATAGCCACTTCCACTGTGGAGTAGACCATTATTGTCAGAGCAAAATTACTGATTGATTCATGATTTTACATTCATGACAGCAGAGAATCAAAGATCAATCCTAATAATATACACTTTAAGATTGTTTACCTGAAGTTTTTTTCTTGCTACAAGACTAAAGTTAAATTATAGGAAAGGGAATTTGATGGTAGTGCTGAAATAAACACTTCGCTGCCCATTTCACGAGAAGCAATTCTAGATCAGGTCTAGTATATTAAATACAAGATAAATCTTTTTATATGCTTTTGCAGATGGGATCACTGTAAAAGAGATTACAATTTGGTACCAATTTCTGCCAGGTTTCCTGCTGACATGCTTGGATGAAATGAATAGAAAATTAGGCTCCCTTACGCGCTTGTGAAACTGCCTGACTAGATTTCTTCCATGCACTGTGCACAGCAAATCCAATACAGCCAGTCATGTGAATAAGAGAATCTGTCATACATAGAAACATAGAGACATGGAAAATAAGCACAGACCATTTAGCCCTTCGAGCCTGCTCCACCATCTAATATGATTATGGCTGATCAACCAGCTCAGTATCCTTTTCCTGGTTTCGCTCCATACCTTTGATCATTATAGCTTGAAGAATTATGTCTATCTTCATCCTGAAAATATTCAATAATTTGGCTTTTCTGTAGGAGAGAATACCATAGGCTCACCACTCTCTGATAACTTTACATTGATCCACATTATACTTCATCTGCTGTGCATTTGCCAACTGGCACACTAGCAGTTTTGACAGAATTTGATGGGACCTACTGTTTATGGAGTTCATGCAGAGCAATGGTGGCCAGGTAAGAAATGGATTGAATGAGGGACTAACAGGACGGCAGAGCTGCCCCACCCAAACAGATACCTTCAGGATTGAAACTACCAGATCCACGGAATCCTTTCACATCATTCTCACGTAACAACATTCTGGGCTACACTGTACACAAAACATTTGCCCAGCCTAAAAAACGACAAGACACTGGCCCACATGACCCTAGCTAGTTTGAAAACTGGTCCACGTGACCAAGTCTTGCAAGAAAAGGTGATAAAGGTGAAGATGAAAGCTGGATCTGCGAACAGAGAGGAGGTAAAGCAAGATTTCTGCTTCTTTTCAGTTGTATTTAAAGGAAATTATTAACAAGAACTGGCCATACTGAGGGTGCTGATAAAGAAGATTCTAGTTGATCAACCCCATCAAGACTCTCATGAGAAGATCTCAGCACATTCTACAGAATTTTTCTTTTCATTCACTAATGTGGGTGTGACTGGCTGGGCCAGCATTTATTGCTCGCTCTAACTGTCATTGAGAAGGTGGTGGTGAACTGCCTTCTTGAACTGCTGCAATCCACGAGTGCACCATTTGGTGAAGACTATGCTAGTAGAAGTCAGATAAGTTGAGAGCTGTAGTTGGAAGATCAGCTATGGCTAAATCCTCAAAGAAACGTACTTCCTGAGGAAGCTCAGAGTTTTGAAGAATGTTTTGTTAAAACTGATGTCATACATGAGTTTAGATCAGAGAGGTGCTGGAAAAGCACAGCAGCTCAGGCAGCATCCATGCTGACTGCATTGCCCAATGAACCCGTAATATCTATTTTTGTTGTAATTGGTAGTATTTCATGTGTAAATTAGACGGAATATTAAGTTTGACTGTTTATTCATGGTTGATCTAAGTTCAAGTAAATTTTTATGTAAAGATGTGAATACTTGTCCATTGTATTTTTATCATTAGGGTTGTTAAGTACATTGTAAGGCTGGACTAATAAACCAGCTTACTAAACCATGAACCTCAAGAAACACACCATATCACTCAATCCTATTTTCCTAAATAAGGAAGGTCAAAACAAGAAAAGGGCACAAAGCCTATCAAAGCTCATTCTTTATGAATGCTAGGCATTCCTTCTCAACATCCAACGATGTTTAAAACAAGCTTCTGTGGAGAGGAAAACATAGTTAACATCTGCAATTTTCCCAGCATTTGGCGAGTCCCAACTCGCCGATTATACACAGGTCCCAAGTTCACATGGACAGCCAGTGGGACAACAGTGGCAAGTTTATCCACTGCTGTCAATGGAGGGGCTGCTGCCAAGCCTGCCATCAACTATGGACAGTAGACTGGCAGGCCATACTGTTGGCCCAATCAGCTCCACTAACAGTGGTGGTTGTGGCTGAGATGGCAAGGAGAACAAGAGGACACCTTTATTTCAAGCCACTTTCACAAGTATACTTAATAAAAATGTTTCTCTGTGAGAAAGTGTATAAGGTATGAGCAGGTGGGGAAAGAGTTAAATTTAGGGTTGCTTGACAAAAGCTCAGCCAGCATGACTTTGACCAGATAAGAACTTGCAGTCAACAATGAGGTGCTGGAGGCAACAGTAGTGGTTTAACGAGGTGAAGAATAGATATTGTGTAATGCCAGTTAACGAGGTGAAGAACATCTATTGTGTAATGCTAGATGACTTAATCTTTACTGTCGATGCTTGCTGATTGTAACGGTCACCCAATCAATAGAGAAAATGCCTTGTTTGGATGCTGCACCCTGTAAGTGAATTTATAATTCCTTAAGAATCTTAAGACCGAGAACTTAGGTCTTTGTGTACATGGGCGATCGCTCTCTCTCCAGAGCTCGGAATAAAGATGAAGAAGGTAGAGCCATACTGTGTCTCTGAGTGTTTGCTTCAACTGATACAGAAACGGGACAACATCTGCCACTGCCAAGTGGGAAGTCTTTGCATTCTCCTTGGTCCACAGTGTCTCCGGAAATGATGAACCCCACTAAGGACGCTGCTGGGATGGGGGCCTCTATGCAACTGGCAATCTACATACATACGATAGGACACTGCCAGCAAAATGCTGGGATCCCCTGGAAGATTGGCCTGAAATAGGCTATTTTATTAGTTTAACTGTCTGCTCTCAGTCAGCAGGCAGCAGAGCCCTTGCTGGTCGGTTCGGGTGTGGGAATGCAGTAGGAAGCATTATGACAAACCTTACAAGCTATTTGTTAGCTCTGTGCCATTTGGAGGCTGGTAAAATTTTACCATGTGGAACTTTGTATCTCCATAGTTTTTGCCAGGCTTTCTGAATATTTTCAGTGTTTTCTGTTTTTATTTCAGATTTCAAGCAGTCAGTGTATTTTTGCTTTTACCAAATGTTCTGCCTCTCCAGCAGATTTTGTTTAAGCATTTCTCTCTTTTTTTTAGATTAAAACTGTACCGTGTAATATCCAGCACATGCAAATAAAAATGTTACATAGAATCCCTCTGTTTCAACAGCGGTTTTAATCAAATTGAAGTAGTTCTAATCATCTATAATCATGGTCTAAGGAATTTCATATAAACATATTTATATCATTGCTTTTAAATACCATTCAATTTTTTTTTTCAATATTCTTCTGCTATCTACCTAAGTGTCCTTTACATTAACCTATTTGATGTCCTCAGATCTGCTCTTCTTGTTGATCAACCTCAGGCTCCTCAATTTTGAAGTTCTTATCCTTGTTTCTCATCCCTCCATGGCCTTGCTCCTCCATACCTTGATAATCATCCCCAGTTCACAACTCTCTGATGTGTCCCCGTTCAAAACGGGGACATGAGATAGCTTTGGCAAATAGAATTAAGGAGAATCCAAAGGGTTTTTACAAATATATTAAGGACAAAAGGGTAACTAGGGAGAGAATAGAGCCCCTCAAAGATCAGCAAAGTGGCCTTTGTGTGGAGCCACAGAAAATGGAGGAGATACTAAATGAATATTTTGCATCAGTATTTACTGTGGAAAAGGATATGGAAGATATAGACTGTAGGGAAATAGATGGTGACATCTTGCAAAATGTCCAGATTACAGAGGAGGAAGTGCTGGATGTCTTGAAACGGTTAAAAGTGGATAAATCCCCAGGACCTGATCAAGAAAGTCAGGAGGCATGGGATTGTGGGAAATTTAGCCAGTTGGATAGAGAACTGGCTAACCGGTCAAAGTCAGAGAGTGGTGGTAGATGGTAAATATTCAGCCTGGAGCCCAGTTACAAGTGGAGTTCCGCAGGGATCAGTTCTGGGTCCTCTGCTGTTTGTAATTTTTATTAATGACTTGGAAGAGGGAGTCGAAGGGTGGGTCAGTAAATTTGCAGAAGATACGAAGATTGGTGGAGTTGTGGATATTGAGGAGGGCTGTAGTCGGCTGCAAAGGGACTTAGATATGAGGCAGAGCTGGGCTGAGGAGTGGCAGATGGAGTTCCACCCTGTCAAGTGTGAGGTTGTCCATTTTGGAAGGACAAATAAGAATGCGGAATACAGGGTTAATGGTAGGGTTCTTAGTAAGGTGGAGGAACAGAGGGATCTTGGGGTATATGTTCATAGCTCTTTGAAAGTTCCCACTCAGGTGGATAGAGCTTGTAAGAAGGCCTATGGTGTATTAGCGTTCATTAGCAGAGGGATTCAATTCAAGAGTCGT
>NC_057712.1:73993894-74014054 GCF_004010195.1 Chiloscyllium plagiosum
CGTGGGAAATCATGTCTCACAAACTTGATAGAGTTTTTTGAAGAAGTAACAAAGATGATTGATGAGGGTAGAGCAGTAGATGTGATCTATATGGACTTCGGTAAGGCGTTCAACAAGGTTCCCCATGGGAGACTGATTAGCAAGGTTAGATCTCATGGAATACAGAGAGAACTAGCCATTTGGATACAGAACTAGCTCAAAGCTAGAATACAGAGGGTGGTGGGGGAGGGTTGTGTTTCGGACTGGAGGCCTGTGACCAGTGGAGTGCCATAAGGATCGGTGCTGGATCCTCTACTTTTTGTCATTTGCATAAATGATTTGGATGCGAGTATAAGAGGTACAGTTAGTAAGTTTGCAGATGACACCAAAATTGGAGGTGTAGTGGACAGCGAAGAGGGTTACCTCAGATTACAACAGGATCTGGACCAGATGAGAAGTGGCAGATGGAGATTAATTCAGATAAGTGCGAGGTGCTGCATTTTGGGAAAACAAATCTTAGCAGGACTTATACACTTAATGGTAAGGTCCTAGGGAGTGTTGCTGAACAAAGAGACCCTGGAGTGCAGGTAGATAAGATAGTGAAGGCAGCGTTTGGTATGCTTTCCTTTATTGGTCAGAGTATTGAGTACAGGAATTGGGAGGTCTTGTTGCGGCTGTACAGAACATTGGTTAGGCCACTGTTGGAATATTGTGTGCAATTCTGGTCTCCTTCCTATCAGAAGTTGTGAAACTTGAAAGGGTTCAGAAAAGATTTACAAGGATGTTGTCAAGGTGGGAGGAACTGAGCTACAGAGAGAGGCTGAACAGGCTAGGGCTGTTTTCCCTGGAGCGTCGGAGGCTGAGTGGTGACCTTATAGAGGTTTACAAAATTATGAGGGGCATGGATAGGATAAATAGACAAAGTCCAGAGGGCATAGGTTTAGGGTGAGAGGGGAAAGATATAAAAGAGACCTAAGGGGCAACTTTTTCACGCAGAGGGTAGTACGTGTATGGAATGAGCTGACAGAGGATGTGGTGGAGGCAGATACAATTGCAACATTTAAGAGGCATTTGGATGGGTATATGAATAGGAAGGGTTTGGAGGGATTTGGGCCGGGTGCTGGCAGGTGGGACTAGATTGGGTTGGGATATCTGGTCGGCATGGACGGGTTGGACCGAAGGGTCCATTTCCATGCTGTACATCTCTATGACTCTATGACTCTAGGCACTATATAAATATAAGTTTCTTACAAACATACCTGTATCACATCAGCATCTCTTAGACTGTCAAAGTTGGTTTTCTCTAGTCGCCACTGATGGTTTACTTTCTTGATGGCAAATTCAGTCTTATTTCTCTTCTAACCATCCTATCAAATGCCTGCAGGTCTTAGTTTAGCATGGTAATGACAACTATTCCAAAATGTAGACAACTAAATCATAAAATGCTTACAGCACTGAAAGAGGCTATTGGCCCATCATAACATATTAGCTCCCTGCACAAGCAACTCAGCAAATCCCACTCACCAGCATTCTTCCCTGTAGCTCTACAAAATCTCTCACTTCAGGCAAATTATCCAATTATCTTCAGAAAACTATAACTGAATCTACGTCCATCACCCTCTCAATCGTGCATTGCACTTGCTGTGTAAAATGTTTTTCATTATATCACCTTTGGTTCTGTGATCTGATCTGTACTTTATTAAGCCTTACCTTAATCAATGTACGTTTTATTCTTCGAGATACATAATGACATAATTTCATTATTTTGTTATAAATTGGTTTTTGCATATTTTATGGACATTAAAAATGGACCTGCTTCTTCCAGCTCTAAATCTACCAGTGCTAATTTAATCATATTCTTTAATTATATACTTGCAATGCATTTTTCCTACCAATATCAGATTAATTCTCTTCCTGTTTTGACATATCCAGTCTGACTCCAATGCTGTCTTTGAGTTCACCCAATCAGAATTCTACCTTCTGCGCTTTCAACTTATTTCAACTAACATACTGATCATCCAATTTCCCCCATTTTAACCAATATTGCCTATCTCCAAACTTCATCTCTGCAACCATGTGCCCTATCTCCATCTTCCCTTTCCTCTCCAATGTTTTTGAATGTATTGTTGCCTCCCAAATCCACGTCTCCTTCACCTAGAAATCTATGCTTGAACACACAAAATCTATGTTTCTACCTTTTCCATGGTATCAAAACAGCTATTATGAAAGTCACAGAGAATATCCTATCTGACTGTGACAAAGGGAAATTATCCATCATGTGACTTATAGGCAGTGGTCAGAGCAGCTTCCTCCAATGACTCTCTTTTGTCAGCTCTCACATGATTCCATTCTTACCTACCTGAGTGTGGCCAGAGAATAAATGGCTGCTCTTCCCAGTTCCACAGTTATCCCTGGTGTCCCCCAAGTATCAATCCCTTCCTATTTTCCATCTATATGTTTCCCTTCAGTATCATCATCCAAAACTATGTCAGATTGCAAATGTACACTGATGAATCCTAGCTTTACATCGCCCCTCTCTTGATCCCAATGTGATTTCTGAATTAACAAACTGTCCAGCTGTCATACACTCAATCCCAGTAAAGCAAGAGTAAATTTTTAAATTTTCATCCTTGTTTTAAAATCCCTCCACGGCCTGGCCTCTCTAATAGTATCCTTCACCACAATAGCTCTCCAAGATATCTGTTCTCCATTAATTCTGATCAGCTGCACTTCTCTGATTTTAACTACTCCACTACTGTTGGCTGTACTTTCAGATGCGTAAGTCCTAAGCTCCAAAGTTCTTTTCCTAAACCTCTCCACACACCTGCTTTCTTCCTGTAAGACACTCCTTAAAACCTAACTTTCTGATTAAGCTTTTGTTCATATGCCCTAACGTCTCCTGAAGTGGCTGAGTCACATTTTGCTTTGTAACACACTTGACAAATGTCTTAGACATTTTACTACATTAAAGGCATTAAGTAATTACAAGCTGTTGATGTCGTTGTCAGCCGGCATAACAAACTTTCATTTTCTTACGCATCCAAGTATTTTATACAAATTAGAAATACTATAGTCCCAGTTTGCAAAGCTGTCGAGCTCCATCAGTCTAACTAATTTGATTCATACTTTTCAGCCTATTTCTTTACCAGTCCCTTATTCTATTCTGAAATCTTATGGTTTCATATTAAATGGATTTTAATTTGAGTGTTTTATTGGTTAAAAAAACTTTATAAAATTTACATGCTTTTGTGTACTAAAGCTTTTGACTCTTTGTTGGGTTCAGGTTACATGGAGACTGGTAGTAGTTATTAAATCAGTGGATTGAGGATTAAAATTGGTCTTGGCCTTTTCATTACCTAATATTGGCACAAACACATTTCCAGATTGGATAGTGATATCCCCTTGCTAACCCGGCGCCACTGAAGTCAGTTGTTCCAATTACTCATCACAGACTCGAGATTGATCTGGGCTCTCCTTATTTCAACTTGACTCAGTCTGTACAGTCCTTGTGCCAGAAAACTGTAGATTAAAGTCCTTCACAAATGACATTGAAAGTACATGTAGTGTGGAGGGAATGCTGCATTGCCTTAAGAGGCCATTCTTCAAACGAGACAAGAAATCAATTACCTGTTTGTCTGCATCAGATGGAATTTTTTTTAAAATAGCTTCCACTTCATCATTCAGAGAAAGGCCAGGAATTTTCCCAATGTCTTGCCAGAAGTTAACTCTTAAATAATACTCTAAATAAAGGTTGACGGATCCGTTTCCTGACTGCACTTTGTCGAACATTGCCAGGACAAAATGTGTTCGTGTAACAATCATTCCACTTCAAAATGATAATTCATCATTTCATGTGCTTTCAGAAACTATAAAATCTTTTGGAATTATGTTTCCTCAGATGGCAATGGCTAGCATGTGGGGACATAGCTTTAAATTGAGGGGTGATAAATGTAGGACAGATGTCAAAGGTAGTTTCTTTACTCAGAGTAGTAGGGGTGTGGAAAGCACTGCCTGCAACAATGGTAGACTTTAAGGGCATTTAAATGGTCATTGGATAGGCATATGGACGAGAATGGAATAGTGTAGGTTAGATGGGCTTCAGATTGGTTCCACAGGTCGGCGCAAAATTGAGGGCCAAACAGCCTGTACTGTGCTGTAATGTTCTGTGGATAAACATTCAGTATAATGCAAGTTACTGGATTTCACTACAGTGAAAGAAAGCAACCGTATTATGGTTGTAACATTTTTATTCCTTTTCCATACAGATCAGCTGTTAGGCCACTAACATTCAAGCTAATTTAGTGTAAAACAGAATCATCTACACGATTAACTCTCCCACAAAGACTTATTTGCACTCCCCCACTTACACCATTGGCCTCAGCTCAATTGCTGGAGTTTCATCAAAGCCTTCAGCTTGCCTGCCTCCAATTCTTCATGCACTGTCAGCTTCAACTCATTCAAAACTCTGTTGCCCATATCTCTTCCCATATTGAATGCTACCTAGCCTTCACCTCCATTGCCTTTAGCTCCCAATAGGCCAAGCCTTCCAATGTTCTCATTGATGTTTACAAACCCATTTGCCTTTCCATATTTCCTCAACTTTCACAACTTCCTCCAACCCCTCAACACATTCATGATTTAGTCCAGCTCTAGGTTTTATGCAACCTCCTATTACTTCATTGCTCATGGGTACACCTTCAGTAATTTAAAATCCAACTCATTGACCAACTGTTGGTCAACTCTCACAGCTCCCTCAGTCCTTCAAGCTCTCTACCTTTGTATAACTTGTTGTAGGGAAAATCACTAGTCCCGGAGTCAGAATCAGGATTCAACAACAGAGTTTATTGTACAAAGAAATCGGAGCTCCGGGGAGAGAGAGAGATATTCGTCAGATATTTTATACATCTTGTTGTACAATAGTTCAAGTATCGAGTCTTTGTTTGTACAGCATCGTTTGTTGATAGAAAACATTACAAAATCATTGTCAGTTTCAGTGGTCGTGATCATTCTTCCTGAGAAGGAAGATCGCTTTCCATTACTGCCGATCTGAAGTATTAACACTTGTATAAAAGCAGTCTCAGGTAGTTAACATTTCTATTGAAGATGGTAGCTGGACTCAGACACTTCAACGGGCAGTAGACATTATTTATGTGTATTCTCTCCTCCAACCACCTTAAACTAATCATCCATGCTCTGTGTCTATTGTACTGGTATCATGTTAGCCTCAGGCAGGATCTGTGTATGCTTTGCTGTATTTTTCCATGTAATGGCTCAGCGGCCATCTTGTGTGCTACGTGACCAATTTATGGCTCAGCGACCATCTTGTGTCTGTGGGCCCTGTGTCAGCATGCCCTGTGTTAACTCCCACTTCAAACTATATACCACCACAGAATCACAGAAGTATTACAGTGTAGAAGGAGGCCATTTGATCCATTATTGCTGCACTGGTTTTCTGTACATATTAACGTGGCACCAATCTGCTGTGTTTTTCTCATAACTCGGTACATTGGTTCCAATTACATAATTATCCAATGTCTCAAAGACAGTGGAAGGCAGTGAAGGTGCTGATGGAGTGGTAATGTCACTGAACTAGCAATCAAAACACTAAGCCAATGCTCTGGGGTCATGGGTTTGAATCCTGCCACAACAGACAGTGACATTTGTATTCAGTAAGAAGCTAGAATAAAAAGCGAGCCCAACAGTGACTATTCCCTCAAAGCTGCATGGCCATGTAGCTGCTCCAGGGATCTGTGTATGCCAAACACCATGTTAACCTATTGAGCTTTAGTTTCAGAAGTCACTACCGTACATGGACTTTAGATGTCCGCACAGAAGAAAGAAAATTAGAGAAATTCTATCACATAACCACTGTCAATTGATGTAAAAGGCACATGTGGTTCAGAAATATATTTTCAGGAAAGGAAATCTGCCATCCTTACCTGGTCTGGTCTCCATGATTCTTGTGGTCAACTCCTAATAAATAGACGACCAGCCAGTAAGGGGCCCATATCCCTTGATCAATTTTATTTAAAAATAAAGCAAAATTATCATGTCTCACACTTCCAGGCACTGCATTCCATTTTGAAAGTGACTTATAACATTCTTTCCAGTAAAGGCACTATATAAATTCAAGTAGTCATGGTCACCAGGTTAGGTAAATTTGTTGTTAGATGAAATGTTAATGGTGGAACTTTCCTTACATAAATGTTCACATTTTGCAACTCCCTTGACAACCACCATGTGACATGAAATTATCTTCAAAATTCTGGAAACAAATTTCACATGAGGATTGTGAACTGTAATCTGGTTAATCTGACTTCTTTATAATTACGTTTTTGGACCATAATAATCATCCCACAGTAAAGAAAACTGTAAAGAGGATTCTGACTACTGGTGATGAGTTTAGCTGAACAGAAAAATAAACCTTCCACAAAAGTTGTGGAATTAAAAGAATGACAAAATACAATGCCATATCCATTGAAATATCATGACTCTCTCCTAAAGGACAATGCAATAAAACAAGATGTAATAACTGTCCATTATGCCATAGCTCTGCCTTGCATTAAACTTAAGACCGGACCTTATCACATTCAACTATTTTGTAAATTTGTAACCTTGGAAAACACAGTGAAAGCCACAGTGATACTTCATTTGAAATACAATCGACACAGCCAGCGCTTTTTATGAACTGTACACATTATTGCACAGTTACCATAAGGAAGTTAAACATAAGGTTAAAATGTCTTATAAAGTGTATGACATAACCCCACAGAGAGACCGATATCCTGTCACCAAGTCACCTTTATTTACTTGTGGAGAGTCCTGGACACTGATCCAGCTCACTCAGAGCAGCTCTCAGAGTGAACAGAACCCTTAACACTCATGCTCTTTTTTTTAGTTTTTTTTACTAAGCAGTACAAGTTACAAACAAAAGTTAACATTAACAGCCATATACAAGAAACAGCAATTTATAGGGGAAAGAGGCAGTAAAGCTAGGCCCCAGACCCCACCGTACAATCAGTTCACAGGGAAATGAGGACGAACCTCGAACCCCACCCTACATTATTAAAAAAGAAACAGTAAGCACAATCACATACAGACAGTCTGACAAACCAAACAATAAAACAGTGCAGTAGCACAAACACCCCTGGCAACCCAGCAAAACACCTGCCCTTCCCACCTTCCGGCTACTCAATGGCAGTCCACCCCTACGCCCCTTCCAGCTCTCGGTCTACCCCATGCCCCTTCCAGCTCTCGGTCCACCCCTACGCCCCTTCCAGCTCTCTGTCTACCCATGTCCCTTCCAGCTCTTGGTCCACCCCATGCCCCTTCCAGCTCTCGGTCTGCCCTGATACACCTTCTGGCCATCACCAGGCCAGCCCGTCCTGTTTCCCCAGCGTCCCAGAAACGGCCTACCCACCTTCCAGTTTCCCTAACCTCCCTTTGCACCTTCCGGCCACCCCTAGGACAGCCTGCCCCAGTACCTGCGCAGAGTTTGGTCCACTCCCAAAGACAGAGTCCACTTCCGATCTCCAGGACCCAGCGAATGCTCACCTCCCAGCACACACACAGGTCTTCAGTCTTTACAGAGGCCTAGTCACTAACAAAGGGCCAGGCCTAACCACAGAGAAACATTCATCCAGATAGGTGCATTTTCTCAAAGGGGCTCAGTCCAAACACCAAAAAAAAAGTGAAAACACATGCAAAATAAAAGTGAAAGGGCTAGGCCCTAGCACAAAATCAGTATTGTCATTTTCTCAAAGTAAATGAAAAAAGTAACACATAGGCTGTAACCAGCCAGTGAAGCAACAGTTCCCTCATGAGAACTGAAATATACCTGAAACACATTGACTGGGTAGATCAGCCAGTTTAGAAGTCAGTTCTCAGTAGAAAAAAGGAATACCACTTAACAAACTGGCTGTGTAGATCAGCCAGTTCAGGAATCAGGTTTCCCCAAAAAAACACAGAAACAAACAACAGCAGAATATACTGACTGTGTGGCCAGCCAGCTCAGACACAAATGGAGAGTCCTTGACACTGATCCAGCTCCCTCAGAGCCAGCGCTCAGAGTGAACAGAACCTCCAATACTCATGTTTATATCTGTCAGCCAGGACTCCCTGACCGGACCACACTAACAGCCTCAATCAGGGAACTCTTATTCTATGAGGTTCACCTGGCTGACTTTGTTACAATCCCTCCCCCGCTGAGTCCAAGGACACAGGATGGTTCTTTTTAGTGTAGATCCTCCTGGGACGTTGTAGCACTGGGTCAGGTTCCTCTATCTCAGCCGATGTAACAGGAGGCGTGTAACACACAATAGCTCATCTCTTGGGCCCAGAGTATCTCTGAAGAAATTCCCTCTCTTCTTTAGGCGGCAAAGGTGTTGAGGCAGCAACATCTGCTCTGTCCATCTCAAATTCCGAGGTTCTACAAAACTTGATAGAGAGGAAGAACCCATGGGTTCCAGAATTGCTTTGCCCCATTTGCAAGTTTTCAGCTTTCATGTGGTCCACGTACTTGTTCAGGACCTCAGCTACCCAAACTTTATACATCACTGGATCTGACCTTGCATTGACCATGCCTCTTACCCAATAAGGGCCATTACTGTGGTTCCTACACCAAACTTCATCCCCTGAAGTAAACTGTCTCACTCACTTAACTGAATCTTGTGTCCAGCATTGATATTCCTGCAGCCATTTCTCCCTTCTCATAAGAGACAGAATTGAAGTTGTATTCTTAATCTGTAAAGGTTCCCCAGTATAGGTTCTCAGTCTAACTAAGGTCTTGCACAAACGTGAGGGTTGGAGTACTGACTGAACTTTGGTAAAGTTTGGTTCTGTGATCACTGATGGCCAGACCGGTATCGATCTACATTAGAAATGGAGACCATTTAACCAGACATTTGATTGGTTCTGATTTGGATGTTGCTAAGCAATTTAACTATCCCATAGGTGGATTTTCCTGGGTGTGCATTCTCCTGGACCCAGTATATGAGTTCTCTTACTCCATTTAGGTCCAGTGGGACTCTTTTGCTGTCTTGTGTTGACATCCTGGCAGCAACTACAATGGCTTGGCAGCATAGATCCTGAAATAAATTTTAACCGTTTTGCCAAAGCTTGACTTTGTTTTGGGGTTTGCTATGAGCTGACCTAGAGCCCCTCTGTTTAGGGTATGTCCTGAATGTGGCTGTACAATTGCCTTCACTCAAGCGGTGTTCCCCAAGCTCAGTCAGACTGGTGAGGGTGTCCACTTCCATCGGACTAGCCTGCAACTCATATGTTCCACTTGCCAAACTTTCCAATGGTAAATCCAGTTGTAGTAGGCACTGTTACATCATTAATCCCATTTGCCAAATAGTCTTTCAGCATCTCATTAAGGATTAAACCAAAGTCATATGCCTCTGCCAGTCATCATAACCTAGTCAAAAATCCCAATATGGATTCCCCTGGTTCTCAAATTGCCCAGTGAAACAGATAACCGCTCAGAATTCAAGGAGGCCTGGAGTCATAATATATCTTAATTAAATCCACAACTCTTGAAAGATTTTAATATCTGGTGCCTCAAGGAAAAATAGGTTCCTCATAACTGAAAAAGCTGTGGGTCCACAAGCTGTCAGGAGAATTCTCGCTGCTTTTCATTTGCCCCAATGTTCCGGAAAAAGATAACGCATTCTTTCCTAATACTGGGCCCAGTCTTCAATGACAGGATCGAATGAGTCAAGCTTCCCAAATAATGTCATGATGCCAGAAATGCTGATCCCAACTCAAAGACAACTGCTCCGAGCAAATTTCTTCAGAAGAGTACTTTTCTCTCATCAACACTGAAATAACTCCACAGAGGCTGGTATCCTGTCACCAAGTCACCCTTTATTTACATGCAGAAAGCCCTTGACACTGATCTAGCTCCCTCAGAGCTAGCTCTCAGAGTGAACAGAATGTCTGATACTCCTGTTCTTCTCAGTCAGCCAGGGCTCCCTGATTGGACCAGATTAATAGCCCCAATAAGGGAACTCATATTCAATGAGGACTACTAGCTGACCTCATTACAATCACTACAGTGCAAGCTATCTTTTTGCATGACCTTGGATAGACCAGTGTGGAGGAGTAACACAATTCCAAGGCTTGTGTCCTTTTTTTTGTCAATGCATTGAGAAAATCCCAATCATTGTTCCACTGTTGCCTAGCAGAGCTGTACTCCATCAGAATGAAACTAGTTTGCAACCAGGATATGTGACTCGTTCGGGAGTGTCCAATTAAAAATCACTGATCTGCGATTTATTCTTAAATCTTAAGATGTCACTGCAGTTTAAGCCACAGGCCACCCCGAGAGACCTCGTCAATCCGGAACACGGGGACTGGAATTTGAAACAACTTCGCTGAAAGAAGCATCCCTCCCTTTCCTTTTCCCGTTCACAAGGAAGGTGAAACGCTCTGCCTCCCCAAGTACACCTTCCCCCCTCCCACCCACGTATTAGAATGTAGATCACATCCTTGGAGCTATTGTTCAGCACCAAAGAAAGGTTCATTCATTAAAACTGCAGCAGATGGCTCTGCAACCGATAGAAAGCAGCATGAAACGGGGCCGCCAGCTGGCACTGGCTGCACTAGCATCATTCAACCGCAGCTGCACGTTTACTGCTCCTTTCAGTCACCCACATTCCTCACCGTCACATAGCAGGGATCCCCCGCATACATTGATAACCGAGGGGGCTGACTCTGTTGCTTTCCATCACATGCTTTGCTAACAAGGATCTGGCCCACCCCCAGTCTTTGTCTTGTGCTCCCATATCAAACAGAAAAATTAAACAGCACTTCCCTCAAACCAAGGCAAGGATTTATTCAGTAATTTACAAGGACAACACTTCTTTGCCACTGAACGATAGAATGGTACTTCAGCAAGTCATTAAAACATTATAGTATATGTTAAATATGTTATCATTGTGAAGCTGTGGCAGTTTGATGGTGTTCCCATCCTTAATCGTTTAAATGTCAATTCCTGTCTTTCAAGAGATTTATATCCTACATGTGTTTAGTGCAGTTCAGGGCAGCATATAGTGAAAGAAACTATGATAAACTCTCATTAAAGCTGCTTTACTGTGTAAATCCTGCGCAGTTATGACCACTTAGAAAGAGCATGAAGTATGATGCATGTTTTCACATTACAGACGCAGTACATTGTAATCAGAACCAGACTTTAAAGCTGCAGTGACCCATAATTACATCTTGCCACCCATTAAATATGAAATAAGCAGGCGTCCCTAAATCAGCTTTACTCCTTGCGGTTATATTTTTATGCTTTGAGAAGGTTGGATTTTTAATGCAATTTTTAAATCTATTTTACGTCTCTCTTTTGGCCCCCTGTGCTCCTGACTGGCACACAGTTAGGAACCAAGGATAAACAGCCACATCAGCAGCAAATCCACCCCTTATTGATACAAATTTCAAATGTGAGCAATTCAGTATCATAAAAATGAATTGCTTGGTAGAGAGAGGTAGGAAGCTTTTTTAAAAATCAGTTGCGTTTCTCCAAATTACCTGGTAAAAATAAATAAGGATTTTACAGCTTTAATTCTCAGTTAAAGAAAAGTAATTTTCTGTCATATGAAGCACTTTACAGTTTCTATAGCAACTCACAACATTCTTCCACTTATTTCATGCTCTGCTAAGTTCACTTATCATAAGTAACAATAAGTTCAATTTAGGCTGGGACTTTTTTCTCTGGAGTGTCGGAGGCTGAGGGATGATCTTATAGAGGTTTATAAAATCATGAGGGGCATGAATAGGGTAAATAGACAAGGTATTTTCTCTGGGGTGGTGAGAGTCCAGAAAAGGGCATAGATCGAGGGTGAGGGGGGAAAAATTTGAAAGAGAGCAACATTTTCACAAGGAGGGTGGTGTGTATATGGAATGAGTTGCCAGAGGAAGTGGTGGAGGCTGGTACGATTACAACATTTAAAAGGCATCTGGATGGGTATATGAATGGGAAGGTTGGAGAGAGATAGGGGCCAAATACTCCAAATGGGACTAGAATAGGTTAGGGTATCTGGTCAGCATGAACGAGTTGCACCGAGAGGTCTATTTCCATGCCGTACATCTCTATGACTCCATGCATCATCATTTAATATTTTTACTTTTTAATGCAATGGAATTCACTTAACATCCATTCTTTGGAATCGGAACCAATACTCGACTTTATGAATTACTCAGTGCTTTCAACATTATTGATTTAACCAAATTCTACTGCGGCAAACCTCCCAAACATCTATTGTAGATCACCTTTGAATTATCTGGTCATTATCACTGAGCAGACAATGTTAGCGAGAGAATAGGCAAGATGAAATTAACAGAGAAAATGAAAGACAATAGTGAAGTTGTTAGAAATTTTAAGGATAAAGTACATTTCAATAAACTGAATCTTCCACAGATTGCGGGAAGCAGTCAGAAATGGCTTGCATAACAGGATTGTGAAACTGTCGGCAGACCAATTCTACCATAAAGCCCTTATTGGTACAGGCATCTTGCAATACATGTCACATATTTTGAACATCAACCATTATCATGTCACTACACTTGATGATAATAAATAGTAAATCCCAAATAAATTGGTATTTATAATCACACAAACAGTAGCAGCAAAGTCAAATGCTTGAGAAGTTCCTGTGGCACTTCAAACCACTATGCATGCATTATTTAATATATACATTCGTTCGCTATTGTCATTCCACTCTGTACTCTATTCCAACAGCTAGAATAAAAAGTCTGAAATTTTGGAATCTGCTACTTGTAAGGTTTTTTAAACAGAGCTGCAATTTTAAATGACAGTTTATCACATTGACACTGACAGAATCACTGTGAACTAGCTTGCACAAAAATGTAACTAACATTCTACAATCGGTGTTCTGATTGAGTAAGCTAGGGATACTACAGTGAGTTTTAAAAATGGCCAGGTACAACACATACATTAATTGCACAATAACTTAATGGAGAGTAGTTCAACAAAGCAAATACTAAGAATGTGGTACAAAATGTCAATGCTTTATCTAAAGTGGCAATTGTCAGTTAAACTTCTACAAATTAGATTCAAATTCCTCTGTAAAAGGTTGCTTTTTTCAAAGGCATTACAGTGATTCTGAGATCTCTTGCAGCCAAGGATCATTGTCAATTTTAGAAACAATTGTAAATATTCCACTACAGAATAACTGTATAAGATTAACCGCATAGGAAACTCTAATAGGCTGTATTCACAAGGGATGTTTCAAACATGTGCATTTGAGAGAACTGAACTACAGTCTGTGAAGACACAAAAAACTGTCTCCTTCTAACATATAAAATGCTCATTACACACCTTCAGCTGATCAGCCTACTTGCAAGCTAAGAACCTAGATATTTTGTATGTTATCTTAAAGCAGGATTCCATTATGAATATATAGATGTTTTTTGAACAGTTTGACACTGTGGGGAATACACTATTAGTCAGAAAATGCAAGTTTTATTTTATTTTCATGCACTGACAGTATATGAAACAATGGGAATAAACAAATAAATCATTTTGAAATCCATCCTTTATATTAAGATTCAAGCTTAGAAAAATCAAAATGGATCCATAGTTATGTTGTTTACTTCTGCATTTTCAAATTACCTCAGTTTTCACACACATTTC
This sequence comes from Chiloscyllium plagiosum, assembly GCF_004010195.1. Lineage (NCBI taxonomy): Eukaryota > Metazoa > Chordata > Chondrichthyes > Orectolobiformes > Hemiscylliidae > Chiloscyllium > Chiloscyllium plagiosum. The sequence continues at coordinate 74,007,534 of NC_057712.1, forward strand.
CTCACTGACCTAATGCTAAGAAACTAGACTTGATTTAGTAACTTAATAAACACATTTGTGCATTGAACTTTTCACATACGTCAGTGATTCTACAAATGTGACTGTTCTCAGTGTTTAAGGGAATTATATTTTCTTTCCATCCATTGATTTTATGGACTTATGATGTTCATGAAATAATGTAACCATATCATTGAGTTTTATGATAATGTACATGAGAAAATAAGGTCAACTCATAAAGCATTCATTTCCGAAAGAAAGAACAATTCTTGACTAGCAAGCATGGCCATAATCGCTACTCAATTACAGGTTGATAAATCAGTAATTTACTTATTTTGATACCAGTGACTGCAACTCAGTATGATTCAAACAAGACCCTCAAGTTTACATACCAGGTATGATGGGCATTTATATATAACGTTCATCTGGAAGGCATGTTTGTCATTCTTGTTGGGGAGGTCCACCCACACTACTCAAGTCTGCCTCCTAAAGACTCAACCAAGGAACAGTATGGTATCGGCTGTACAGATGTGTTTACAGGCAAAATTCTTCCAACTACAGAAGATGGTGTGAATATGGAGACCTATCAGAGATGAAGGAAGAGGGAACCTAGCAAATAAATTACAAGTTAGCATACCATCTAAGGAAAAATGGAAAGATAGGTAACCATTTACTCCCACACATAATCTCTTTACCTCATTGTCACCTATGAATGCAGCCTTTTAAGATCTGCAGAATTGGAGCACATCTGTGCAAATGTAAGTGCCTCACATATATTTGTTGCATCTCAGTATATTAAATACTCTAGCCAACAGGTTACAGTTCCACTTTTCAAACACTTTATCTAATGTTAAAAAACCCCAGATTCTTAGAATCTTGCACATCACTGCTGACAGCAATCCATTCCAAAGACAACATAGAACATTTGAATTGATCCAATTTCCTGAATTTATGAATATTTTCAAAATGGAGGAATGGTGTTTTCTTTCCTAGTCATTGAACAAGCAGACTGCAGTTTTTCACAGGCTAGCTTTGGGAAATGCATTTCAATTTGAACTCCATCTAATACCAGACCAGATCCAGTTATTGCTATTAATGGACATTTAGATAGGAGCTTGTAGAGAATTATATTTCTCAAACTTAATGAGGAGGGAGCTCAGAACACAGCTCATTGTCAACTCATTCTCCAATACTTATATTTGTTCAGAACTTGGGTAGATTTCTCATTTTATTGCCTTGCCATGTCTGCTATCTACCATCAAGTATGAGACTGTACATTAAAAGAAATCAAGATAGTTCTCAAATGTATCAAAAAATAGATCAAATAAAGGTCGATGCCAACAATGTAAAAAGACCATTGAGGAAACGGTGTGAATACAATCAAAAAATTGTGCATTGGGAATAACTGCTATCATTTTTAATGTTCTAAAAAAATGTTACCACAAAATGTAACAAGACTCGGCATAACAAATAACTACAACGAACAATGGAGATCTATCATGGTCTGTCTGATTCGTATTTAACCCTTTTCACAAGAGCAACGGTTTCTTTCTTAACTGAATTTTGCAAATGTATTTTTTCAACAAAAAAAATCGCATTGATATAGACTATTAAGGAAATTGAATTGGACATTATTCTATGATTTCGCGGTTACAATGAAATCCTGCTTGTATTGTGATAGGCTGGAGTATTAGGAATATCAACTATTATTTCGTTGCTTTAGCGGGTTTTATATGATTTATCTTTTGTTTTATGAGCGTTGCATTGTGAGAAATAGCAAGAAACAAACTGATGGACTCCAGGTCGAATGTGATTAGATTTTTGTTTCAGGCAGGGAAAGTACCTCATTCCTGCTTTCCCAATCCCGGCTCTCGGTGCGCCCTGACAGAGCAAGAGATGAAAGAGACGGAGGAGAAGAGAAATAAGAATCCAGCTCACAAAGAACATCAGTGATTATTGCCAGCTTTAGGCTTCGCTCCTTCATAAGACTTGAGGAGTGATGGGGGTCGAGGGGGTGGAGTGTTTGGGGGGGGGGAATTCCAACCCCAAATAAATCCACTGTATTAAGTCCTGACTAATTTGCCATTCAACCCAACGAAAGGTTAAATGTGACTCAATGCCACACGCAAACGTTTCACTGAAGCTGAGGTCAGAGCCCCAGTCTCAGCAAATGCTATCAGCCACGGGTTTGGAATGGGCTGCAGTTCCAGAATCTGCTGCAAAGCTTTGAACTAGCGGGGGCTGTTTAAATGCAACATGGGCAAGGAGCACTGAGCAAATGGGCAGCCCCTCTTCACAACGCGAGCACTCTTAAGTGTACAGTTGGTGAGATTAAACAGAGAGACGCGGGCGGCTGTAAAAACAAGGACGATCACGACTAGGAGACAACTTTTTCTCGTTGCAGTGCCGGTGAGAAGTCCTCCCAGCAGCACTCAGAACCAGTCTGACCACCTACATTGTTTCCTGCACTCTCTATCTCTAGCTCTCTCATAGATTTCAGGGTGTGGGAGGTCCCCGCTCCGGCTGCACGCTGAGATCTCACGGGGGAGGAGGGGAGGGTGCGTGGGTCGGGCTCTTACCTGGTGAAGACTTTCCTTATCCTCTGCAGCACGGTCGGCGATGCGCTGATGGCTTCGGCCGGGATGTTCTCGATGGTAGCAACATGATTGCGCTGCTCGGGGATCATTGCTGGATTAAAATGCAGGGAGCATCCTGCACCGCGGGCACCGAGTTGGTCAGGCCGGTTCGCACGCAGTCCACTGGCGTCCTGGATCCTCCCCGACCCCCCACCCACCCACCCCCGGCTCTCACCTTGCGAGCTGCTGCCCCGATTGGGTTCGCTCAGCGGACTGAGACGGAGCCGGTCTGGGGGCTGAGCCGGGCTGGCTCAGGGCTGCTGACTGAACGAACACCTGCTCTGGGCGAGCTGAACTTCCAGATCTCTCCGGCAGGGGGAGGGCGCTCCTCTCCATCCGCCTGCTCCGCTGAGCCCTGGGACTTGTAGTCAATTTCTGCTGAGCTGTCACTTTCAGCCACTCTCCCCCACCTCCCCCAACCTCCCACCAGAACACACCTCCCAGCAAAATGGAAAGCCAAGATTCCTTTCTCCACCTCAAACCTTCCAACTCCCGCATCTTTTTTTTCTCTTCATTATTATTCACTATCCAACACTTTGTTAATTACAAAACAAAAACCTAAAGAACTCCTAATGCTGGAAATCAGAAACAAAAACAGAAATTGCTGGGGGGAAAAGACTTTAGCAGGTCGAGCAGCGCCTTTGGAGCGATAACAGAGTTAACGTTTCGGGTCCAGCGACCCTCCTTCAAAACTGTCGTGACTTTGTCAACTCTGCAACGCAAGATCTAATAATTAACAGTCTTCGACCGCTAAACTGTCCTGTTGGACGCATTAGTCATTGCTTTCCCTGAGTTATTTTTCTTTAAGGAATGGGTTAGCTCAGTTGGCCTGATGACAACTCTCGAGTGTAAAGTGACGCAAGTACCAATTCTGGCACCAGTTGAGGTTATCATGAGGCACTCTCTTTCTCAACCTCTCCAGTGGTGACCTCTGTTTAAACTGCTACCAGTCCTTTCTGGAATGAGAGAATTGGACTTCAGTGACGTTTTTTAAAACCTTCAGTTCTCTGCTATGTGTGTAAAGCTGAAAATGTTTCCTTTTTTTCATTGACTTCCTCCAATAAATCAGATTTCAAAACTATTTCACAGCAGTTTATGCATTTTTATTAGAAAATCGACCAACTTCTTAATTTGACCACACAAACTGCAGATTTTGTGCACCTCATGTGACTTAGTTCCTGCAATTCGGCGTCCCTTGCTGGCTCAAGGGAAGAGAATAAAGTGGGGCAACATAATTTTAAAAATTGTATCAATTGTCCATCTCTAATTGCCCTTTTTTGTCCTGTGACAGGCCCTTTTGGTTTGTTGAATGAGTTGTGTAGCTTTAAAAATGTACATCTCTCATAAAGTTATGACCTTTTAAAGTACACTTTGTTGCATTAGGGTGTTACATCCACTTCGGAGCACTAGCTATTAAAGTTAAGAAGGGTTTTCTTAGAGTTATAGAGATGTACAGAACAGAAACAGACCATTTGGTCCAACTCGTCCATGCCGCCCAGATATCCGAACCTAATCTAGTTCCATTTTTCCTAATCTAGTCCCATTGGCCCATATCCTTCTAACCCTTCCTATTCAGATATCCATCTAGATGTTATTTAAATGCTATAATTGTACCAGCCTCCACCACATCCTCTGGCAGCTCATTCCAAACACGCACCATACTCTGTGTGAAAAAGTTGCCACTTAGGTCCCTTTTATATCTTTCTCCACTCACCCTAAACCTATGCCCTCTCGTTCTGGATTCCACAACCCCAGGGAAAAGACCTTGTCTATTTATCCTATCCATACTCTTCATGATTTTATCAACTTCTTTTAGGTCACCCTTCAGCATCTGACACTCCTGGGAAAACAGCCCCAGCCTGTTCAGCCTTTCCCTATAGTTCAAATCCACCAAACCTGACAACATCCTTGCAAATCTTTTCTCAACTCTTTCAAGTTTCACAACATCCTTCCAATAGGAAGGAGACCAGAATTGCACACAATATTGCAAAAGTGGACTAAACAATGTCCTGCACAGCAGCAGGGTTCTCATCAAATATGGAAACAATTATAGGTGACAGATAGCAGATGTATGCAGGACATATACATCAAAATAGCAACGTGGAGTGCCATGAGGATCAGAGCTGGGTCCACTCCTTTTCATTATTTCTATAAATGATTTGGATGCGAGTACAAGGGGTACAGTTAGTAAGTTTGCTAATGACAACAAAATTGGAGGTGTAGTGGACAGCGAAGAAGGTTATCTCAGATTACAACAGGATCTGGACCAGATGGGCCAATGAGCTGAGAAGTGGCAGATGGAGTTTAATTCAGATAAATGTGAGGTGCTGCATTTTGGGAAAGCAAATCTTAGCAGGACTTATACACTTAATGGTAAGGTCCTAGGGAGTGTTGCTGAACAAAGAGACCGTTCATAGCTCCTTGAAAGTGCTCTCTATCTGTCAATTTTTTCTTTCCTGCTTCAGTATTCACAGAATCAGAGAATTCCTATGGCTCATTTTTCACACAGAGGGTGGAACGTGTATGGAATGAGCTCCCAGAGAATGTGGTGGAGGCTGGTACAATTGCAACATTTAAGAGGCATTTGGATGGGTATATGAATAGGAAGGGTTTGGAGGGATATGGGCCGGGTGCTGGCAGGTGGGACTAGATTGGGTTGGGATATCTGGTCAGCATGGATGAGTTGGACCGAAGTGTCTGTTTTCGTGCTGTACATCTCTATGACTCTGACTCTGATAACCTTTCTCACTGTCCATGAAACCTCCTTTTTTAGTGTTTTCTGCAGAGGTACTAATCATTCCTTGTACATTCTTATCCAAATCACAGGTATAGATAGCAAACAGCAATGAACCCAGCACTGACCCCTGAGGTACACCACTAGTCACATGCCTCCAGTCCAACAAGCATCCTTCCACTATTACCCTCTGCGTCCTATCCTATCCATGCCCACATGATTTTATAAACCTCTATAAGGTTACCCCTCAACCTCCGACGCTCCAGGGAAAACAGCCCTAGCCTATTCAATCTCTCCCTACAGCTCAAATCCTCCAACCCTGGCAACATCCTTGTAAATCTTTTCTGAATCCTTTCAAGTTTCACAACATCTTTCCGATGGGAAGGAAACCAGAATTGCACGCAATATTCCAATAGTGGCCTAACCAATGTCCTTCCTGTATTCCATTAGACCTAGTCTTCCTCACCAAACTCCCATGAGGAACCTTGCCGACCGCCTTACTGAAGTCCACATAGATCACATCTACAGCTCTGCCCTCATCAATCCTCTTTGTTACTTCTTCAAAAAACTCAATCAAGTTTGAAACATGATTTCCCACACACAAAGCCATGTTGACTATCCCTAATCCAAATACATGTACATCCTGTCCCGCAGGATTTCCTACAACAATTTGCCCACAACCAACATCAGGTTCACTGGTCTATAGTTCCCTGGCTTGTCCTTACCACCTTTCTTAAACCGTGGCACCATGTTAGCCAACCTCCAGTCTTCCCCACCTCACCTGTTACTATCGATGATACAAATATCTCAGCAAGAGGCCCAGCAATCACTTCCCTATCTTCCCACAGAGTTCTAAGGTATGCCTGAACAGGTCCTGGGGATTTATCCACTTCTTTGCTTTTCAAGACATCAGCATTTCCTCCTCTGTAATACCGACATTTTTCAAGATGTCACCATCTATTTCCCTACAGTCTATATCTTCCATGTCCTTTTCCACAGTAAATACTAATGAAAAATACTCATTTAGTATCTCCCCCATTTTCTGCGGCTCCACACAAAGGCCACCTTGCTGATCTTTGAGGGGCCCTATTCTCTCCCTAGTTACCCTTTTGTCCTTAATGTATTTGTAAAAACCATTTGGATTCTCCTTAACT
>NC_057712.1:74014598-74034567 GCF_004010195.1 Chiloscyllium plagiosum
GCTATCCCTTATCAAAAACGCCACTCACCCTCTTCTCTTGCCTCCCTTTCTGTCCTTCCTGTAGCATTTGTATCCTGGAACATTAAACTGCCAGTCCTGTCCATCCCTGAGCCATGTTTCTGTAATTGCTATGATATCCCAATCCCATGTTCCTAACCATGCCCTGAGTTCATCTGCCTTCCCTGTTAGGCCTCTTGCATTGAAATAAATGCAATTTAATTTATCAGTCCTACCTTGTTCTCTGCTTTGTCGCTGCCTGCCCTGACTGTTTGACTCGCCTTTATTCTCAACTGTATTAGTCTCAGATTGAAATCTTTCCTCACTAGCTCCCAGGGTCCCAACCCCCCACCTTACTAATTTAAATCTTCCCGAGCAGCTCCAGCAAATCTCCCTGCAATATAATAGTCCCCTTCCAATTCAGGTGCAATCCGTCCTTCTTGGACAGGTCACTTCTACCCCAGAAGAGACTCCGATGATCCAAAACTGTGAATCCTTCTCCCATACACCAGCTCCTCAGCTATGCATTCATCTGCTCTATACTCCTATCCCTGCCCTCACTAGCTCGTAGCACCGGGAGTAATCCAGATATTACTATTCTTGAGGACTTCCTTTTTAAATTCCTGCCTAATTCTCTGTAATCTCCCTTCAGAATCTCAACCTTTTTCCTTCCTATGTTATTGATTCCAATGTGTACAATGACCTCTTGCTGGCCCCTCTCCCTCTTGAGAACATTCTGCACACTCTCTGTGATATCCTTGATCCTGGCACCAGGGAAAAAACACACCATTCTGATTTTTCGCTGCTCGCCACAGAAACGTCTGTCTGTACCTCAGACTAGAGAGACCCTGAAGACAATCTATTGCTTGGAACCCGACGTACCTCTCATTTCATTATAGTCAGTCTCAATACCAGAAATTTGGCTGTTCGTGCTACATTCCCCTGAGAATCCATCACCCCCTCCATTTTCCAAACCCGCATACTTGTTTGAAATGGGGATGGCCACAGAAGACTCCTGCACTACCTGCCTACCTCTCTTACCTTTTATGGAGTTAAACCATCTATGTGATTGTATCTGAGACTTTCCCCCCTTCCTATAATTGCCATCCATCACATCACCTTGCTCTTGTAAATTCCTCATTGCCTTTAACTGCCTCTCCACTGGTCCATTCGATCTGATAACATTCACAACTAACAGTATTTATTGCAGATGTAATCCCCAGTAACCCATAAACTCTCCCTAAACTCCCACATCCGAGAAGAAGAGCATATCACTCTACTAAGGCCCATCTTTGCATCTTTCAATCTACAGACCCAGAAAATAGCACTGTCTTATTCCTCTACAAAACACTGCTCCAGGTTAAATTAATACTTATTGTTTATATTTAAGTTTAATCAAGAGACATAGCTCAATAAAATATCTGATCAGGAAAGAACCTACTCTACTCACTACTGCTCACTTATTTTAAGGCTGTGCTTAAAATCCACTTGTCTGCTTCTGTGCTGTGACTGCTCCCAGACAGGTTCCTCCAAAATCAGTTGTGAAGTTCACTGTTTGTTAATTTTCCCAGACGCACTCCGATGTCCAGCGATACATGAATTCAAACAGCAAAGGCAGTAACTGATCAGTGGGACCCTGATCAGCTGGGGAAGTGTGCTGAGAAATGGGAAATGGAGTTTAATATAAATAACTGTGAGGTCTTGCATTTTGGAAAATCAAATCAAGGTCACAGTTTCACGGTGAATGGTAGGGCCTTAAGGAGTGTAGAGTAAAAGAGGGACTTTGGAGTTCAGGTGCATGATTCTCTGAAAGTGGAGTCACAGGTAGACAGGGCAGTGAAGAAGGCTTTTGGCATACTGGCCTTCATCAGTCAGGGCATTGAGTTTAGAAGTTGGGAAGTTATATTGCAGTTGCACAGGACATTGGTGAGGCCACACTTTGAGTATTGTGTTCAGTTTTGGTTATCTTGTTATAGGAAGGATGTTATTAAACTGGAAAGAATGCAGAAGAAATTTACAAGGATGTTGCCAGGACTCAAGGGTCTGAGTTATTGGGAGAGGTTGGAGAGCTAGGGCTTTTTTCTTTAGGGTGTAGAAGACTGAGAAAGGGTCTTATAGAGGTGTGTAAGATCATGAGAGGAATGGATAGGATGAATGCACTCAGACCTTTTCCCAGGGTTGGGGAATTGTAGAGAATATCAGTTCAAGGTTAGAGAGGAAAGAATAAAAGAGAACCTGAGGGGCAACCTTTTTACACAGAGGGTGGTACACATATGGAATGAGCTGCCAGTGGAAGTGGTTGAGGCAAGTACATTAACAACATTTAAAAGACATCTGGACAAACACATGGGTAGGAAAGGTATAGAAGGATATGGGCCAAGTACAGGAAAATGGGGTTAAGTGTTGATGGACATTTTGTTCGGCATGGACCCAGTTGGGCCAAAGGACCTGTCTCTGTATTGTAAGGTTCTATAACTCTATAACATTACAATTTGCATATTTTTTTGCTGAATTGAACAATCACAATGTAAACATGCCCTCATCTTTGGTATGATTAGCATTAGGTGGCAGGAATACAGAAATACCATGTGTGATAGGTCATTCTATCATCTATGTCCTATAATAAATGTGCATAAATTTGAGCAGGTATATTGTAGTTCTGATGTGATTTTGGTTTCTTTTCTATTCTTTTCTCCTGGCCTGCCCAAGCTACACTGAATTACCATTGCAAACACCCAAGAAATTCCACCCAGAGGATTGTATGAGTATAAAATTGAAGTTTGTTTTTGAATGAGTTTTTGGAACACCTTAAAGGCAATGGAAAATGGCACAGTGATTTAATAGTACCACCTAAAATCTCTTTTGAAAAACCTAACAAAATAATAGATACAGTAACTATTACTAATTAACTGTTCTAATACTGTAACATCCCATAAACACACCCTTGGCAAAAGACAAATTCAGAAAACAAATTGGCTCACAGGCATCCCCAATAGCAGAAAGAAAACCCCCAGCTTTTGCCTGTAACCAAAAGAGGGAAAATATAGCTTCCACTTCTAGGAACTTGAAGCACTTAACCAACTCCACCTCAGCACCATTGATACAGATAGAGGCGTGTCCTCTACTCCTGGTCAAAGAATGGTCATTGACCACGCTATCAGTCGAGCTCACTCAACAATAACTTGTTCACTGATGCTCAGTTTGGGTCTGCCAGGGCCACAGAACTCTTGACTTCATTACAGCCTTGATCCAGACAGGACAGTAAACTAAACTCAAGAGGTAAGGTGACATCAGGGCAACATTTGACCAAATGTGACATCAAAGGCACACAGCAAAACTGGAGTCAATGGGAATCAGGAGAAACCTCTCAACCAGTGATAGTCATACTCAGCACAAAGGAAGACAGGTGTGATTGGAGACATTAATCACCTCAGTCCCAGGTTACAGGAATATAACTACAGTAGTAGTCGTTCAATCCTTCACCATTCAATGAGATCATGATTGACCTTTGCTCTAACTCCACATACTTGCCTTTGGCCTATTACTTTTAATAGCTTACTTTTTAAGAAAAAGCTTTCGCAGATTCAAAATTAAGAACAGATCTAGTATCAACTGCCCTGTGTGGAAGACAGTTCCAAATGTCTAATGCCCATATGTGCAGAAGTGCTTTTTAACATCACTCCTGAATAGTCTAACTCTAATTCTCAGACCGTGCCCCCTACATCTAGGATCTACAACCAGTGGAAATAGTTTATCTTTATCCTTTCCTGTTAATAGCTTGAAGACTTCAATCGGAACACCATTTAACCTTGTAAACTCTAGAGAATTATCATTACAGGAATTTCTAAGGATAGACACCTTGGCCTAACCATCTCCAGTTACTTCATCAATAACATCTCCTCTATCAAAACTTTGTTGATCATTGCACATTTGTTCATCACTCACTACTGCTCAGGTTCTTTAGCAGTCCATATCCAAGTGCAGCAAGACCTGAACAAATTCAGATGTGGATGGTTAAGTAGCAAGTAACATTCTTGCCACGCAAATGTCAGGCAATGAATATCTCCAAGAAGAAGGAATCTAATCTTTCTGCGAGATGTTACCATTAATTTGGATAAATGCGAGGTATCGCATTTTGATAAAACAAACAAAGACAAGAATTATGCAATTAAAAGTAGGCCCTTGGGCAGTGTTGTATAACAGAGAGACTTTGGGTTTCAGGTACATTGTTCTTTGAAGTTTGCAGCATATATAGATAGGGCACTTAAAAAGGCATTTAGCATGTTTGCCTTCATTGCTCAGATCTTTGAGTGTAGGAATTGTGACATTATGTTGAGGTTTACAGAATGTTGGTCAGGCCTCTCCTAGAGTACTGTTTCCAGTTCTGGTCTCCCTGTTACAGGAAGGATATAATCAAGCTGGAGAAGGTTCAGAAGAGGTTTACCAGGATGTTGCCAGGAATGGACGGTTTGAGTTACAAGGAGAGGCTAGGACTTTTTCACTAGAACATAGGAGATTGAGAAGTGACTTTATACAGATTTATAAATTCTTGAGGAGTATAGATAAGTTGAATGGTAGGTGTCTTTTCCCTATGGTGGGGGGTTTTCAAAACTTGGGGGTGTATTTTTAAGATGAGAGGAGAAACATTTTAAAAAAGACACAGAGGAAGTAATGGATGTGGGTACAGTTCCAACGTTTAAAAGATATTTAGATAAGTACATGAATAAGGAATGTTTGGAGGGATATGGGCCAAGCACAGGCAGATGGGACTATTTAGTTTGGGATTATGGTCAGCATGGACTGGTTGGACTAAAGGTCTGTTTTTGTGTTCTATGACTCTATGTCTCTAAGTCTCTAAGTCCCTGGATCTTATCACACACATGTTCATATACTTTCATCTGAGGACAACAAATATTTATATACTTTCACTTGAGGGCAACAAAATAGCGCCCATGGAACACTATGTTTAAACACACAAATGACCCAAAGATCAAGAAGCAAGGATTCTTTAATCGACTGGCAACTTTCCATGCTTTAACTATATGAATGGAAATCAAGGTTAAACTGGTATTTATACAGAATTAAATCTATGGCTCACATCTGCTTGAGAAGAACCTTTGTCAGTTTCTCTTTTCATAAGGTCTCCCCACCAAGGTACCCTTTCTTCCAGGGAGGATCCACACAACTGCTTGAGCTCCATTGCTTAGTGCCTTCCCTCACTTTTGCTATCTGCTGCTGAAGGCTCTGTTACATTCACGATCCTGACCTGAAAAATATATCATCATTCTTTCCATATTGCTGTGTAAACATCCTGGAACGCCCTCTCTAATATTCTAATAGTCCCCAGTATTGTGAGTGTACCTATGCCAAATGAACCGCAGCAGTTCAAGAAGGCAGCTTGCTATCACCTTTTCAAGGGTAACTAGGGTTAGGCAATAAACACTGGTCTAGCTAGTGATGCCCACATCCTGTGACTGAGGTTTGAATAAAGGGCTCTCTTGTGGTACAATGATACTCTCCCTACCCCTGGAGAAAGTGAGAACTGCAGATGCTGGAGATCAGAATTAGGAATGTGGTGCTGGAAAAGCATAGCAGGTCTCATTCCTGATGAAGGGCTTATACCTGAAACGTCGAATCTCCTGCTCCTCGGATGCTGCCTGACCTGCTGTGCTTTTCCAGCACCACAATGCTGACTCCCTACCCCTGGAGGCCTGTGTTCAAGTCCCACCTGCTCCAAGGGTGTGTAATAACTTTTCTAAACAGGTTGATTAGAAAAATAGGCAAGCTCCCTGCCTTCATTCCTGATGAAGGGCTTTTACCCGAAATGTCGATTTTCCTGCTCCTCGGATGCTGCTTGACCTGCTGTGCTTTTCTAACAGCACTCTAATCTAGACTCTGATTAAAAAAAAGGTCAATTTAAAACAAGTGCACATTAGAAATTAATTCTCCTCATGCTTAGGAAGTCTCTTCTGGAGGAAGTTAGGAATTGCTGTTTGGGATGCCCTTCAAATGTTCAAAATGAAAGAAAAGGACCAACTGATAGAACAGGGCCAAGGCAGCCAAGATACACTTTTGTGCAATTTTACCGCATTCAAAACCTACCTATGAATAGGTCCAATACTTTTTTTATGAAATTGACTGAAAACTGGGAATGTAACCTGGTGCAATTTAAAATGAATGACTTATCAGGGCAGCATGGTGGCTTAGTGGTTAGCACTGCTGCCTCACAGTGCCAGGAAGCCGGATTTGATCCCAATCTCGGGTGACTGTCTGTGTGGAGTTTGCACATTCTCCCCGTGTCTATGTGGGCTTCCTCCCATAATCCAATGATGTGCAGATTAAGTGAATTGGCCATCCTAAATTGCCCATTGCGGTCTGGGATGTGTTGGTTAGGTGCATCAGTCAGGGATAAATATAGGGTAGGGAGAATGGGTCTGGATGGGTTACTTTTCAGAGGGTCAGTGTGGACTTGTTGGACCGAAGGGCCTGTTTCCACACTGTAGGGATTCTCTGATGATCTATTACTTATTTCCCATTTTCAACTAAAACCAAAAACAAACTTCAATGCTCCTTACTTCTCTAATGTCTGATATGCCATGTTTCATCATTTGATTATTTGGGCAAATGCACTGAATGTCTTCCCTCAGTTCTAACAGAAAATCCCACATGTGGCAACAGACCACACAGAGCCCATTGAACAGATCTGTCTGAATTTCTGACCCTTTCCACCTTAACTTTACTTGAAATCAGATTTGAGAGGAACATTGACCAGGAAATGTCCAAAATTTGCCAAATTTGGTAAATGCCAAATTAGTCTGGAATAATCCAAAATCAGGTTTGTGAGTCAATTCAGTATTCATTATTCTTCGTAAGACTAATCGATAATTAGTTTCTCAAATTTTTCCAACATTATGATGTAGCATCTGTTTGATGGGCATTGGTGCAGGATCAATGGTTCGTTAACAACAAATGTCAGCCCTGATATTGTATCAGATAAACATTTGTACATTATTACTTATGGCTGTAGCTGATTTTGAGAAGAAATCAATTCCAACACCATTAGCATCTAAATCGAACATAAACATTTTATGACCTAGTAATAGCCGCTGCACTATTCTGAGTTAGCTCAGGAATGTTTTTGAACAAACAACAAAGTTAGTCAAATAATAGGTATCAGTACAATAGTAAGAATTTGATCAAGGTCAATTCACTGTCTATATTTCACGCAGTTTTCTGTAGTCTCGCTTGTGATGTTGTGAATTTCAGATTTTCTTTACATTTAATTAAGGAGCAGGTAAAGTCGTAGATCCTAGATCTGATTTACATATCAATGCAATAGAATGATTTGCCATAGTCTGAAAGAATGGACTGTCTTATGTAAATTCGTACTTTTCATTTGGCTGACAAATGTATTTGTCTGGAAATGTGAAATGACCTGATCTTTCCTAAGATTGATTTTTCTATTGTAAATAGTATGAATAATATAATCGCCACAGTCACCTAATATGTATTTTTTGCAAACATTCATAGACAGTGCTGTAAATTGTATGCATGAATATAATATTGCATTGATCTGAAGACCTGACTTAAAAAAAACAGAGGTGAAAGATTAATTTTAAACTCTTCAAACAAAATTCACCATTTGAAAGATAGAATACAAATTAAGGTACTGTTACATTAGTTATTTTAAGAGAAAACAGAACTGAGTAAAATGTGAATATATTTGCTGAAGAAATTCTAATCAAGGATAACTATCAGAATTAAAAAGTTTGCATTTATTTATTACTTTTTTGTACTCCATTGTTTTATCAACTTAAAACGATAAAATTATACAGTGTCAGTGTTAGCCCAGCAGTAGCACTGTTGCCTCTGATTCTGAAGATTGTGTGTTCAAATCCCAAACTAAAGAATTGAGCACATAGCGGTCATTTCAGTACATTCCTAAAGGTCTTCGGGACTCTCAGAGGTGATGTGTTTCAAATGAAATGCTCAACCGAAGCCCTGTCTTCCCTCTCTGGGCTATTCCATTCATGATCCGCATCCATGAACACAAACTAGCCATGAAACGACACGACCAGCTATCCTTAGTAGCCACACACGCAGATGACAAGCAACATGAATTCGACTGGGAGAACACTACTATTATAGGACAAGCCAAACAGAGAACAACCAGGGAATTCCTAGAGGCATGGCACTCATCCACAGATTCAATCAATAAGCACATCGATCTGGACCCAATATACTGACCACTGCAGCGGACAGCTGGAACTGACAACCGGAAGTGGCAGAGACAAACCACTATAAATGCCGGAGGAAACATCTCAGAAACGCTTCGCAGGAGGTTCCCAAGCACTGAGGATATCACCTAGACAGGGGACGAAACGTATGCAACACAAATTCCCAGCTCGGCGAAGAGAGCCACAACAACTAAAAGTAGGTCATTGGTTCATTTTTTAATTGTTGTTTATGGTACATTGTTATGGAAAAGTTGCATCACAACAATGCTTAATCTTGAAAAGTACCTTGCTGGCTGTAATATTTGTTGTTTCTCATTCACATTCTCCACCACAAAAATGAACCATTGTAGTTTTGTCACTTTGCAGGGAGGTGAATATTTTGCGAGTGGCAAGATTGATATTGTAAGGACAATGGACCAGAACCACAGATTACTTAATGGGCAAATTGAACATTTCATTATAACATATTTTTAAAAGATGACATACAGCCAAAGGATGACTGCAGACATAAATTCAGTGACTCTCTGGCAAAGGACCCTTGGAATAGCACACCTGAAAATGTACCAAGGAAAATTCAAAGCACAACCATTCAAAGCTGGTGTGGATGCATTCCAAACCAAACTGGATTGTGATTTTCTGTGAATCCCAGATAATGAAAAGCTGATTACTGCTCTCAGCAGTACTGCATCTCCTGTGGTTTAGCCCAAAACTACTGGCACATTTGTATTTCACCCTACATGGAATATAAAAACAAATGGATGATAAAACAATTCAGTCCCTTCTCTGTGTATGTAAATGGATGATGTATGAGTCTAAGCTACTGTGCTGTGAAGGTCACAGTTTGAGAACAGCCATTTGACACCCTTGCATTATAGGTAAAGAAACAATCCTTCTCACTGTATGTGCTGAACGTCAGACAAAGTCAGTGAAGTAACCATCAAAAAGGAAACAGTAATAAAACATATCAGCAAATTTGCAAAACTCTCAAATTCAACTGCTTCACTACCAATGTTAGTGTTACCTGTAACATGTAACTTAACTGCCACAATATTCCCCCATCTACTCTGCACAAAACACAGAGAACTAATTTATATAGCTTTTTAATTATTACCTTTTTTCTCAATTCACATTTCTAATCCATGTGTTTACCAGCTAATAAATCCACCCTTTTTTAACTCAAGGAAGCTCAGTTAACTCAGCTCTTTTAAAACATTAATATATTTGGTATGGAAAAAGGTATGCATGAGTAAAGAGGTCATTTTTAAAAATTAATCTTGTTGCAACCAATGGAGAGGAGGTTGAATTAAGAAGTGGGGGAGATGTCAGTTCATCCCTCCTTACCTGGAAGCATAACCATTTGGGCTATTCCATTCAGAGTCATAGCTGTTGGGGCCTATGCACAAGGACCACTTATAACAATTTTGTCACTATTTCAAGTTTAAGAATATTTTAGCCCTCAAGACTTTAAGCAGTCTAATCAAATTGCCATGTATTTATTTTATTTTTAAGCCAGTGCAGTGCTGGTGTTCATGGATAATGTCCTGAGAAGCTGTTTGGTCCAAAGCAATATGGAATACCTTTGGATAAAGTGGCAAGTGCGAGTCCCCAGATATCCACTCTGATTTCTGTGTCAAACATTCTTGAATTCTAGCTTGTTGCATGCGCTTGTAAAATAGGAAGCTGGACATTAATGAGGCAAGTTGGTCATTACTATTCAGTTTCAAGGGGAGAAATTGGGTCAGAAACAGCTGTACTAACATAAATAAGGGTAATTAAAAAGAAATGAGTGCAGAGTTGGATGGAATGGACTGAGAAAGAAGTTTAGCAGAAGAGATGGTTAAGGAACAATGGGAAGTGTTTAAGAAAATAAATTATGGCTCACAACAAAGATATAAATTACCTGCATACTGCCGACACTGCCCCCACAGATCACACTGTCATCATCCCCGCCCATATCCCCACCCCATAGAACCCCGAGGGGAACACCACCCCTGCTCATGACTCCAACCCTATTCCCCCCACCACCACACCCACTCCAGTTACAGGCTCCGCCCCCACTTCCAGCTCCACACCCACACCGGGTCCCAGCTCCCTGCCCTGCCGAGTTTTCACCATTCTTCCAGACCTTCCCCTCACTGAGGACGAACGATCAGTCCTCAGCAAAGGACTCACCTTCATTCCCCTCTGTCCACACATCAATGAATTTAATACACGTCGTGACGTCGAACAATTCTTCCGTCGCCTCTGCCTCCGAGCTTACTTTCACAATCAGGATTCCCGCCCACCTTCCGAGGACCCCTTCGCCCACCTCCAACACACTGCTGCTGTGCTTTTCCAGCACCACTGTAATCTATATCACAGTGAGACAGGAGGATTTGAGGAAGTGGATGAGACAATCATTATTAACCAGGGAAGGTAGGACAGAATCAAATTGAAAGAAAAAAAAAGTATGTGTCAAACATTAGTGATAATCACATACTGGGAAAGTTTTATAGGACAACAAATTATGGCTAAAAATAATGAAAATGGAAAAACAAACTATGAGTGCAAACTCTCAATTAATATAAAAAAACTTACAGTAAGACATTCATAAATATATAAATTGGAAGAGAGAGACCAAAATGAACATAGAACCCTTAGGATCCAAGAAAATAATATTGGGAGCTAGGAAATGGCAGAGGAATTGAATAAACACTTTTCATCAATCTTCATGGTCAAGGAAACTAACAGCATTATAAAAATACTAACTAATCCAGGAGCTAAGGGGTGGTGAGGGTTGAGTAGAGGGAAATGGGGAGGAAATAAATACGATAACTACCAGAAGAGAAAAAGTATCGCGGAAACAAATGGGGCTAAAGGCTGTTAAAAATTAATTTTGTTGCAACCAATGGAGAGGAGGTTGAATTAAGAAATGGGGGAGATGTCAGTTCATCCCTCCTTACCTGGAAGCATAACCATTTGGGCTATTCCATTCAGAGTCATAGCTGTTGGGGCCTATGCACAAGGACCACTTATAACAATTTTGTCACTATTTCAAGTTTAAGAATATTTTAGCCCTCAAGACTTTAAGCAGTCTAATTCCTGAAGAAGGGCTTATGCCCGAAACGTCGATTCTCCTGTTCCCTGGATGCTGCCTGACCTGCTGCGCTTTTCCAGCAACACATTTTCAACTTTGATCTCCAGCATCTGCAGACCTCACTTTCTCCCTAAAGGCTGTTAAGTCCCCTAGAGGTGATAGGCTGCATTCTAAAGGAAATAGCCATGGAGATGATGTATGCACTGGTAGTAATCTTCCAATTATCGTTCTCTTCTAGAAAAGTCCCAGAGGATAGGAAAACTGTTACTGTAACATCATTATTCAAAAAGGGTGGGAGACAAAAAACAGATAACTATAGGCCTGTTTAACAGCTTAATGTGTGTCATTAGAAAATTTTTCACAATCACTTTCACTACGACACTTAGAATTTGAGTCTTGTACAAACTTCTTCCTTCTTCTTGAATAAGCTTTAGGATAACTGGCATATAATGCTGATGCTAATCCTCAAGCTAAACAATTAACAGTTTTTTTTTCATTTCTATGACTAATCCATTCTTTTACGTCTTGCTTTCATCGCTGCCAGATTCTTCACATGTTCTGGAATGCATATCTTGTTGGTTAAAATAGTTCCAACTGTGGAACAGCTATGATCTAATTCTTTTTCAATGTTTGACTGTATTTTGCCTTTTGCAGTTTGCTTGACTTTTTGTCAACTTTCACATTTATTGGGATGGCTTTGTTTTTCTTTAATGCACTATGAGATGTGCGTTTGGGCGTCATGGTAACTGTTGTACATAAGAGCAACATGAAAATGTATACAGAACAGTACCATACAATTCACTATAGTTGCAGTGCTTTTCCATACTTCCGTTTGTCAGTATGAACAAACGTTCACATGCCAGATCCTGTCTCTTTCAGGAGCTCATTCGTAAGTACAAACATTTGTAAGTCAGACGTTCGTAAGTTAGGGACCACCTGTACACACAAGGCTCTTGATTAGTAACAGGATCAAAAGTTACAGGAACAAGGATTGAGAATAAGGTTGAGTAACAAAGCAGCAATGATTGAATGATGGAGCAGACGCGATGGGATGAATGACCTAATTCACCTCCTCTTATGGTCTTAATGCCATTTCCTTGCTTTCTCCTCATACTCCTTGGTGCCTTTAAAATCTAAAAAATATCAACCTCTTTCTTGAATGTGATCAACAATATGGCATCCACAGCTTTCTCTGGTAGACAATTTCATAGGTTCACTACCTTTTGAGTGAAGAAACCTTTCCTCATCTCAGTCCTAAATTACCTGTCCCATATCCTGAGACTGTGACTCCTGGTTGTATACTGCTCAACCAGGGAAAACATCCTCCCTGAGTTTAATTAGAGCAGCCCTGTTAGAATTATATGCATTTCAATCAGATCTCCTTTCATTCATCTAAATTCTAGTGAATACTGGCCTAGTTGAACCAACCACTTCTCATAGAATAGTCCTGCCGTCCCTGGTATTAGCCTAATGATCCTTCACTGCAGCACTCCCTCAAGAACATCCTTTATTAAGGGGGAGATGAAAAATGTATGCAATACTCCAGGTTTGGAATCATCGAGGATATATATAACTGGAGTAAGATATTTACTTCTAAATTTAAGTCTTCTTGCAATGAAGGCTAATGTATCACTTGCCTTCCTAGTTGTTGCTGCATCTCTTTGTCAGCTTTCATTCACTGGCGTACAAGGACATCCGGGTCCCCTCGTACATTCACATTTCCCACAGTATTTCCACTTAAATGATACCCTTCCTTCCTGTTTTTCACACTTAAATGTGTAACTTTATAGTAATCCATGTTGCAATGCATCTGCCATCTACTCACTCAAATCATCTTAAATCACCTTGCAGCCTTTTTACAATTCACAAGCCCACTCAGTTTTGTGTCATCAGCAAAACTGGAAATGTTGAATTCAGTTCCCTTACCAGGGTAATTTATAGATATCATTAACAACTGAGGCCCAAGCACTATTCCTTGCAGTACCCCATTAGTCTGCCACTTGGAAAAGGGCCCATTTATTTCAACTCTCTGTTTCTTGCCCATCCATCCAAACCCTATCCCATGTGCTTTCATTTTGCCCATGAATCTCTTATGATGGAACTAATTAAAAGACTTCTGAAAATCCAAATATATCACATTCACTGGTTCCTCCTTATTTGTTACATTCTCAATAGACTCTAGTAGATTTGTTAAGTATGATTTGTCTGGGGAGTGTTGCTGGACAAAGAGACCTTGGAGTACAAATTCATAGTTCCTTAAAAGTGAAGTAATGGGTAGATAGGATATTGAAGAAGGTGTTTGGTATGCTTTCCTTTATTTGTCAGTGCATTGAGTATAAGAGTTGGGAGGTCATGTTGCGGCTGTCCAGGACGTTGGTTCGGCCACTTTTGGAATATTGTATGCAAATCTGGTCTCCTTCTTACTGAAGGATGTTGTGAAACTTGAAAGGGTTCAGAAAAGATTTACAAGGGCGTTGCCAGGGTTTGAGCTAGAGCAAGAGACTGAATAGGCTGGGGCTATTTTCCCTGGAGCGCTGGAGGCTGAGGGATGAGCTAATAGAGGTTTATAAACCATGAGGGGCATGGATAGGGTAAATAGACAAGGTCTTTTCTCCTGGGTGGGGAAGTCCTGAACTAGAGGGCATTGGTTTAAGATGAGATGGGAAAGATATAAAAGGAACCTCAGGGGTAACGTTTTCATGCATGTGCGTGTATGGCATGAGCTGCCAGAGGAAGTGGTGAAGGCTAGCACAATTACACCATTTAATAGGCACCTGGATGGGTATATGAATAGGGATATGGGTCAAGTGTTGGCAAATGGGACTAGATTTATTTTGGACATCTGGTCAGCATGGATGAATTGAACCGAAGGGTCTATTTCCATATTTATATCTCTATGACTCTTTGACATGATGGCTTTGTCCAATTCTATGAATGACTTCCAAATAATCTGTTATCACATTTTTTATAATAGACTCTACTAGCAGTTTTCCCACTACTGATGCTCGGCTAACTGATCTGTAAATCTTTATGTTATTCCCTCCCTGTCTTTTTAAAAAGTGGGGAAACATTTTCAACCCACCAATTTGTAGGAACTACACCAGCATCTGTAGAACTTTGGAAAACGATCGTCAATGTGTCCAATTTTCTCTGGGTCACTTCCTTTAGTATGCTCTGATCATCAGGCCGTGACAATCTGTCAGCCTTTAATCCCCTTAATTTGCTTCAAAACGATTTTCTTACAAATGCTGTTTCCCTTCAATTCCACATTTTCACTAGATCCTTAAATCCCTAACATCTCTGGGAATTTATTTGCACTCTCGAATGTGATCTGATCTTTTTGAACTGTACAAGATTTTTAGGGGCTTGATAGGGGAGATGCTGTATCTCCTTGTGGGAGCATCTACATTCAAAGGGCATAATCTCAAAGTAAGGGGTTGGCCATTTAAGACAGAAATGAGGAGGATTTTTTCTCCCTTTCAGTGGGTGGTGAATCTGAGGAATTATTTGCAAGAAAGGGCTGCCAAGATTAGATTGTTAAGTATATTCAAGGCTGAGATATACAGATTTTTGCTTAATAACGAAATGAATGGTTGTAGAGATAGGAAGAAAGTAGAATTGAGGATTATTCGATCGGGCAAGGCCTCATTGAATGGCCGAGCAGACTAAATGAGCTGAATGGCCTATTTCTGCTGTTAAATGTTATGGTCTTTGGTCTTAAATCTGGAACAACTCTCAGGCTTGAGCTGTTAAATGGCCAGCAACATTCACACCAACAATGACCAGGAAATGACTTTCTCAAACAAGAGAGAAAGTAACCATTTCACTTTGACATTAAACATAATGACCATTGTTCATTTCTCCATCAATATCCGAGGGTTACCATTCACTAGAAACTAAAATGGACTGGTCAAATAAATAGTGACTACAAGAGCAGGTCAGGGCATAGGAATTTTGTGGCAAGTGCATCACCTTCCAACTCCCCAAAACCTTTCCAGCAGCTAAATGGTGCATGTCAAGGATATGATAGAATGCATGGATGGAGTGGCTCCAAAAACACCTAAGAAGGTTAACACCATCCAGGACAAAACAGCCAGCTTGACTGGCTCCCCATCTCTTAAACCATCACTCCTTCCACCACCAACACCCAGTGACAGCCATGTACCAGATGCATTCCAGGAACTCTCTAAGCCTCCTTCAACAGCACCTTCCAAACTCTGACATCTACTAACTAGAAGGACAAGCAGAGCGGGCACATTGGTACAATACCACCTGCACATTCCATACATTATTCAGGCCTTCCACCATCACAGTTCTCTCTTATTACCAGGTCAAAATCCTTGAAGTCACTTGAGTGTACCAGTATGTCAGCAATGTAGTTCAAGAAGGCATCTCATCAATGCCTTCTCAAATGCAAATAAGATTAGCAACAAATGCTGTCCTTGTATCGCATGAAAAGAATTAACAGAAAATCTATGTCTCTGAATATCTGTTTTGTTAAATAACCTTTTGGCATGGCGTTTGGTATTGGTAAACTGTGGGGCATTTCTGCAAAAGGAAGGAAGGCAATTCATGCAACACTATGTGTATTACCATTGAGTCAGTTTCGATAAAATGTCTCACAGGCTGTCATCATGATGTACTTTGCAAATTTCATCTTCAAGCATGTTCTCTGATAACAGAACCAACTTGATTATATTGTACCTGTGGAGCAATTGCTGATTTGTGCAATTTCTGCAATGGTACTGCTGGATCAGTCATAAATTTATGCTGAGCTCTCTGTTCTAGATATTATTCCAAAACATAAAGGCAACTGTTTGCAATGGAACATGACAGTGAAACTAATTTTCCAACAAGCAAAGAAACTGAATTGTGTCACAACATTATTCCAGAATTTAAATACAGAGGGATCTATTGTAGAACTGCAGTTTTATTTTCTTATTTGAGTCTCTTGTACAATGCTGTTGGAAGCCATCAAATATAAGTACCAGACTTTCATTCCTTTTTAAAAATAGAATTAAAATGCTTCCTTTACGCAAGATGGGTTGCTAGCTATATATGAGCAGCTGCTGATATTCTTGTTCATTGTTTACCTAGTTATTGGGCCACAGGGTGGTTATGATATTCAGCTCTTGTCATTTTGATCTGTTGTTGGCAATTATAGTCTTTGCTTCAGCTGGGCTTTCTCTTTTTCTTTCTTGTTGGGACTGTGGTTTCCAAAGGGGTTGTAATCAGGATATCCCAAAATAAATACAGTCAAATTGTATTGTGTCTCAATAAACATTTAACAGTGTTTATACAACTTCTCTATCAAGCTTCCACTAAAATTATGGGAAAGCATAAAGGAAACCGCTAAAAACTTTCTTTAGACAGACAAATGTGCATATTACTTGCCACAGAACATATACTCTCATGTCAACATAATTTAGTCAGATCTGCTGTAGAAATTGGCTATAAAATTCTTGGAGCTTGGGATGCAATCTTCATTCTTCTGAAAATAATTCATGCTATGAAATGCTCAGATGTGTTTTTGCATGAAAAACATCATACAACTTTAGAATTAGGATGCACTAACATATTTGAACCAATGCCACATTTACGCAGTAAATAATGTGTTAAAAATCAACTCATTTTGAATTCGCTTACAGTCATTGATTGCAGACTTAAGGTGAACTAGCAATGCAGGGCAGATCTTTCCTGCATACCATCATTGTTTATTGAAAAATCACGGATGTTGCACACAAAAGTGCAATTCGTGCTGTCTGCATCCAAGGAGCCAGAAACAACTCCATAACTGTCAAACCACTTTACACCAGTGCTGTTGTAGTTCATGCACATACTTATTTATTATAGAATATCTTTTGTCTTCTGTTACAATATAACAGACAACATCCTCTGATGATAAAATATGATAGAATCACTGATAGACCACAGAGGTTTATTCTGATCACACAAAGAGATTTATAAGCTGCGTTAGCATGATTCCAAAAGGGTGATCTATGGCTTTCTGTCACTGCCTTTTTCTGGCATGTTTGAGGAAATTCACATTTTAGAAGTATATGATATTTCAAATAAATGAACAATGGAATATGAATCTCTAGCAACAATCTCTCCAAGTTCATATATCTACTTCCTGTTTCAAACAAATATTAAATATAAATACTTTCAGTTCATGATAAGTGTGTTACTGCTTTCTCAGAACAACCAATAATGGAGTGATGTTTAAAATCAATTCTTTCCAACATCACCCTTGAGGATTTTTTCGCGCAATTTACTACAAGTAAATTATTACAGTCAAAGAACAAAAGATTGATGATTCCCCAGGCATTTATTTCCTGCTTAATATCCAGGTAAACATAAATTAGATTGTTTATGATTGGATTTTTAGCACAGCAAAGACTTTTTATGATGGATTCAAGAGAGATAGATTAAAAAATAATGATGAAACAAAACACAGTTTGATGTTCAACACATTTAAAGATGAAAAGTAATTTTCAGTTAGCTGAAATATTTCAACTATTTCAAGCGGTATCCATGGAGATTTATGCTGAGTGGGAAAATAGAAGGCATTACATATTACTGACTTACCAAATGGCTCAAAAGACACAGAAGGATGAGATGAGATCAAACACCAATCTTTACTTTCTCTGTGAAGTTGACAGCAAAGCACACAAGAAAGGATTTCACAAAGTTCAAATGAAAAAAGAACATAAAATCATTTGTTCTGGTTATGAAATATGAATGTAAATTAACCAAGGAAGTTGAATTTGAAAACACGATGGATTACAAATAAATGATATTTCTGAGAACCTTCATCACCAGGAGCAGTCACTAACACCAAGAGGCTGCAAACTGGAACATGGACATTGCAAGGGGGTGAGTGAATATTAATAAATAGCTTGGAGGACAAACACCAGCTGTTTTTCTTAATTCAATAAAGCACAGAAATTCACTGCTAGGTACAAGACTATTATTTATGAAAATGTCGGTGAACAAAATCATCAATCTCCAGCAATTAAAATTAGAATGGCAACATTCTGTAATGAAACACTCCATGCTAGAGATCTGAAAACGCATCAAGTTTGCTTCCCACATACCACAGAGTGAGCAGCAAGACTACTTTGCTGAAGCACCGGCTGAAGGCCTCAGGAATTTCCAGGGTCTTGGGGAAGGGATTCCTGTTGGCCAACATTCAGGAACCCCTGAGTCCCAAGAAGCAAAGTAGTAACAGAGGTGATCACGCAAATGCGTCTGTATACATACAGATGCTGTCCATGTCATCATCTGGCTGTGACAATCCACAGCAGGTATCTGTATGTGCATGTAGGGAGACTGGGGAAGGCGACGGATGAGGGAGAGGCAGCGATGGAGCAAATGAAGCTGAGCTCTCCCTCCCTGGTTGTGTATACGGAGTAGGTCTTACTGTACTACTGTCAACTCACTGCTGTTGATTATAATTACCTAAAATAGAAAGGCTGGAAGAACACAGCAGTTCAGGCAGCATCCGAGGAGCAGTAAAATCGACGTTTCCGGCAAAAGCCCTTCATCAGGAATACAGGCAAGCAGTAAAATCGACGTTTCGGGCAAAGCAGTAAAATCGACGTTTCAGGCAAAGCAGTAAAATCGACATTTCGGGGAAATCTGGGATGCTGCCTGAACTGCTGTATTCTTCCACACCACTAATCCAGAATCTGGTTTCCAGCATCTGCAGTCATTGTTTTTACCTAATATAGAAAGGCGATGATCTGTAGCCATTTTCTGATAGCTTATTGAGAAACACAACTTTAGATCTGGTACATTTGTTAATTAGACAAAGAAAACAAATAGATATCCCATGACAGATGAGAATATTTTATGATTCCTTGAGTTGCGCTGTCAAATGCAAGAGTAGAGGCAGAACACTCCCATGTCCCAGTGGTTCTAAACCATTTGTGGTGGTCTCTGGTAGAATTTGGTACAAACAGTCTGTGTTCTTCCCTCGGGCTGATGTAGGGGAACTCATTGTCTCTCTCTCCCCCGAGGATATGGTGTGATTTGTCTCTCGAGATCTTCTTGAAACCCTCTCTGCCCACCTATCCCAACTGATATACATTCTATTGGGGACTGGCCATTTATGTTGTGTCAATAACCTACCTAAACCCTCTCAACCAATAACCATGTACAGTTACTCATAATGTTAGGATGGTGGTTGTCCGCTTGCCCATTGCCATTTGAGGGATAGTTTTCTTTATTTCTAAGAACAAAACCTTCTTATTTTTGAAAATATTGAAGCAGTGTGGTGCCCAATAATGAAGCAGTGTGGTGCCCAATAAATCTTATGTTTACATTGGCAGAAGGCTAGTGATTAATATATTCGAGAGAAAGTGAGGGCTGCAGATGCTGGAGATCAGAGCTGAAAATGTGTTGCTGGAAAAGCGCAGCAGGTCAGGCAGCATCCAAGGAACAGGAGAATCAACGTTTCGGGCATAAGCCCTTCTTCAGGAATGAGGAAAGTGTGACCAGCAGACTAAGATAAAAGGTAGGGAAGAGGGACTTGGGGAGGGGCTTTGGAAATGCGATAGGTGGAGGGAAGTCAAGGTGAGGGTGATAGGCCGGAGTGGGGTGGGGGCAGAGAGGTCAGGAAGATGATTGCAGGTTAGGAAGGCGGTGCTGAGTTCGA
>NC_057712.1:74035229-74176850 GCF_004010195.1 Chiloscyllium plagiosum
AGGTGTAGTCTAGGTAGCTGTGGGAGTCGGTTGGTTTATAGTAAATGTCCGTGTTGATACGGTCGCCCGGGATAGAAATGGAAAGGTCTAGGAAGGGGAGGGAGGAGGCTGAGACGGTCCAGGTGAATTTGAGGTCGGGGTGGAAGGTGTTGGTAAAGTGGATGAACTTTTCAATCTCCTCGTGGTAGTGATTAATATAACCAAGTTAGATGAGATCTTATGCCACACAGAAAATACCAAATATGGAATGCTGAATTAACATAGGTTTAAGGGGGATCTCAAATATTCAAAACCGTGAAGCTATTGAAGAAGGGGTGATGTTCCTCTGTGTTCAGACACAGTAATGATTGATAAAGCAGCTGCCACAAATGTACAGACAGGACTGGTGAAAGGCACCCAGCCATGACACTGTGTCACATGCTCCATCTGCTGGTAGCCCTGCCAATAAACACCACCAAGTAATAAAGATTTGGCTTATCTTTTTGTACATAACTTCAGCAACCCCTCATATCATTTGCCTGCTGAGTTCTAAGAGAACCCATCTGAACAATTTCTTAAAGGACCCTGAGGAAAAAAAGCATCAGAATTCTGATAATGATTACGAAATACGGGAGCTCCTCTTTCAGATACAGCCATTCCCTGCCTTTGATCAGCTTTGCTCAGTACAGAAATCAGTATATTTCCATCATGAATGAGCAATACCATTTGTCACAAGCACATGAATTAGAGGCAGGAGTAGGCTATTTTCCCCTCAAGCTAGCTCCACCATTTAGTAAGGTGTTGGCTGATCCGATTGTGGTTTCAACTCCAATTTCCTGCCTACCCTGCCAACCTTTGCCTCCAAAGTTTGTCAAGAATCTATCTAACCCTGTTTTAAAAATATTCAATGGCTCATCTCCACCATTCTCTTTGCAAAGACAGTTCCAACAACTCAAGACCTTTTTGAGAGAAAAAAACAACTCTTCATTCTATCTTGAATGGGAAACCTCTATTTGTTTAAAAGTGACCTTTCCCCCTACCTCGAATCCCAGTGTCCCCCGACAAGGGGAAACATCTTCCTTTTGAGGAAAGGATCATAGAACTGGCCTAAGAAGACCAGGATTGTTCTTGTGATGATGGAAGACACAAATGAGCTGCCAACCCAGTGAGAAACATAGTGTACTGGTCATCTCGAATGAGCACTGACATGAACACATTCGTGTGCAACATAAGCTTTTCTCAGTCTCAGCAGCTAATTCCTTCTTTTCTGCAGACACTAGTGGCATCCAAACTCCATTCACCAGGAAGAAGCTACAGCCTGAAACCCTCCTTACCAGCTCCACCCTCTGAGACAGAAGCCTGTAAGCCTTCAGAGATTACACTTGGAAGATATTCTCCTGTGCCCTCCAACAGCACAGACACTGTGATCTCAGCGGGCACTCTATCTCAATTAGACATGAGTGTACAATCTGAGTATATCACTGATACATGTCTACAACCAGTGGAGAAAGAAACAGTCTAAGCCTCTGATGCCCAGAGAATTTGTTGGAAACCAAGGTATCTGTTCTGGCCTAAGCAGAAGGCAGGCCCCTGTACTTAACCAGAAGAGGCAGGTTAACATCAGGAAGCTGGGCCTGAGACCCCCGGTAGCTTGGAATGAAAGATGGAGATGACCTTCCATATTCTCACTACTGTGGTGGTTTCAGCATGTGAACATATGGCTGCCTCCATGTAAATGTGGGAGTTCCCTTACAGACCCAGGTTCAGCACACTCAGTGGTCTGTTGAATACATGTTTGGACCTGCACTCCATTGCTCTAGCCATGGGGGCTCAATAGCAATGTCAAGATGAAAGGACAACTAGCAGATTCAACATTACACTGTGTGCACCTCCCTATAAAGGGGACAGGGTGGTGCCAACAGGCACCCATAGAGCAGAAGAGAGATAGACAGGCCCCCTGACACTCAGGATGCACCAAAGATGCCATCTCCCGCCACCATCCCTGTTGTCTTCAATGTCTGCAGCAGGTCATACCAAGAAGGTTGAGCCTGTATCTTCTTCAGCAGGCAGGGAGCCCTCTGGGCTGAAAGCCACCAGGGCCCACATTGTCGATTCATTCAGCCCTCATAGTTACCTCAGGGTATAGGGGACTGAATCTGACACACTTTCAGAAGGGAAAGGTCTGTCCAATATCTGGGCTTCTCAAAGGCTGTGAAATGGACAATGAAGTCATATGTTCAGTTTTCCTCATTGCATACACTCTTGAGAAAGCAACACAGA
The DNA here is from genome assembly GCF_004010195.1 of Chiloscyllium plagiosum. Classification (NCBI taxonomy): domain Eukaryota; kingdom Metazoa; phylum Chordata; class Chondrichthyes; order Orectolobiformes; family Hemiscylliidae; genus Chiloscyllium; species Chiloscyllium plagiosum. Next base: position 74,037,489 of record NC_057712.1, read on the forward strand.
TGGCAGTCCTATGCAGGTAAGCACCAGTAGAGAGGCTGCTGAGGAATGACAAGGTAGAGGGAAGCTCATAGCACTCTGAAGCTTTGAAGGGGTAGTGATGGAGAAACAATCAGAATGAACTTTCACAGGCTGTGTAACGACTTGATAGTCTTCATTCAGGAGTTCACTCTCTGATGTGACACTCCCATGTCTTTGGCTCAAGGACCATTTTAGCACAAACTTTCAAGAGTTCTGTATATTGGAAGTGGTCAGGATGTCATAGCTTGTGTTAGCAATAAAGAAGTTAAGGTAAGTTTTGTACAGGCACTTCAGCTGATGATATCAGATTCACGTTTGAAAACAAAACTTTTTTCATTGAATAGATTCACGAACAAGATCAGCAAGTCAAACTGTTAGGAATGTGTCATACATTAAGCAGAGAGATACATGAAAAATTGCTCAAATTAAATTATAACTAGTAAATCAAATGTCTCCACCCAGTTCAGTCATCTTGGAAGTGGGTTGCCATAAGGTTCTCTCTGGTTTTGTGGGCTTGTCAGACATCGTCCTGTCTTCCTCTCTTTGACACAGCTCCTGGTGTACCACAACATCCTCTTCCTCATCACCCTTCTCAGGAAATTCCTTTCACTACTGCATTTCCTCATTATAGAACACCAACCCAATTTGCTAACTCAGCTTGTGGAGGCACAGCACAACACTAAGATGTAGGACACACTGTCTGGATGACACTGTGTGGCACTGCCTGACAGGTCCAGACACTGGAACCTCATCTTCAGGAGATTTATTGTCAATTCCACAATGACCCTTGTCGGAGTGTAGGTAGCACTGCCTCTTTGCACTGCAACAGTCTGAGGATCTCTAGTGTGGTCATGACCCACGTTTGGCGAGGGTACTGCTTGTTTCCATCAACCATCCTGGCACAAACCTTGGTCTTAGGCAGAGGCTGGTACTTGTGAATGCTTTAGATGTAAGAGTCGTCGCACCTCCCTGGGTATCAGGAGCAGACCTGCAAAATCTCTCTTCTGTAACCACAAGTGATTTGAAGATTAAGGATCGAATCCTTTTCTATTTCCGAACACTGCTGGATGGTGACAAGGTGCTGTGTGGGCAGTATCGACTGCATCCTGCACCAGCTAGAAGCCAGTATTGGTTAAGAATCCAGATACCATCACCTTTTGATTGTCCAAGTCAAGGGGAAAAAATATGAAAATAAGGACTTTGATGAACTTTCTAGCAGTGGCAGCCCCAATGCACTTGAGTAGAAGACTGAAAAGCCACAGAGGTCTCCGGCAGCTTCCTGAAACCACCTTCTTACAAAAGTAAGTTAAGGACAGCTGTAGCCTTGAGGGTCACCATGTTGGGATGCAACCTAGACCTAGCTAGTGCAAGCCCTTGGTCAGCAGCTGGCATAGCTGTGACATAGTGGCTTGGGACATCCCTAATTTTCTTTAGCATTGGATCTCAATCATGTACAAGGTACGAGTCAGACCACAACTCAAATACTGTAAGAAGTTAGAGGCCCCTAATCTAAAGAAATATATACTGGTGTTGGAGCCAGCCCAAAGAAGGTTCACTTGGCTGATACCAGGTAAGGAGGAAATGGTTATGAAGAGAGGTTGGGCAGATCAGGCTTGTGCTCAGTGAAATTTTGAAAAATGAGAGGCAACTTTATTGAAACACACAGGATTTTTAGAGAACTTGTGGGAGAGTCTACGGGCAGAGGGTGTAATCTTAGAATGAGGGGTTGCATGTTTAAGACATGGATGAGGAGAAATTTCTTATCTCAGAGTGTTCTGAATCTGTACATTCTTTACTTTAGAGGACTGTTTATGTTGGGTCATTCAGTATATTCAGATTTTTAATCAGTAAGGAAATCACGGGTTATGCGGAAGAGGCAGCAAAGTGGAGTTGAGGAATAGCAGATCAGACAAGACCTCATTGAATGGCGGAGCAGACTTGATGAGCTGAGTGGCCTACTTTTGTTCCCATGTCCAATGTCTTGTTTGCAGAAAGCTGTTTCACAGTCTGTCAATACATTCAACTTTTGGACTCTCTGCCTCCTTGGTGGATCTTGCTCTCCTGCTTCTCCCTCTGGATAAAGTGTGGCAGAGTTGTAGCTGCTGTTCATGTTGGAACTACACAAGATGTTCATTCTGCTCTCCTCTATGCCCACTTGCTTACATTAGCAACACTAATTAGCAGAGGGGGTGGGGTTGCCTTGTTAGTTAAGAACAAAATTAAATCTATGGTATTGAATGACATAGCGTCGGATGATGTGGAGTCTTAACCCCAGCATTTCTATCTTAGCTCAAAGCTGATCTATGAGAAAGTTACACGTGTTGGTAAAGACATACCTGAGCCCTGACATCCTTCACACAGAAGTTGAATATTATGTCCTTACAAAGAGTAACAAATAGCCTGTACAAGGAATCAAATTTCACAAAAGAACATAGAGTGACATATTCTTACACCATGTCAGGTTGCCCAACAATGTGTTCCTGTTCCCTTGGCATTACGCTGCTGCCATGTTTTTACTATCACCCCTCTCTGCAACACAGCCCGCTTCCTCAAATCTACCTCAGTGTTTACATCCTGGCAAGCTTCCTGTTGTATCTGAGGATATGGCAGCTGTAATAGGTTGGCGTGCAGTCCTTGGATTGTGTGCCTTGGCCAATTAGGAGACTGAGGTTGTGATCAAAAAAGTTTTGTTGACCTCAGAGTTCATAAGTCAGCAAATGGTGGACAAAATGTACTCATGGTGATTACTTCATCCATGCATTTCTGATGTGGATGCCCTGATGATAGTTGATTTCTAGGTTACCTGTGAATTGAAGGCTGATGAATAGCATTTTTCTTTCCATCACTGAAATTGCAGTGACTGCAGAAGATATTCAGAAGGTCTTACATTCCAGCGCTATATTCCTTCACTTTAGAAATATCTGTCATTTACTCCTCCCACGTTGAAAGCAGTATTTTCCACATTGGAACCTTATTACACAGTTGACTTTCAGATGAATATGGTGAAGTTACAATGTTTTGTTTGCATCAATGACTTGCAGAATGTAGCTGTGACCCAGGAATTGCCTTTCGTTCTTCACGTTGTCTATTGTGTTGCAATCCCTGTAACCCTTATGACCCCAGAGCTGTATTTGCAATAGCACCAAGAGTGAACAACCTGAAAGGCCAGAGCTGCTTTAATTTGACCGCCAATCCTAATCACACCCTAACTCAGACTGCAATAGTGCAGATCCTTGCACTTATAAAAATTCCAAATGGCTGACTGTCTGTGGAAACATCCTGGATTACAAATGGTCTAACAGCCTGACTGTGAAAATATCCCTCTGAATGACTGGATTCCACTCTCACCTTCCCAAAAGTCCTTCCACTTTGACTTTCACAAATGATTATTACACTGAAGTACATGCAGTCTGTGAGCAGTATAAGCTACTGGCACATGCTGCACCACGACACTGTGCTGTACCCTGACATGTCTCTCCCACCCATCCCATCCCTAGTCCTCTGATATATGTCTTCTTCATTCTTTCTGAGTGCCATAAGCTGCCTGTCTCTCTCTGTGCAGTAAATTCCACTCTCTGAATCAGAAGCTGCAGACTGTCCCTGTGCACCACCCTTCCAGTCACTCTGTCGGATGCTGTTCCTGGAGCCTGCCCACAAAAGCTACCTGTGAAAGAACAAGTGTAGTCTGAGCCTGTGCAACAATAAGCCATTTGATGTTCTAAGGCTGATGTGTGGTCATCACCCAGTTCTGTGAACTTTGCATCCAAGGAGACATGGTGCCCATTGACCATGGAAGTTCCTGCTGTTGTTATGACAATCCTATAGAAATTTAAAATAAGCTCAGTTGTGAACTCACCCAGACTCGAGGAAGAATATATACATATTGTCGAACTCGGTATATACCCATTTGGTTTTACTGCTGAGTTTGTTTGAAGTATCAAGTTTCTGAATAGAGGAGAAGTTAATTGGGTTGGGAAGTTAATATGTGCAATCAATCAGATGCAAATACATGCAAACAGGCTTCTTACCACCAGATCTTGCCATCTAAGGAGAGAGGAATTCATTGCAGCAGTTTAACTAAACAGCAAGAATCTGATTTTTGATTCTTGGTTGATTAAGTTATCACACCATTTTTCTCAACAAGGAGGGCAAAATTGTGCCTTATGTTTGTTTTTCTATATGTCCTTCTTTATTCCTCTAGTGATAATCTAGTTCTATTTGTCCTCATAAATAGTTGACAAAATGGTGAATATCATATTTCTCATTTTTTATTCCCTTACTATTTACCCTTATTTGGATACATGAATAGCACAAGGAGCTGCCATGGATAGCTTTGAAACTTTTCTGGCAAAAGAGAAATGCATTCGGAAGATAACACAGGATCATTTGGAGCTATAAAGTCCCTGCTGCCCTCTGCTTTATGAAGTAGTTCCTGAACACAAAATACTGTGATTGACACTCATGCTGATGAGTTGACCATGGTGCAATAAAGCTCTAAGTTACAGTCTCATTTGTGCAATTCATCATTCTTGCTTGGAGAAGTGACAGCCCAAACCGGTAATTAGCTTTTCAAGTTACATAATGCAGAGACTGCAGAGCCTCTTTATCTGACAACCCTATGGCTGCAGAAAATATAGCCTTATTTATAGATAGATACTCAAGTTCAGTCGACCTGGAATAAGTTTAAATCAAGAGTTAGCGATTGTTGGCCCTCTTCCAGTTAATCATGCCAGGTTTTCATAGAAAGCTGATTTTATATCTAAAGAAGAGCTGCAGCATTGTGAAAGACTAGTTGATCAATTAAATCAGTTGGACACATGCTAGTTTTGATATACTTAAATTAAGTACTTAAATGATCATCCTCAAATCAAGAAAGCTTTAAGGACAAATTAAACATTAAGACATTAAATCTAAAGAAATGTGTACTAAGTTCTTGTCCTTAGATAACCCAAAGCACTTGAAACTAATCATTTTAATAATGCTTTATATTAATCTCCTTGATAGGTACTCTGTTGGATTAATAATATGTCTTATTATCAAAGATGGTAGATATCCTTTACCTTAGGACACTAAGAAAGGGGTTGTTAAAAATAATTTAGCTACTGAAAATAGCTTTTATGGAGGCAATGGATGTTTGTTAAACATTTTGGTGATATTCTATACAGGGGCCATACTGAAGATGGTGTGCACAATGAATATTATATAGATGATCATTTAATACAGGACAATCTCCAGTTTATGAGAAGTAAAAGTTACGAATTGATCTTGCTGGCTTAAATCAATACTGGACTGAAAGGAAATCTTGGTTAAAGGGTAGATGCAAATAACCAAATGTCTGATCGATTTTATAAAAAGAAATGCTAATATGAAGAATGTCTTAGGACTCCTATAGAAAAGCTGTCTTGCGGTTTATCTCAAATCAGCCAAGAAGTATTTGGAAATGGAGGGAAGGATCCAGTTGTTATGCTTTGTCAAAACCAACAATAAATGAAATATTAGAAGCAAACCTTCTAAGAATGCACAAAACATTAGGACTAAAACAAAATACTGTGGATGCTGAAAACCTGGAATAAAAGCAGAAAATGTTGGAAACATTTAACAAGTTGGTCAACAGTTCTGGACTGAGAGACAGGGTTAACATTTCAGGTCTGTGACCATTCATCCAAACGTAGGAATTAGGTCCTAATCTGAAAAAAAAGACTTAACAAGAAGTATTAGCTGAACCATGTTCTAATTGTCAAAGGGACTAACAGGTCAGGGAAGTCAACATGTGCACTTGAAAGTATATCAACCAGTGACAATGTCCAACAGCTCATGGACCAGTTAGAAATGTAAGATGCATATTCCTTATATGATGCTACTTTAAGAGCTGGAGCTGTGCAGAGTTTGCCTGACATATTCACTTGATAATTGTAAGTTGTTTCAAAAACACTTCATGCTTACTGTTTCTGGGAGGACATAGGTTTTGAAGAATTGTGGAAAAAATAATTTATTCCAAGTTTTGTAGAAATACCTGGAGTGGTTTCTTTAAAAGAATCCTGAAGCTACAAGATGAAGATTACTTTGGTATCTAGAATTAATGGACAACAAGATGTCTATAAAGTCAATTAGCCCAAATGATCTCTCTTATTTTTGGAAAAAAAAACTTCTCATGTAATTCAGAGTGAAATCTATTCATTCTTTTGAAAGTGTGATTGAAAGAATGTCTCAATGTTATATTTTTTTGAGTAAGCTGTGTGTGCAACTTTGTTTGATTAGTGACTTGGTCATGTATGCCAGAACATCGGAAGAATAGACTTCAGAACATTCTACATCTTATCATTTTCACCTTCAAGAATAACCCAGAAAGTGTTTTTCGTTTTTAGAAAAGTGAACCCCTGAAGAGAGAAGTATTTTTCCTTCTTTTCTGAATCATGTATGTTTGTTTGTGTTTTAGATTAGTTAGCAGGATAGACAATCATATTTTCATATGATCCAACGTGTATGCTATCCAGTTATTGCATCATCATTGAATAAAATTTTATTTCGATAATAACTCATTGTCTTTATTAAAAATCACATTAACTACAGCGGTTCAAGAAGGTAGCACACCACCACCTTCTCAAGAGTAACTAGCTTGCTGGTCCAGTCAGTGATGTCCACATCACATGAGTGATTTTATTTTTAAAAATAAAAATTTCTGGTCAATTGCTCTTTTTATTTAAAATCTTACCTGAGTAAGATGTTTAATTGTGCATTTAGGCAAATGCAAAATATTTTTATCTTCTGAATGTAAGGGGACTTGAGCAACAATACACTCATCCAGTGTCAGACATAACATTGTTAGCAACCTTGTTCCTAAATACTTGCCCTGAGCTGTTCCTGTTATGACAGAACTGAATCCTGGTAACCCACTGTTATAACACAAACATTTCATGGCATTAGAATCTGTAAGTAGTTAGTAGATAGATATGAGTATCTTGTATGTTTAATGGAAAATTTTTAACATGCATTATAGGATTTTAGCTATCCTAGTGCTTTGAGATTTTATCTAACTTTCTCTATGAGGATTGTTGGATTGCTTAGAAAACCAGCTATGAGAACAGCTTGATCTGGACTCTCATGTGCTTTTATTTAGTACATTCGATGCATTATTACACTTAGCAAAATGCTCTTTCACATTATATTAATACGCTAATACATATCGTTATGAAGTTGAAGGTGTCCACTGTACCTTTAAGAGGGAGAGAATGCTGTTCTTAACTCAGAGATGATAAGCACCTTTGTATATGACGAAATGGCAGTCCCAGAGTGTACTGGAAAATTGAAAATATGTAACATTTGGCTGTGAACTGATAGTTGAGTTTTGGTTGCTGTTTTGACAACTATTCACATTTAACAAGTCAGTTTAAATTATGCCTGAGGATACTATAACCCAATTGAATTTGAATTTATTGTTTTGCTAACATCAAACCAATGAGACAATCTAATGTTGGGGGGCGGAGTGGTAAAAATTGCAGATATTTGAAAATTGGTCAGAGGTCAATTGCCGTAGAGAGCGAAACTTATGGAGAGCTTGCTCTTAAAGAAATTAGAAAATACTCTCTATCAAAGGTACCTTTTCATCTGAAACACACTTGTAGTAAAAAGAAAGAAGATGACCCAAGGAGATCCTCATCTGAAAGAGTGAAGACACAGAAGAAGACAGCAGCTGTGTGGTTTTGAAATTAAGTGGACATAATTTTACTAAGTGTCTTATTGGAACAGCATATTTTTATAGAAATGGAGTTAGATAGTAAGCAGTTAAGATAAAGGGGGGCTTAGAGTTGTGAATAGTTGTTGTTTAATGTTCACTTTTAGAGTTAAAAAAGTAAATTGATGTTACTTTCTTTAAATAGTGGAATTTTGGAGTTCTCTGTCACTCATATTTTAACAGGTTACTAGGCGAGGTGAGCTTTTCTGAATGTTTGGTTTAATTAACATAGGGTTTCACCTCCATGTCATAACAATATCGGTGGGGTTGTGGATGGTGACGAGGGATGTTGTAGGTTGTGGAGAGACGTGGATAGGCTGCGGAGCTGGGTTGGGGGGGTGGCAGATGGAGTTTGATGCGGGCAGGTGTGAGGTGATGCACTTTGGTCGGAGTAACCGGAATGCAAAGTACTGGGCTAGTGGTAGGATTCTTGATAGTGTGGATGAGCAGGGGGATCTCGGTGTCCAGGTGCACGGATCCTTGGAGGTTGCCACCCAGGTTGACAGGGTTGTTGGGAGGGCATGCGGTGTTTTGGCTTTTATTGATAGAGGGATCGAGTTCTGGAGCAATGAGGTTATGCTGCAGCTGTACAAAACTCTCGTGCGGCCGCACTTGAAGTATTGTGTACAGTTCTGGTCACTGCATTATAAGGAGGATGTGGAGGCTTTGGAAAGGGTGCAGAGAAGATTTGCTAGGGTGTTGCCTGGTATGGGAGGACGGTCTTACGAGGAAGGGCTGAGGGACTTGAGGCTGTTTTCATTGGAGAGAAAAAGGTTGAGAGGTGACTTAGTAGAGACATATAAGATAATCAGAGGGTTAGATAGGGTAGACAGGGAGAGCCTTTTTCCAAGTATGGTGACGGTGAGCACGAGGGGCATAGCTTTAAATTGAGGGGTGATAGATATAGGACAGATGTCAGAGGTAGTTTCTTTACTCAGACAGTAGTAAGGGTATGGAATGCTTTTCCTGCAACAGTAGTAGATTCGCCAACTTTAAGTACATTTAAGTCGTCATTGGACAAGCATATCGACGTACATGGAATAGTGTAGGTTAGATGGGCTTCAGATTGGTACAACAAGTGAGTGCAACATCGAGGGCCAAAGGGCCTGTACTGCGCTGTAATGTTCTATGATAATATCCTCATTAGTTTCTTGTGTAGCAATTTTAATGTGTTTAATGGTGTTAATAAAATCAGATGCTAAACAGTTTAATTTATAATATCTAGGAGACTTAAACTAATACTGTTCACTATTAATTTGTACACAGACAGTTCTAAGCTAATTGAAGTGATGTATAAGAGGTGTTTGTTTACTCAAATCTAAAAGCAGCTTTGCCTCTGGAATGTTTTAATTATGACATAGATTAGTATCCTGGACTATTAGTCTCAAACCTAAAAATCTGAGTTGTATGCCATCTTTACTTCTGAAAGCTTTAGACCAGAAATGATAAAGTAAACACTTCACCAGGTTCACAATAAAAATAAATGAGAGCGATACCATAAAAAATTGATAGAATTTTGCCAGCTATTCTATGCCCATGCAAAACAGATAGTCACTGCACAAATAATACGTAATATGTGCCAATGAATAGCATACATATGTGAACTGCACATAGTGACATACTTGTATAACCAACATGAAAATGTTTTGCTTATGAATGAGACAGAAACTATATGATTTGCCCTGATAAAAGTGCATTCACGTGTAATGAACTAAGTGTTGATATTTTATATAACACTCTGAATGTGAGATGAAGCATATTATTTATTTCCCTGAGTCATTTCACCTTTCACAAATATCTGGTATTCAAAACTCTGTGGCATGTGTATTTATCACATAACCCTCCTTTTTCAAGTTCCAGGAACTTATATGTACTGTGAGAACTGGGACTATTAGCAAATATGGAAAATAAAGTTTACATTTTGATCAGTTACTCAATGGGCTATGTGAAGCCTTGTTCAAGAAGAGTAATCAAGTATTGGGCTTGAATTTCAAACCACCAGGGTAGCAATTCATGATTTCCAAAATTCTCTTCCTTGTTTTCAAACTCTTATTATGTGGCTTAGTACTGAGTTTCATTCTGTAATCCTCTATGAAAGATCTCAGAATGTTTTCTTATGATAACATGCTTTATTATTTTTGTTATTTAGTATGGCACCATTTAAACTAATCTTGATGGGGACTTAGGGGTAAACTCACCAGGTTTTTGCTTTATTGCCCAGATTCTAGTTGCACTGAAGTGCATGCCTTCCTAGGAAATTCAGAGTGCAGTCAACGGTCATTCATATTGTTATGGGATTAGAGTCATAAATGTCAGATTTCCATCTCTGAAGGTCATGTTGAATCAGTTGGGGTTTCACAACAATCCAAAAGATCAGTAGTTTCAAAAATAGAAGCCATTTATTTCCAGATCTTTTAAACAATTGAATTTCTCATACTGCCATGGTAGCAGTTGAACCCATATATTTTCAGAGTTAGTAATCCAGACTTTACTATTAATTGTTCAGTAACAAGACCACTGCACTATTGTAATCCAACAATGGAAGATAATTGTGTTTGATAGAGGTAAATCATTTGGTCCCAGGAAGTTCCTGAGGACAACTCAATTATCTTCAGTAAATTCATCAAAGAACTTCCTTTCAGCTGTTTGTTGTTGATCGCATGGTGTTAATCCCCATTCACAACCCAGGCTTGAATGACGAGTAGGACATAACAGTTACAAGATAAACGTACCAGGAAATGTCTAACTGAGCCTCCTTTTCTCCCTCTCCTCCATCTATGTCATAGATTTAAAACTTAACTGAAGCAGCCACGTAACAGCCATTTCTCTGAGAAAAGGTCAAAATCTGTACCAGCTTACTCATCACCTCATTCCTCAGAGCAAGTTCACCATCTATGAGGTATAAGTCAGGAATTCAATGCAATATTCTTGATTGACTTGCATGATTGCATTTGCAAAAAAACTGAGAAGTTCTGGGATAAAGTAGTCTTTTTGATTGACATTAACATTATCAGTTGCCAGTGGCATGAGTTGTATTGTGTACAGGATAATACTGGCAATTCACCAAGGCAATATGTCCGGTATCTCTAAAATCTGCAATGTTTAGCACCCAGAGTGTCAAGAGCAGCAGATTCATGACAACACCATCATCTCCAAGTTTCCCGTTAAAATACAACACAACATCCTGACTTGGACATTGCTTGCTTTTTCTTTATTAAAAGGTTAGAGGTGAGTTGGAATTAACAAGATGAAAAAAAAGTATTTGTGACTGTAAATGGAGGAAGTAGACTGAATTGGAATTCAATGTAAGTGTTAAAAATATTTGGCTACAAAGAGTAATCATTACATTTTGGTTGTGGCAAGCAGGATGATATAGAAGAGGAGAGGGAATTGTGTGTTTAAATTCACAATTAGATAAAACAGCATATTGTGATGCAAAGGCTATAACAAAAAGTCAATATATTACTAGCATTTATGGCAAAAGGCACAGCAAAATAGAAAAACAATAGCAAATCTCAGTAAAACTTGACAATAACTTTTTTTTAAATAGATCTTCTATTGAAAATTTAACATGTTTTTACAAGTTTACAAATAAAAAAACCCAAGTATAAACATTGATATACAATTAAATCTTAAATAAATAATAGCCAAAATCTATCAAACAAAAGACGAGAACCTACAACTAACTAGGATGTATGATTAAATCTCTTACATTACTCAAGAAAAGAAAAAACGAGAGATAACACAGAAATTGAGTAGTAAAGTACATGCTCGGAATGTGTTAACATCAGATCGTAACAAAACCTGTATTCGTGCGGGATTTCTCTCCCAAGGGGCCCTGGACCAGCCAGAGTCGTTGTCTCAATTAGATAAAAGCCTTTGTTAGGATGGCCAAAATATCTGTATCTGTGTAATTCAAGAAGGGCTGCCATATTTTATAGAATAATTCGGTTTTTTGATGCACCATGTTTGTAAGGAAGTCAAGGGGAATACATTCCATGATTAATCTGTGCCAGTTTGAAAGTCCATGAGGGCCCTCAGCCATCCAGTTTACCAAAATATTTTTTCTTGCACAGAAAGAGAGAATGGAAAATAATCTCTTCCTGTGCACATCCAGGGAAGGTAAGCTCGAAAAGCCCAAAAGGAGAGATACTGGGTGCACTCTAATTTCCATTCCCAAGATTTCTGTCAGGGCATTTGCTACTTTAGTCCAATGTTTACGGATCTTATGACAAGTCCATAAGCAGTTTACAAGTGTGCCCACCTCTGTTTTACATTTGAGACACATTGGAGATGCTCCTCCCTTAAATTTTGCCAATCGGACCAGTGCTATATGGGCCCTGTGAAGTATCTTCAACTGAATGGCGTGGGTTCTGTTGCAGATGGAGATTTTTCTGGCATTTTCCCAAATGTCATTCCACACTTCTATGGAGATTTCCAGCCCCAAACCCTGATCCCATGTTTTAAGCAGATTGTCCATATCTTCCGATATTTTATCATGTAAGAAATGATAAACAATGCTGATCGAAGGTACCCTCATTGGCCATAACACACTATGTTCTCTGTCTGATTTATAAAGACTATCTAAAAGCATAGCCTTCTTCTGTGTGTAATCTCAAATTTGGAAGTATCGAAAGAGATCGCCATTAGGTAATCCAAATTTCTAATGCAACTGTTCAAAAGACATCAGGACCCCTTCCTTAAATAGATTCCCTAAACAGGAGATACCCCTGGATCTCCAGAGTTTGAATGTGGCATCTGTAAGCCCCGGTTGAAATCCCCATGCCCCCACTATCGGAGTATAGGGGGATATTTTATGTGAATTGCCCTCATTTTGCCACATTATATTCCAAGCTTTAATTGTATTTAGTATTATAGGGTTTTTACAATCATCTGTGATGATTTTCCTCTTGTCTGAAAATAAGAGGTTAATAAGTGGGCATTTTACTTGAGAAGCCTCGATGTCCAGCCAGATTGATTGCGGGTCAGACAAGACCCAATCGGCTATGTAGCTTAATAGGGAACTTAACTGATATTTCCTAAAATCTGGAAAATCCAGTCCTCCCCTTGCCTGTGGAAGCAGTAGCTTCTTCAGCTTAATGAGGGGTCGTCCAAGATTCCAGATGAAGGAACCCAACCAGCCATATAATTTACGTAGTGCCAGCCTCGGCAGCATCACTGGAAGCATTCTCATAGGGTATAGGAGACAGGGCAGGACATTCATTTTAATTAGTGCTATTCTGCCTAACCAGGAAATTGGAAGGTTTCCCCATCGCTGGAGATCCTGCCTTATCCTTTCCAATAAATGTACAAAGTTAGCCTTGTATAGCTGGCCAAATACTGGGGTAATAAAAATGCCTAAATATAAGAAACACTCCAGGGACCACCAAAAGGGAAAGTGGGATCCATCCAATAGGTGGGATATAATAGCAAGGCCGCCCATTGGCATAGCCTCCGATTTTGAGAACCTAATTTTATAGCCTGAAAATACACTAAATGTATTAATAACTTGGATAAGTGAGGCATGGACATCAAAGGATTACTGAGGAATAGGAGAACATCACCTGCATAAAGGGTAATTTTATGTTTACCTGTACCAATCCTCAGGGCTGTTACATTAGGGTCAGCCCGTGTAGCTTCTGCTAGCGGCTTGATTATTAGCGTAACTAGCAATGGTGAGAGAGGACATCCCTGACGGCAGCCCCTATCCACACTGAAGCTATCCGAGCCGAGTCCATCGGTAATCACAACTGCTTTGGGATCATTATACCATGTTGAGATCCATTTTGCAAACGCCTTTCCAACGCCAAACCTTTCCAATGTGTAAAACAGATATGACCATTCAACCCTGTTGAATGCCTTTTCCGCGTCTCATGAGACTACCACTCCCAGTATTTTTCCCTGATGACAGGCTTGAATCACATTCAAAACCCTTCTAACATTATTGGATGATCTACAGCCCTTAGTAAACCCAGTCTGATCCTCCTTTATGATGTATGGCAATATCCTTTCTAGCCTGAATGCTAACATTTTAGAAAGGATTTTAAAATCTACATTTAGCAAGGATATTGGTCTGTATGATGCGCAATCTTCTGGGTCCTTTCCTTTTTCGACAATAAGGGAGATATTCACCTCTTTCAGCGAAGGCGGGAGACAGCCCTGACTGTATGAGTAGTTATACATGTCCATAAGAGGGCCAGCCAGTATTCCTGTAAATTCTTTATAGAATTCAGCTTGAAAGCCATCTGGCCCAGGTACCTTACTGCTCTGAAGTTGCCTGATTGCGTCAAGTATTTCTTGGATTGTTAGAGGAACATTCAGGACCGATACCTGTTCCGGGGTTAGGCCTGGAAAGGTCAAGTTTTCAAAAAATGACTGCATCCTCCTAGTCCTGTCTTCGCAATCCTGTGATTTATATAAATCAGAATAAAATTTTCTAAAGATTGCGTTGATCCTTTTGTGATCATGAGTCAGAATACCTCCTCTTTCCTTGATAGACGTGATAGTTTGAGGGGCCTTATTTTTCTTTGCGAGAAATGCTAAGTATCTACCAGGTTTATCATCTGTCAGCATATGCTGTTTCAGCTGCTTTTAAGCAAGCTTCAAATAGACGCTGTTGTTCTCCCTTTAGTTTTTTCTGGGTCGCCAAGTATGAAATGATCAAACCCCTTGCGTAAGCTTTGATGGTCTCCCACATCATTGATGGGTTGCTAGTCGTACCTGAATTAATTTCTAAAAATGTTTTAAATTCTTGAGAGAAGTACTTTACAAATTTACTATCTGTCATCAGGAAGGAATCCATACGCCAATGCCAGGGGGATGTCTCATTATTCCTCGCCTTGATTTCCATATATACAGCAGCGTGATCAGAAATTGTTATACTACCTATTTTATAGGATGATATGGAATTAAAAAAAAATCGAGGGGGCAAAAACATATCAATTCTGGTGTGACATTTATGTGGATTGGAGTAAAAAGAAAAATCTCTGCTCTTTGGGTGAAAGCATCTCCACACATCTACTAATCCTAATTCTTTGTTCAAATCCACCAATTGTCTGGATCTGGGAGATACTTCTGCAGTACTCTTGGGAATCCTATCTATTTCCGGATCCATAATACAATTAAAGTCTCCCCCTATAATTGTATGACGAGCACCGAGAGCCATCAATTTGGAGAAGGCTTCCATTATAAATTTAAAAGGATGTGCCGTAGGACAATATAGATTTCAGATCCCATATTCCTCTCCATTTATAAGGGCTTCAATTAGAATATATCGTCCAGATTCGTCTTTTATCTGATTTAGGATTTTGAAAGGGAAATTCTTCCGAATAAGAATAACAACTCCCCTACTTTTTGAGCTGAAGGAAGAAAAGAAGGCCTGATCAAATCTGCCCTGTCGTAATTTCAAGTGTTCTTTATCCAATAAGTGTGTCTCCTGTAGGAGAGCTATATCAACCCTTTCTTTCTTGAGGTTTGATAATATTTTCTTCCTTTTGATTGGTGAATTACTCCCCTTGACATTCCAGGTGCACTATTTAAAATGACTGACTAACCATAATTGTCCAGGCAAGTCCAAGACCCCTCGGGAGAAGAAACCCCGTCCAGAACATCCCGAGCATAGAACATACAAAATTCACAAAAATAGAGATTCTTTAATACACTCACCCCAATATAATAAAAAACTACTTCTAAATAGAAAAAATATAAAACATATTTAGACGGAGATTTTTCCCCTTGTTCCCGGGGGCATCACTTCCTTTCCAAAAACCCATCATATCCTCTCCTAACCAGTGCCCCACCCTTGACCCAGGCACCTCACGATTGAATTTTCTTTATTCTAATATACTACAGAGCTAGAGTTAACAGTGAGCACCTACAAAATAACAGGGGAAAACAGCCCCGCTCTTAAAGACAGAGATAAAATAGGATAAGGTAACCACCTCCCCCCACCTACATTAACTAAACCACCCGGCCTATATACATATATAGAAAAGAAAGGGGGGGGGGAAATTGCTAAGTGAAGAACAAATAAATAAACCCCTCTCCCCACCCCCCCAGAGATAATATTAAACAGTAAAGTAATAAAAGGAAAAAAAAGGGGGTGAACTGGGGTGGGGGGAGGGCAGAACAACATCATTCACCACACTAATTAACTCTTACAATTTATCTAAGCGAGCCCAGAAATTCCTTGGCCTTTCCAAAGTTGTGCATGGACCCTTCATGGCTAAAACGTAGCGTCGCTGGGTAGCGCAGGGAGTACTGGATGTTTAAGTCCCTTAAACGCTTCTTCGCTTCGTCAAACACCTTCCTCTTTTGGACCAAACCTGGGGAGAAGTCCTGAAATAGCATAATCTTGGATCCTTTGTAAATCGTGGCTTGGGGATCTTTCCCAAGATTTCTGGAAGCTTCTAAGAGCATCTGCCTCTCCTTGTAGCTCTGCAGCTGGAACAGGACCGGGCAGGAGCGCTGGTTCGAGCCAGGCCCATGCACTGAAACCCGGTAGGCCCATTCCACCCTTACCTGGCCTGATCCAGCCTCCAGATTTAAAAGCTGTGGAAGCCACTGCTCGAGGAACGCTGTAAGCTGGCCTTCCTCTTCCCGTGTGGGAAGGCCCAGCAAACAAAATTTTTTTTGTGATTCTCTCAGGTCCGGATTTTGAAAGGGAAATTCTTCCGAATAAGAATAACAACTCCCCTACTTTTTGAGCTGAAGGAAGAAAAGAAGGCCTGATCAAATCTGCCCTGTCGTAATTTCAAGTGTTCTTTATCCAATAAGTGTGTCTCCTGTAGGAGAGCTATATCAACCCTAAAAGACGAATCTGGACGATATATATCGCTGTTCGAGAGTCCGGATCTGACCCACGGCCAATTCTGCGGTCGTGGCCTTTAGCTCCGCCCCTCTGACTTGGTGCTCAATTTCCTCGATGTCTCAGTCGTGCTTTTGTAGCGCAACCGAGAGTGAATTCCATCTGCTCCGGGACTCTTCGATGAAAGCGTCGATCTGCGCGTCATTTGGAAATTACTTCTACGAGGCTTGCCACCGTAGATAAGTCCCCCAGGGTGGCTGCGGACACCTCTGCTGCAGCTGGGGAAGGTGGGGGAGAGGCTCCTGCCTGCTGAGAACTGCGGGCTCCCTTCCCTTTAGTCATTTTTGCAGGAGACTAGACTGTTTAAATTTAGTACAGAGCAACTAATTATATTAAATAAAACCTATTTTAACTGATTTAGTAGGTGTGGTGGAGGCGGGTGGCCCACTTTGCCCAAGTCTTGGGAGGAGCACTATAGACTTGCTGGGTCGCTGCCATCTTGGATCTCTGACAATAACTTTTTAACACAGAGGGTGGTGCATGTATGGAATGAGCTGCCAGAGGAGGCTGGTACAATTACAGCATTTAAAGTCATAGAGATGTACAGCATGGAAACAGACCCTTCGGTTCAACTCCTCCATGCTGACCAGATATCCCGACCCAATCTAGCCCCACCTGCCAGCACCCAGCCCATATCCCTTCAAACCCTTCCTATTCACATACCTATCCACACGCTTTTTAAATGTTGCAATTGTACTAGCCTCCACCACTTCTTCTGGCAGCCCATTCCACACAAGCACCACCTTCTGCGTGAAAAATTTGCCCCTTTTATATCTTTCCACTCTCATCCTAAACCTATGCCTTCTAGTTCTGGACTCCCCTACCTCAGGGAAAAGACCTTGTCTATTTACCCTATCCATGCCCCTCATGATTTTAAAAACCTCCATAATGTTGCCCCTCTTTAAAGGTATCTGAATGGGTATATGAATAGGAAAGGTTTAGAGGGATATGGACCAAGTGCTGGCAAATGGGACTAGATTAGGTTAGGATATCTGGTCGGCATAGACGAGTTGGACCAAAAGGTCTGTTTCTGTGCTGTGCCTCTCTACGACTCTATGGCTGCAGTAAGATTAATATATGCAATTTTGAGCTCCTCTATAGGCTAGAAAAGTGGTCTCAATGGTGTTGTTTAGTGTGAGGAAATAGAAATAGAAATACAAATAAATACTTAAAATGTCAACATTTTCATTTGTGCACAAAAAATCATGGGATGACTGAAAAGCGATAATGAAAATTGTGAGTCAAAGTAGAAGGAATGATTTTTTTCCAGTGATTGACAGTGTAGATCAGTGGGTCATAGGTATAAAATTAAATCTAAGATATTTATGACAGAGAACAGGTAAAACAAAAAGAAGTACTACCAGACAACCATGTCAACATTTGCAAGTTGATCAGATAGGCAATGAAATAAAAAGGAAGAAAGGTATATTGAGTACACAATGGGCACGAGGTTAGGTCGAGAGCTTGTCTGCGTCCAAATGGCCTGTTTTTGCATTGCACTCCTGCAGGTTCTACATCAGGTCAAAATTACAGAGGTATCACAGGAGTTACTGATGCTTAAAATAGGTCTTTGAGTTCATGCTAGAACACACTAATTACCACACTTGCACTAAATAGTATTTGTACAGCACATACGAAAGGAGGCTCTCAATAATTTTGTTTCCTGTAATACTCTCCTTGATATGCTGAAGTTTTACTTCAACATTAACCATATTTTGTGAAAAGGGATGCTGAATATGGATCAAAAGAAATAATTGTATGTTGGTTGGGGAAACTGACTGATATGAAAAAACAAAGAGTAATGGAAGCTCAAGTTCACAAGTTATTACAAACAGCTTTTAACTAATGGAATACTGGGTTTTACAGGAAAAAAAGGAGAGATAAAATAAGGTAGTAGACATTTTAGCCACAGTACAATTTCTCCACATACACAAACATCAACATCCTGTATTATAGTTAGAAAACAAAAATCTGACCTTTTCACAATTGTCTCTGGTTGCACCATTGCTAGATTATCTAATAATTAAGGAGAAAGTGAGGTCTGCAGATGCTGGAGATCAGAGCTGAAAATGTGTTGCTGGAAAAGCGCAGCAGGTCAGGCAGCATCCAGGGAACAGGAGAATCGACGTTTCGGGCATAAGCCTTCCTGAAGAAGGGCTTATGCCCGAAACGTCGATTCTCCTGTTCCCTGGATGCTGCCTGACCTGCTGCGCTTTTCCAGCAACACATTTTCATATCTAATATTTAAGACTATTGTACACTAAAATTAACTTTGTGTACATTTTTGTAGAGTTATGAGATGATTTCTCTTTTATCAGTACATATTTATTACATCAGATTAAGTACACTTCAGTACTCAATGGTCTTTATTTTGAGGTGTTTCAATTTAAACATACTTATTTTCATTCGTCCCAGAGTTGCCTGAACCTGTCTTTCACTGAAAAAGCTGCTCAGCATTACATAGTACTGGCATTTGGATTGTCTGAAGTGAGCATTTTATTTCGTAATTATGCTTCATGTTGTTATATTGGTACTTTTACTACAATGATCTTTTTTAAAAAATCATGAATTGTAAGCCTTAAAACATTACCTTCATTCTGCTGTTTGGCTGCTAGATGAGAAATAAGGCATTCAACATTTGCAAAATTGAGATACTACTATCATTGCATTCAACCTTTGTCTGAACGGACATGTGCGATCACTTGTAATATCTCAGACTGGTATCTGCCTCTGTTGAAACTGACTAAATCCTTAGTTGTTTGATCAGCTGTTCAGAAATGATTTGAAGTAGCAGTAAATATGTATGGCATCTTTCTGGTGCATTACTACATCCAGTCCCATCAGATCAAACTAATCATTCTTACATGGGTTTCAGGATCATATGCTCCCTCAACGAGTGACTAGGGGCAGTTGACAGAAATCCGCAAAGACTCTGACACATTTGCTTGTTTGAAGAATGATACATGACTAGGAGAATGCAGAGAATTTTATAGCTTACATGCATTACTATGAAGAGGTATAAAAGCCTAGTACACTAATCAATAATGAGAAATTATGCTCTGGGCTGACCATCCATCAATTTTAAGAGTCTGTTACAATGCAAAGGATCCATGTGAGTCCATGCACACAAATCTGAATCTATGTTTTTTTGACTAACTCCAAGTCAAGTTGAGTTTGGTGGAGTGGTTCTCGCCTAAAGGTTAAGCAATGTTTCTCGCCATATCTTACCAAACTGGTCTTATTAATTGCCATTTGAGTCTTTGCGGCAAATATCACATACAATTACTACTCATTTTATCACATGCCATTCCCAGACCAATTCACCAGATATCCCAGAATTCACCAGCATCCCTTGCTTCTGTGCCACCTCTCGCCCATCTGAACCCCTGACAGCACTAATTCTGTGTTGCCTGCTTACTCACTCTTGAGAGTGTGGTGCTGGAAAAGCACAGCAGATCAGGCAGCATCCATGGAGCAGGAAAGTCAATGTTTCGGGCATCAGCCCTTCATCAGGAATGAGGCTTGTGAGCGGAGGGTGTAGAAAGATAAATGGGGTGAGGGGGGGGGGAAGGTAGCTGAGAGTGCGATAGGTAGATGAGGGGGGGGTAATGATGATAGGGTGGAGTGAAGTGTGGAGCGGATAGGTTCCTACCTATGGCTATGTGTATGAGGAGTTTGGTAAAATCGCAACTTGTGGTGAGTTGGGCTGTTTTCAAGCAATAATGAGCCTCAGATGAGAACTCAGTGCTGCTGAGTGAGAATCTCACCACACTGCCTGTGGAAAGCATACAGGACGTGGCAAGGTGATCTTGATCTCAAAATGGGGTAAGCTGACCATCTCACACAATTCTGCCATAGCCCACATCACTCATAAAACTGGATAGATTTCGTTCATAATTTCTTAGAATAATATTTCAGGCTACATCAGTTGTTCGCATGTGCCACCTCTGTAGAATGCTGCTTGAGTGAATGAGTGAATAAAAGATACTTAGAAATAGTAGGAGAGCCCCAGGAAGAAGTCAAAACTGTTGCAAGTATGTGTTAGAGCTTAATTTGAACTAGAGTGTAATGCTAAAGCAGAACTGGCATGAATGTACAGGTGTCCAGACAAGTAGGAATTATTTTAATTCATTAGCTGTTTGTAATTTTTATTAATGACTTGGATGAGGGGATTGAATGATGGGTCAGCAAGTTTGCAGATGACACAAAGGTTGGAGGTGTTGTTGACAGTATAGAGGGCTGTTGTAGGCTGCAGCGGGACATTGACAGGATGCAGAGATGGGCTGAGAGGTGGCAGATGGAGTTCAACCTGGATAAATGCGAGGTGATGCATTTTGGAAGATCGAATTTTAAAGCTGAGTCCAGGATTAAGGATACTATTCTTGGCAGTGTGGAGGAACAGAGGGATCTTGGTGTGCAGGTACATAGATCCCTTAAAATGGCCACCCAAGTGTTGTTAAGAAAGCATATGGTGTTTTGGTTTTAAGAGTCATGAGATCTCGTTGCAGGGGGATTTAGTTTAAGAGTCGTGAGATCTTGTTGCAGCTGTATAAAACTTTGGTTAGACTGCACTTGGAATACTGCGTCCAGTTCTGGTCGCCCTATTATAGGAAAGATGTGGATGCTTTGGAGAGGGTTCAGAGGAGGTTTACCAGGATGCTGCCTGGATTGGAGGGCTAATGTTATGAAGAGAGGTTGACTGAGCTCGGACTTTTTTCATTGGAGTAAAGGAGGAGGGGAGGGGACCTAATTGAGGTATACAAGATAATGAGAGGTATAGATAGAGTCGATAGCCAGAGACTATTTCCTAGGGGAGAAATGGCTAACACAAAGGTCATAGTTTTAAACTGGTTGGAGGAAAGTATAGAGGGGATGTCAGAGGCGGATTCTTTACACAGAGTTGTGAGAGCATGGAATGCGTTGCCAGCAGCAGTTGTGGAAGCAAGGTCATTGGGGACATTTAAGAGACAACTGGACATGCATATGGTCACAGAAATTTGAGGGTGCATACATGAGGATCAGTGGTCAGCACAACATCGTGGGCTGAAGGCCCTGTTCTGTGCTGTACTGTTCTATGTTCTAACTCTGAAGAAGCATTAGAAATATCAGGGCTATTGTTGAGATATGATTGATCTGCGGCAGTGGTTAGCACTGCTGCCTCACAACGCCAGAGACCCGGGTTCAATTTCCGCCTCAGGCGACTCTCTGTATGGAGTTTGCACATTCTCCCAGTGTCTGCGTGGGATTCCTCCGGGTGCTCCGGTTTCCTCCCACAATCCAAAAATGTGCAGGTCAGGTGAATTGGCTATGCTAAATTGCCCGTAGTGTTATGTGAAGGGGTAAATGTAGGCGAATGGGTCTGGGTGGGTTGCGCTTCGGCGGGTCAGTGTGGACTTGTTGGGCCGAAGGGCCTGCTTCCACACTGTAAGTAATCTAATCTAATCTAAAAATGCTTTACTGCAGGTAGATGTAGAATATTGCACAGAGGAATAGATAAGATTAGGTATGTATATAACTCCACTGATACACGGAGATGGAAAAGAATTTTGGAATTAATGACCGTCACTCTCTAAGAATCTGGACAGTATGAAACAGATATTAATAATACAAATCTGGGAAGTGTGGTCTGAGGCCATTAGACTGAATCAGAGTAAGTTAAAACAGTTTTTGTGCAGAATAACAGTGAGATCAATACTGGTGTAGAATGTGTACATTAGAACATCCATCAAGGCATTCTCTGAATATAGCAGATTATAAATGAGCTGAATTTTATGTTTTGTTTTAGCTAAGCGCAAGTTGTTTTATGTTTTCTGGAGGGACCCTTGCTTTGGGGCCCGGCAACACTTTTCCTATATCTTACCAAAAGCAAATTATAAACTACAATCTGATTCTATTCCAATTTTACTGCTGGAGCTCCCCGAACAACTCGCCACTCACCAGATATCAACAAAAAGCTCGACAGCCTTTGGGCCCATGCCATCTTTAAAAGGCAAGCACAGTTAGAGTGAAGCTGCCCTGCACTGCTCCTGATATTTGCCCCATATATGGCAAATAAGAGCAAACAGGTGCTCTGCTTTACAGGCTGGAAACCCTGCCGAACACGGTGGTGCAGATGTGGGATGTTCTCTTCCCCCAAGTCCATCATGAGGGGGACATTGCACCAGACCGTGCCAGCCTGGTCCAGGGGCTGAATCAATGCAGTCTTAGCTCTCTGGAGGTTTGCACAGCAACACAGGACGAAGTTCAGTGATCTTCTCTACTCCACCAGCACAAGTGCCAATGCCTATCTGCTACTCTGCCCACTCCCACCAAGACTCATGCTCTACTACTCCCTCACTCACTCTCATTCCCCTGCCAGCAGAAGTACTAACCCTGTATGCCCTCTGCACTGCCTACTCACACATACACGGAAATCTTCCCTCCTACACGCAGAGCAACAACCGTGCCACCTACAGGTGGTGGACTATCTGAGACTTGGCTTCTTAGCCATCCTGCATGCCTGTCTGGTCGCATTCATGCCGCTGGACTGGTATCATGTTTGACATTGCGCCAGCACCCCTGAACAAAAGCTATCCCCTTTGACTTGACTGTGGCCTGCTGATAACTGTGGCAAGCTTCCTGGCTTTCTGCATGCACTGAAGGGCAAAGCAAGGTGGAAGCGACAGAGCATAATATATATGGCTGAGGAGGCAAAATGCAAAGAGGCAGCACAAGGCAAGGCAAGGGAGTACCGGAGGGGCGTAGAGTGAAGGAGCACTTTGACAGCAAGTGAACAGGCTGGAGATGAAGCCCGGTCTAGTCTATGAGCGGAGGGTGTGTCCCTGAGTGCACAATGTCTTTGCAGCAGCATTAAAATAATAGTTGTGCAACGTGCAGCATCGAATGGAAAAGGCATACTGTAAGTGCTCAGTGTCGAGCGAGGAGGTCCTTTGGAGTGAACAGTCTGACTTCCATGTTGAGATTTCTCAATGTCGAGCTTGTTCAGTGCATTTGATATGACGGAAGCTAAATATTAATGAGGTGAGATACTAATAACTGATAACTGTGGCAAGCTTCCTAGCTTTCTGCCTGTGCTAAGGGACAAAGCAATATGGAAGCAGACAGAGCATAACATATATGGCTGAGGAGGCAACATGCAAAAAGGCATGACAAGGCAAGGCCAGGGAGCACAGTTACTAATGTGGCATTAGTAAAGTGTGCTACAACCTGTAATCTCTCCAATCTCCACTGCCTCAGGTGTATATTATGGTATAGATTCCAGGTCAGAATGCAGCTGCTTGTAGACAGCCATAGTATGTCAAGCTGGTGGACAATCAAACAATCAACATACTCTTAAGTTCCTTAGCTCTGGAAAAGTGCTGGTATCAGACCAACTAATGAGAGGGAATCTGTACCTGATGGTATTGTGAGTTTTCAAGGCAAAACAAAAGAACTCGGTTTCCCAGCAAGTTGTGGATAAGCATAGGGTACAATGAGGACTGATGGCAAGAGCGGCTCTTGTTGTTACTGCTTTCATTGTGTATGTCCACAGAGGAGGGCTAACATTGCTGCAAGAGGTCAGAGAGATAGTGGGGGAAATGAGAGCGTCATACTGTACATCATGAAAGATGGTACTAAAATTCAATCACCAATGAATTCAACAAAAACCAAGACATTGCTTGCCCGTATGACAATACTTGTGGGGAGTTAAAGAGCTGGCAGCTGAAGTATGGTAATTGCACTTATATGCTGAGGGCTCAGAGAAATCTGTGGGGCCCAGGGCTCAGAGGAGTCCAGTGATAGTTAACAACTCCTTGTTGCTGAGGAGTTGAGGCGAGGAGATGCCCTGAAGCAGTGGTTACTCTGTGAAGTTAGCAGTTGCTGGCATCAGCTCAGCTGGGAGTTGAAGAGCAAAGAAATGGGGGGGAGCAGTCTCATTCAGAAAAGCTGATGTGGTTGTCTGTTCCCTGAAGTGAAGCTGGCTACTTAGCACAGTTTAAAAGCTAGCCTTGTAAACTCACTGGGGCCCAGACTAATTGAGCAAATTGAGATTTGAAATAGTGTATTTTCGGTAAGGGTCATAGGTGCTGGTGACCATAGATCAGATGAACCCAATGAATTATTATAGAATCCCTAGTGTGAAAGCAGGTCATTTGGCGCATCAGAGACACACTAACCCTCCGAAAAGCATCCCAACATACCCCACCCCCCACACCCACACTACCCTGTAAACCTGCATTTTCCATTGCTAATCCACCTAGCCTGCACATCTCTGGACACATTATGGGCAATTTAGTATGGCCAATCAATTTTTGGACCGTGGGTTTCCTCCCACAGACAAAGGGAAAATGTACAAATTCTGCACAGTCATCTGAGGCTGGAATCAAACTCAGGTCCCTGATGCTGTGAGGGAGGCTTCTTGACAGTTGAAATTCCTTGTGAGAAAGATAGAGGTTTGTAGATTTTTTTTTGTGACTCATAGAAATCACTGACTTCAGGTTAGATGACTGAATGCATGGAATTGGTAACATCTGCTTTTGGTGCACAGTTTATGTTCTGTGGTTGACCACAGCTTAGTTCTTAATTCATGTTTACCACGTTAAATCTGGATGCTAGAATATAAAATAGCTAGCATTGGCTGTTTGCTTGGCTGATTTCTATTCAGTAACAGCTCTTTTTTTTGAAATTGTAGAATATTCAGGGAATGTTTGTTTGATAAAGCAGACAAATTCTGAGATCCCAAGGATTTAAATGAAGTTACTGGACTCTAGCCAAATCTTAAAAAAAATGGGTCTCATCCAGGCCCATTACACTATGAAGAAAACGTATGTCACACAGCAGAGCAATGCAGCTGCTTTCCCCTTTAGTTATCTATTGATCACTTCTTCCAAAAATAATGCATTGAATTTGCAAGGATACATTGTAATAATTTATTAGCCATCCACACTAATGACTAATTTTTAAACTTAGCTTATGTAAGATTTTGCCCCGGGCTTTGATAATTGACATTGATCATCTTACATTACTTGTTTATCTCCTTCCAATACCAACCTCACCAATCTTTCTTTTTAATCCTGGACATTTTTAACCCATTTTTCCCCACCAGGAAACCCTCCAACTCTACTGCCATCTTCTTTGATTCTCTGACTGCTAGATTGCCTAGTCAGGGGCTTTTTGAAAGTTTGTGTTTAATCGCACCACTCACTCAGTCTCCCATCCCTGCTGTTCCCCAAATTTCGGTCCAAGTGTACTCTGAAGGGCACAAGAGCACAATTTGCAGGGCTGCTATATAACCCTACTAGAAATCTGAACACAATGAGATCACAGGAGCCAGTCACCCTCCAAACATTCTTGTTGAGGGAATGGTCAGATCTTGGTAATATTTCAATCTATAATGACAGGAACCACCTTGACACTGCAGCTTTCTTCTGCCTTTGCAGTCCATGAGATGCACAGCATTCTTTTACTTGTTTTTGACACTGAGAACTTTTTTGGAGTCATTCTATCTGGCAGCAACCAGGAACAAGGAGCTATCCGTAGCTTCATTCAAGAGATTAACCTCTCGATTACATCAAGGTGGTGATCCACAGAACATGGAATGGTTTCTTTGTCCATCACTAGACCTGGATCTATCATCTCAAGCAATACTGTGCTTTCACGCATCCTGATAACCAAAGGTAATCTATCTTAGAAACAACAAATAACCTTCTCCAAAACCACAAGGGCAATCAACTTAAACAGTTTTCTGCTATTCCAACCTTCCAATTTTACATCAGTTACTGCCACCTGCTGTGATCTTAATGCCATTGCATCCCCTTGCCATTATTCCATTTCTTCAGCATACTAATATCTGACAAAGACTCAGCTCTTACACTCAACTGCATTCACACTCAACCTCTGGCCATATAAATATCAATCTATGTTTTAATATTCACTGGCACACACTCTCCAAACTTATTCTGTTTCTGAACTGCTATTACTGCAACTGAAAAAGTCCATCCTTGATCATTCTAACCATCGAATGCAAGCCATGTAATAATGCCAAACAGAAGGAAGCAATTGGCTCAATATGGCTGTGCCATTTCTTTTAGAAGTCATTGATTTTGGAATTGTTGGCAGAATGTATTCACTCAAACCCATTTTCCTCTGTAAAGTCATAGCCATAGAACATAGAAGAATACAGCGCAGTACAGGCCCTTTGGCCCTCGATGTTGCACCGATCCAAGCCCACCTAACCTACACTAGCCCACTATCCTCCATATGCCTATCCAATGCCCGCTTAAATGCCCATAAAGAGGGAGAGTCCACCACTGCTACTGCCAGGGCATTCCATGAACTCACGACTCGCTGAATAAAGAACCTACCCCTAACATCTGTCCTATACCGACCACCTCTGCACCCGTTCCAGTGCCTCCACATCTTTCCTATAGTATGGCGACCAAAACTGCACACAATATTCCAGATGCGGCCGCACCAGAGTCTTATACAACTGCAACATGAGCTCAGGATTCCGGAACTCAATTCCTCTACCAATAAAAGCCAGTTCGCCATATGCCTTCTTCACCGCACTATTTACTTGGGTGGCAACTTTCAGAGATCTGTGTACATGGACACCAAGATCCCTCTGCTCATCCACACTACCAAGTTTCCGTCCATTAGCCCAGTACCCCATCTTTTTGTTACTCTTACCAAAGTGAATCACCTCACACTTAGCTACATTGAACTCCATTTGCCACCTTTCTGCCCAGTTCTGCAGCTTATCTATATCCCGCTGTAACCTGCCACATCCTTCCTCACTGTCAACAACTCCTCCGACTTTCGTATCATCCGCAAACTTGCTCACCCAACCTTCTAGCCCCTCCTCCAGGTCATTTATAAAAATGACAAACAGTAATGGTCCCAAAACAGATCCTTGCGGAACACCGCTAGTAACTGTACTCCAAGATGAACCTTTATCATCAACTACTACCCTCTATCTTCTTCCAGCCAGCCAATTCCTAATCCAAACCTCCAACTCACCCTCAATGCCATACCTCCGTATTTTTTGAAGTAGCCTACCATGCGGCAGTTGGACACACTAAGGAACAAACAGGGGACAGAGAGTGTGAAAGACACTGGTTTCAGGGAGGTGGTCACACCACAAGTTCAGTCAGTTGGATAGGCAACTGCGAGGAGAGGCAGGCAGGTAGTGCAGGAGTCTCCTGTGGTTACTCTACTGTCAAACAGGTATACTGTTTTAGGTACTGTTGAGGATTGTGTGTGTGTGTGTGTGTGGGGGGGGGGGGGGGGAAGTGGGGGCAGGGGCGGAAATACTCTCTCAGGGGATTATAACAGCAGCAGCCAGGTCTCTGGGACCACAACTGGCTCTGCTGTACAGCAGGGTCAGGCAAAGTTCAAACAAGCAATAGCGGTATGAAAAATGCTAATTAGGAGCACAGGCAGGTATTTCGTGGCTACGTTCATGGTGTGTTGCCTCCCTGGTGTCCGGGTCAAGGACATCTCTAAACTGTTGCACAAAATTCTTAAGGAGGATGAGCAGCCAGAGGCTGTTGTGCACATTGGTACCAATGACATAGGTAAAAAGAGGAATGAGATCCTGTGGAGTGAGTACAGAAAGTTAGGAAAGAGGCTGAAAGAGAGGGCCTTGGGGGTAGTAAGTGCCATGTGCTAGTGAGATAAGGAATAGAAAAATAAGACAGATGAATGTGTGGTTAAGAAGCAAGGGACAGGGTTTCAGATTCGTGAATCATTGGGACCTCTTCTTGGGGAAGGGTGACCTGTACAAAAGGGATGGGTTGCACCTGAACTGGAGGCGAACCAATATCTTTGCAGGAAGGTTCACTAATGCTCATTGGGAGGGTTTAAACAAGAGTAGCATGGGGTGGGAACCAGAGTAGCAGGTCAGTAAGTGGAGAGATTGAGGGGAGGGTAGATGTTAGGACCAGTAAGTCTTAAAGGAGAGACAGGTAAATGATTACGATGGGGCTGATGGGCTAAAGTGTGTTTATTTCAACGCAAGGAGAATTATGGGTAAGGCAGATGAGCTGAGAGCCTGGATTGTACATGGGACTATGATGTTGTGGCCATCACTGACACTTGGATGAGTGAGGGACAGGATTGGCTGCTCAATGTTCCAAAGTTTTTCCTGCGGGGGTGGTTACGTAGAACACACATTTTTCCCTTCTTAGATATATGCCCACCTGGGAGAAATGTCTAAGGACTATGTTGAAGTTTTTATTTTAAGTGCACCTTATTGATCTTCCCTGTTATTAGCTCATCATCTCGACAAATGGGGACCTGAGGTAGACCTTGTACAAGGCTCCCCGCTGTCTGCCGAAATTGCACAGGCTGATGTAACCCCAAATGGCTGTCTCATATATTGGTACAAGCTTCTTCAGGAGCATGCTTTTCTCTCCTTGCCTCTGATGGGTATTATTTGTAGCGTACTTCTGGGAATCCGCATTTAACTGCAATTGCATGTATGCATGGCTCATGCCCAACTGTGTGAAGGACAACCCTCCTCTCCCGCCCGCCCCATCCCACAACCAGTTTCACATATAAACCCTCTATGTGAGGGGTTGGAACTGTATACAGTTATAAAAAGCAATTTATCGATTCCTTAAAATCCCACAAAAGCAAACCGACCTGTCAGACTTCACAATCAGTACAACCCATGCAAATTGGACTGGTCCGATTATTCCTTTGCTTTCCAGCTTTGATTTCTGCATCTACTTTTCCCCATAAGTTTTTCTTGAAAACCTTCCAGGTTCTTAATTAGGACTTCACTCAGGCAGCCATTTCCACTCAATGTTGAACCAATCTATGTGAATCTCTCCTCAATGAATTTCACTCCATCAAGCTTGGGCACAAACATTTTATTACAATCAGTGGTAACTGAAGCAGCTGCTTCTCATGAGACCTGAACTGATCTGTAAAGGTTCCCCAATATAGGTTCTCAGTCTAGTCAAGGTCTTGTGCAAACTTAAGGATTGGAGTCCAGAGCGGAATTTGTTAAAGACTGATTCAGTGACTACTGAAACAGCCGCACCAGTATCAACCTCCATCAGAACCAGATGACCATTTAACCAGATGTTTATTTTGATTGGTTCGGATTTGAAGTCAAGTTGGGCTTCAGCTAGTAGGCACTTTTGCATGGTTACCTCATTAATCCCACATACTAAATAGTCTCTCAGCAGTTCATCAAGGGTTAGGCCAAAGTCACATGCCTCTGCCTGTTGTCGTAATCTTGTCAAAAGTACCAACACAGATTATCCTGGTTCTTGAATTGCTGAATAAAAGCAATAGCATCTCAGAATTAGAAGTTTTTGGGGTCATATTCCTTAACTGACTCTGCCAACTCTTGAAAGGTTTTAGTATCTGAAGCCTCAGGGAAAGGTGAGGCTCCTAATAACAGAAAAGGCTGCAAGTCCACAAGCTGTCAGGAGAATTACTTGTTGCTTTTCATCTGCCCCAAAGGGAAAATAATGCATTCTTTTCACATACTGGGCCCATTCTTCAGTGGCATGATTGAATGGGTCAAGCTTCCCAAATAATGACGTGATGCCATAAAGGCTTACCCCAACTCAAAGACAACTGTTGAGCAAATTTCTTCAGGAGCATGCTTTTCTCTCCTTGCCACTGAAATAATTCCACAGAGGTTGGTATCCTGTTACAAAGTCACCCTTTATTTACACATGGAGAGTCCTTGACACTGATGCAGCTCCCTCAGAGCCAGCTCTGAGTGAACAGTACTTCTGACACTAATATTTATACTGTCAGCCAGGGCTCCCTGGTTGGACCAGATTACCAGCCCCAATCAGGGAATTCCTACTCTGTGGGCCATCTGGCTGACCTAATTACAATCATTACACATTCAGTTCCATCAAGGACAATAAAATTCTGTCCTTGTCAACAATACTCCCATCTCATGAAAGAATTATAAAAATTCAAACAACTTCACTTTTCTCAATACTGAATTCCATGTCACAATTTTGCCCACTCACTTGTTGATGACTACAACTTTGCAGAAAAAAATATTTTGTCAAATATTTTCACGTTGTATAATACCTATTGGCACAGGGTGGGGTTGTGTGCAGCATTCACAAGAATACAAAATTAACTGGAAAAATAACATTTATACAATGAGAGGAGAGTGATGATTGCTTGGGCAAATGGACTCTGGTTTGTAGAGGCATTTTTCTCTAAATTTTGCAGCCTGAATCTTACCCCACTATTCCAATGTGCTTGCTTTTTATTCCTTTAAGTATTTAAAACTGAATTCTCTGTAGCCTGGTCTCTTTCTTCTGGAGCTCCCATCAACCACGCCACAGAATTGATCTTCAGTCTACTGCTTTTATCCACTCCATCACTATTGGCAGTAGTGTTGTTGTTTGGAACATTCCCAAAACAACTATGTGAAACAACTTCTCTAAATAGCCAAAAATCTCCACAACATACACCTTTCTAACCTAACGCTAGTGCTGATGGGCATACATTTCTGTTCTGCAAGTAACTTGGGATATTTTTGACATTTAAGGTACTGTGTAAATTCTTGTTGTTGTTAAATCCCTTGACCTTTCAGCATTTGCTTTTCTTTTTCATAACTCTGGGACTCACTTGTTTCTAATAAGGAGACATGATTCTACTAAATCACATTCACTGGCTGAAATTGTGGAGGTTTTTTTGGATCAATACTCCACTATTCCTAACCTTATAGACCAGATGGAAAAATTGTTTTAAAGCAAAAAAAAAGTCATTCAAGTATCACTGAATCAGAAATGATTAACTATATATGACAGATCTAAAACTCAATATAACAATACACAAAAGCTGAAAGAAATGAATAACCTATTTCAGTTTCACAAATTAAAGGATGTAATGTTCCAATTACACAATACTTTTGAACAATTTTAAAAGATCCTGGAAAGTTAAATTTGAATATTTATTTGATTTAGCTCCTTGAAGAGAAGCAAAAGCAATTCAGTTGACATTGACAGTTTTTTTCCCCCACAGCATTTAGGTTCCTTGCCCAACCCTAGTTGTCCTTCAAAGGATGGTGAGCTATATTGTTCAACTGCTCATACAGTGTTGATACACCCATTGTTGCTCGGGAGGGAGTTCCAGGATCTTGACCGGAAAGTGCCCTGGTTCATTTTCAGGGGGTTTTCTTTAAGGCATTTTAGGTATTAAATCAGCTGATGGAACTAACAGAAAAATAAGATTGGGTGATTTTTGTAACAGAAGAGAAATTATTCCCATAATAGAGCTACCACAAGCAAAGTCGGTTTTTTTTTGGCTTGTTTTACTATAAAATTTGAGAGATAACTACTGCATACACTTGTCAATGTTCAGGGAAAAAAATTAACCTACACTAATTAGAAGCATGGTAATTTTAAATACAGTCACAGATGGAATGTGTGAAATATTAAAATAAGTTCAAAATGAAATGGCTTTTAATACAAATGCCAATTTTTGTTTTGCCATACATACACGTAAGTCACTGCCAACACAATCACAATCTGCACAGAAATGGTCATTCACCCATCAAGTCTGTAACACCAAAAATATATTACTACCGATGCAAGTTCCACTTTCCCACACTAGGCCCATAGCCTTGAATGTTACGAAATTTCAAGAGCTCATCCAAGTACTTTTTAAAAGTTTAGGGAAGTTTCTTGCCTTGTAGGCAGCGCTCTCCAGAAC
Organism: Chiloscyllium plagiosum; assembly: GCF_004010195.1. Lineage (NCBI taxonomy): Eukaryota > Metazoa > Chordata > Chondrichthyes > Orectolobiformes > Hemiscylliidae > Chiloscyllium > Chiloscyllium plagiosum. Next base: position 74,069,786 of record NC_057712.1, read on the forward strand.
CTTACCACCTTCTGGTGGAGAAGTGTTTCCTTAAAACATCTCTAATCCTCAAGCATTTCACTGTAAACCTACACCCAGTATTTGGCACAATTAGGAAGTCAGCATTACTTACGTTATGCATTCACTGTTGTCTCTCCCTCACCACTCATTTTGAACAAATTGCAAAATATTGTCAAACGTTTAATCATTCAGCAGAGTGTCTATCATCTGCCCAATGTGTTGCATGATAGACCTGTTTGTATTTAAACATTGCAATTGCACAAGTGTCAAGAGTGGAGAATATGAATCGATTGGTTGCTTCAATAGAAAAACTGAATTGTTAAGGAAAGTGAATTGCAAATTTACTGAATGAAGAGAGTGATGATACAGACAGTGCAATAGTGCGCAGCAGGTGAACCATTGCAGCTGCAAAATGCTGCCAAAGTACATCGATGTAAAGAAATTTATGAAAAATGTTTTAGGAATTCACAAGTGACACATTAGTGACAAGGAAGATGACAGGCCAACATAAACTGAAAAGGTACAATTCTAAAGAGAGTACAAGAATAGAGAGCAAGGGAATGCATGCTTTTTTTAAGGTGGCAAAGCAGGTTGGGGATAAAACAAGGATGTTATGAAGAACTTTTATAAATCGCTAGTTCAATCAAAGCTGGAGTCTTATGTCAAACTTGATTACAGAAGATGAGGTTGGTTCTTCTTGAAGACTTAAAGAGTTTAAACAGAATGCTCAATCATAAGGATTATTGACTGGCAATAGAGAGAAACTGTTTCTGTTGGAAGGTCAAAAATCAGAAGAGATTTAAGACAATTGGCAAAAGGATCATCTTTGCATATAGAAGTTTAGAATGTGTCATGAATCACTTGAAAACGAGATTCACTCTTGGCTTTCAAAAGGAAATTTATTCAGCATCTAAAACACATTTAATAGGTTTAAATGTTTGGAAAGCAGAAGGTGTGATTACATTGGAGAAGGTGCAATGATGATTTACAGGGTGCGGCCTAGTCCAGAAAGTTTTTGTTATTGAGAGAGAGATTGGATAGACTGAGGGGGAACAGGAGTGTGATGTATAAAATTGAGGCGTAGGCAGGAGAGGGGAAGTAACTTTCCCCTTGGTGGAAGGATCAAAGACCAGCTTTAAAGTAAGGGGCAGGAGGTTTAGAGAGAATGTAAGGAAAATGTTTTTCACCCAGAATATCATGGAAATCTGGAACTTACTCTCTGTAACAGTGGTAGAGGCAGAATCCCTCACAACATTTAATAAGTATTTAGATGTAAACTTGCAATGCAAAGGCATAGAAGACTATGGAAAAAGAGCTGGTGAATGGGATTAGGATAGTTAGGTAGCTGTTTTTGACACAGATTTCATAGGCTGAATGACCTTTTTCTGTGAATGTCGACTTCTATGACGTAGGTTTAATGAGGGAAAGCATGAGGTAATTCACTTTGATCCTCTGCAGTTCTTAGTACTTACTAAAATATTGAAACTCAAGGTAATGGTCAAAGAGATTTGAGAATTCAAGTACATAAATCAATTAAAGTCAGTGAAGAAGCACAAAAAAAAATCAAAGTTTAATGGAATAATATCTTTATTTCAAAAGGACTGAACTGTAGTGAACAAAACAGCCACCATTTAGATTGTAAACTTCCATATTTCTTCAGTGAGAAGTTACACCTCTGTTCTATATGGATCTTGGTACCACTGCATCTGGAGTTCAACATTTAGTTTGAGTAGCCAATCTTATAAAATGTAGATTGGTCCTTGTATTATAGATGTGGCACATGTAACATCAAAAACCAGTTTGAAATGAAATAGCTTAAAGAGAAGTGGACATCACTGCAGGTAGCTCTTGACAATTATTCTTCTAATAAGAACCATATGTATCCCTGATGACAGAACAAAAGCCAGGGAAATGAATAGGACGTTGACAGGAGAAACCGTGCAAAAGAGAAAGGGCAAAAAGAAAGCACAGGATTCCATAAGTTGACATCAGCACCATATTTTATCTTGTGTAACTGAATGCTTTTAGGAATCACTAGAAGAAAACGTGAGAGACGTTTTAAATGTCTAAGACTCCTTAAACATTGCTAGCCAATACAATAAATTCATTTTTATGATAAAATGAACAAGCAGCTGCCTGGTTTAACTGATTGAAAGAAGCTGGAACTAGAAATCAAACTAAACTCAAAATGTAGATCCGAACTTGCATTCTCTGGAATAATTCAATACTGAATTATCAATGCAACAACTAAATCACTATACCCCAGAACCACTGGGTTTCCATTATAGTGATAAAACAGTACAAAAAGAATGACTACTACATACATTTATGGACAACAGTAACAGAATACGGTTATATTAAATAAAAATAAAATAAAAAACACTGACCTCAGACTTACAAACACATATACTGGGTAAACCAGCCAAGTACGACACATGCAGATGAATGCCAAAGTCCTGTTGTTGCTTGTTAACGGTGTTGCCCACCCTAGAGATTACTGGCCTTTCCTAGTGCCCACCATGCTAAACCCTGTAGGACTGCAGCTTTAAGGCACCTCAGATCAAAATTATTTATGAAGTACTTGAGTCTTGTTCATATACTTAAGAAAAAAAAACCCTTATTTGTGAAGCTGCAGTTTATGTACTGTGCTCCAAAAATATTTACATACCTCTTCTACGCCTCTGTCATGATACAATATTCCATTCATAAAATCCAAGTTTTATTTGTAAAAATTGGTTTTACATAGTGTACATATTCCCAAAGATTACAACTATGACTATAACTTGATGAAGTGACACTGGTTGTCTCTGTAAATTGCTGTGTCCAGTATACAAGTGTTCAGTCACTTATACATTCAGCACAATTTTTCATTTGATTTCAGTGTAGTTGGCACTGTTTCCTTAGTTTAGATAAAGAAAAGTTAGTCCTTACCCATCTTTCATCTCCAAAAACAAAATAAACTCAATCATACAGAGTAGACAATTATATTTCAGAAAATAATCAGAAAAGAACTGAAGTTGATTTGTGAAGCAAGGGTGATTAACACTTTTTTTTCTTTGTAACATATCATCTTTGCAAAGTTCTCAAATTAAAAACAACCATCCATATATCTGAAACATTTCAGGACTAGTCTTTCAACTGCAAGCAGCTAATATTTCAGTACAAGCAACACTGCTTGACCAGAGCAGCTTATGGTAAAACCTTACATATCCAAAACAATCTACAATCAAGTAGAAATTACATTTGCTATCTTACTGGTATCCATCTGACATTGGTGGGCCTTTGTCTTCAAGTGATTTGTCAATGCTATTTATTTAAAAATGACAAATTGCTTTGACTATTTTAATTAGAGAAGCCAAGCCAAAAAATGTCATAGACCTATCACAGTTCTTATTCAGGCCCTGTTCCAATTAGGTGGCACTAACAGGAACAGAGCACTTCCGTTTCTTCCCAAAAATTACATAATTACTGACAACTCTCAACTATGGTGCAAGGTTTATTAATGTAAAGGACGGGTATGCATCAGCCAAAAGGACACACATCACTAGAGTTCTATGCTCTTCCTCCCTTGGGATAAAAGGTTACGATGTCACTGAATGGGAATACCTGCTGCTATGACATGTAAAGATATAGCTTCCCAACTTTGGCACTGTGATCTATGCCATATTTGTGCTTGAAAGAGATTAACATTGATATCATAACACAATATTCTTACAAGAGCAAAATCACACTGGAAAACCATAACTCTGTATCTACGGTCATGTGTCATGCATCAACTTAAGTTACAACGGAGAAGTTTGAATTTCAATGCATCCACCATAAGGAAACAGAGGGTGAGGACTTAAATCTTCAGATTTTCAAATTTTATCAAAAAAGTTATATTTTGTATATGCCATATCATATATAAAATAAAATTGAAAAAGTACAATTAACATTCCTTGCTTGGCTTGTATACCTATTGAACTTTGCTTGCAGTTTATGGTACAATTAAAACCCAAAATATTATTCCTTTGTGTTTCTCTTCAGTTTCCAATTTTATATGATATATGGCATTTAAACAGATTCCCTTTATCAGTCAACTGCTAACAAATCTGCCTTGGTGAAGCTGATGAAGGTCTAATAAAATAACTAAACAGCAACAACACACAAAAGCAATTCATGCCTTAGTTTGGTTTCATCAGGAAACTAATACAGCATCACATACTGACCCACAAATTCATTCACAAGAGTGCGAGCCAGCCCATGACTGTGCACCTGCACCACAGACAGCCAAGTATAAACCAGGTTGTCCATCATAACAGTACAATGGAATAATGTAGTCTCTTACTTTACATTACTTAAGTTCCATATTCATATCTTTAAAGCTTTGGGGGAAAAAATAGCTCTTTTTAAATCTTGAGCAGTATGTGATCAAACATCCCTGCTGTACTCTTTAGTTTAAGGCTAATTAAAACTCATTGAAATTCTAGGTGTTGCATTAAAATAGGACTTTAAAATGGAATAGGATCATCTTTACACATTTATTGAACACTCATTTAGTGCAAGGCATTGCAGATAAATTATTTGTCCATATCATCCAAGAAAGAAGAGTCCAATGATGGTAATCCTGCGAACATACAGTTCATTTGTATATAAAAAAAAGTCCCATTTCAGAATGCCTGAATTATTGTCAAGCTCAACCATTTCTTTAAAAAAACATACTGACCCCTCACAGACACTTACGCAACTAAGATTTGAACAAAGAAGACACATTCTTATCCTCAGTTGACAAAGAAAGACACTGAATTGGGATTCAATGGTTCACAGGTAAGTGTAAACATTGGATATTCTGGGTCCCTTTGACTGAAGCCTGGACGCGATTCCATGTTAATTTGTGGTCATTTTCCCATTCGTTGTTCACAGGCTGCAAATTGCTGGAGGGCAGAAATAAATCTTTCATAACTTAAGTTGATGTGTGAAGACAATGATCTAGAGGTAGGAGGAGGAGGAAAACACATTAATAAAATGTAACATACCATTTCAGCGAAATTCAAAATGCACTTATTAGATGTTAAGACAGGCCTAAGCTAATCACATTGGGGTCCATTTTGCCTTTTGGGTAAGCCATTGTGGTAGTGTGCCAGTTGCTCTCACTCTCTCTCTCACACACACACACACACACACACACACACACACAATTTCAGGTCCCAACTTCAGCTAAATAGGACTACTGAAATGTCATGTGTCAAATGGAAACCCACGAGATTGACATACCAATATTTTAGGACAGGTGCAAGGACAGGGTCATGACCCAGAGGAGTGTGTGGGCCACTTCAGGGGTTTCCACCATCATTGCACACTCCCCTTAGCTCAGCCTTTTAAGCTTTCTTGCCCACAGATATGATGGGAGCATGTATTCCATGCAGCCACCTTTCAATGGTACTGACAGTATTATCGGGTAGAACAGGAAGATGAGACTATTGACACCACTGCTTTCCGTTGTAACAATTCATAAAACAAAACTCAAAAATACTGGTGCACTGGAGATCCAAAGAAAAACAGGAAATACAGCAAACATTGTTTTAACCGGAATCTTATGAACCAGTACTCTCGATAAGCCAGCAAACATTATATTCCTGAAAGACCGAATGTTTACAGTATTATCGCTATATCCATGATGTTCATGTTGTCAGTTGAAGGTGAGTGAGAAGGCTGTCTGCCAGTAAGTTTTATTTAAGACCAAGTTTCATTATTTTCAGCATAAATCACTCAAACAATAAAGTGTAACAGTGACATGTATACCCCCTGAATTACATCAGTATGTGTTTTTACATTGATTATTCAAGCAACTGGAATATTTAATCAACCACACAGTCCTGGTCCCATAGGTGCCAGTTAATAAAATGTTTGCTGTGCTCAGCAAGTCTGGAAGCATCAATGGAGAGAGAGAGAGAAAAAAAAGTTAACATTCAAGTCAAATATGACTTCATCAGAAATGCAAGAACTGACTGCTCCAAAAAGAGGAGTCAGTTCCATTTCTTACCATTACCTCAGGTGTGGAAACAACACTGAGCTCTCTTTTAGTTCTCAGCTACCTCCAATTACAAACATAGCATGAGGTTTTAATTGTAGACAGGAGCCAAACTGAAAAGTAAACAAGTTATACTACCGAGGCATTGAACTTTGCTGAAATTGCACTTAAGTACTGTGAGAGGTTTGGGTCACGAGTTATTAAAACTGAGAGAGACAATTGTGTGTGTGTGTGTGTGTGTGTGTGTGTGTGTGTGTGTGTGTGTGTGTGGGGGGGAGAGTTACAAGGATGATACCAGAAACGCTTGGGGATACAAATCAGGAAAGAATTGACAGGTTGATATGTTCTGTCAGGAAAAAAACACTGTGGTGTTACCTAACAATAAAACTAGATCTTTAAAACTATGAAAGTTTTTTAAAAAAGCTCTCTGTAAAAGGGCATCATGAACAGAGTACTTATAATATCCCTAACAGCCCTCAAGGTGGCAGTGCTGAGCTGCCTTTTTCAACCACTACAATCCAAGTGGCCTAGCTAGCCCCACGGGCTCCAGACTTTTGATACCACGACAAAAGGAATGGTAATATAAAAGTCAGGACAATCAGAGACTTAGAAGTGAACTTGCAGATGTGGATGTACACACATGTTTTAATTTAGTCTTGAGATATGGCTAAGCCAGTATATATTGCTCATCCCATTCTCCAGGGGGCAGTTAAGGGTCAATCCATTGCTGTGGGTCTGAGTCACACATAAACCAGACCAGGTGAGGAGGACATCAGTGAACCCAATGTGGTTTTCCTGACAATCAACAATGGTTTTATGGTCATCATTAGACTCCAAATCCATACTTTTTAAAACATTGCATTTGAATTCCAATATCTACTATGGTAGGATTGGAAGTCAGATCACTACCTGGATTAACAGTCTAGCAATAATATAACTAGGCTATTGTTCCTGCAGAACTTTCCTTCTAGACGGAAGAGATTGTGGATTTGAAAGATGCCGCAGTGTATTTTGTAGATGGCACACATTGTAGCCACTGAGCATTGGTATGGAGGCAGGGAAGGTTTAAAGTGGTGGAAGAGGTGCCAATCAAGTAGATAGTTTCATCCTGGATGGTAACAAGCTTCTTCAGTGTTACTGCAGCTGCACCTATCCAGTCAAGAGACCGTATTCCATCAAAATCCTTACTTTACTCTTGTAAGTGGTAGGTTTTGGGAATTTGAGTTACTCACCACAGGATTCCAAGCCTCTGACCTGCACGTAGAGTCTTACAGCACAAAACAGATCCTTCGGTTCAACCACTCCATGCCAAACATAATCGCAAACTAAGTTAGTCCTACTTGCCTGCTTCTGGCCCATATCCCTCCAAACCGTTCCTATTCATGTACTTACCAAAATGTCTTTTAAAATGGTGTAATTATACATGCAAACCATCCTGTGTAAAAAAAAATTTGCCCCTCGTGTCTTTTTTTTAAAAAAAAAGTCGCTCTCCTCTTACCTTAAAAAGTGTGCCCCTTAGTCTTGAAATCCATCTTGAGGGAAAAAGCAACTACCATTTCCTCTATCTATACCCCTTCATTATTTTATTCTATAAACTTCTAAAGTCTCCTCCTCCAATGCTTCACTGAAAACAAAGTCCCAGCCTATCCAGCGTAACTCAAACCTTCCACAGCCAACATCTTGGTAAATCTCTTCTGAACCTTCTCCAGCTTTATAATACTCTTCCTATAACTGGGTGACCAGAAATGGACACAGTATTCCAGAAGAGGCCTCATCAATGTCCTGTACAATCTCAGCATGACTTCCCAACTCCTATACTCTAAGGACTGAGCAATGAAGGCAAGCATGCTAAATATCGCATCACATTTACATAGCTGGTCTAGTTCAGGTGCTGGTCAAAAAAAAAAACTTCAGGATATTGATTGCGATGGTAATGCTATTCAATGCCATGGGAGATTTTCAGATTCTCTCTCAACCATTGCTAAAAAGAAACAAATCAAAGATTATTGCGTTGTGTTTCATAAGGACAATGATGCAAGAAACAGATTGGAAAAAGGGATACATTTTTATACAGCATGAAAGGAGGGTGCTGAATGGTTTGGCCATCAGTGACAGGGAGATGCAGCAAATGAGTTAACTGTCAACTTCATTCGCAGACCAAGCAGGTCAATTCTGATCACCAATCTCTGCATTCCTATGGCAGCACCTTGACCAGTGTCCATGGCCCCTTTTATTCATTAAAAAAAAAGCAATATACAAATTCCTTTTGCCTACATAAAACATGGTCCTATGTATACTTGTACATAGCTCGCAGCATGCACAAGTGCATCACATTTCAAGTCAAACTATTGGTTTCTGATGTAACACTCTGCACAATCTGGATCATTTAATAAATGCCTTCCAATAGCAGAATCACAGATCATGATGGATCTACTTTTCTGAGGATTACAAATAAAGGCTGCTTGAGCATAACACTAGCTGTGAATGGCCAACAGAATGCATTGTTTTGATACAGTCTACTAGCTATTTGGACAAATGGCCTACATAACCGATACCAGTGATACTAGAATTCACATCACATTACTCTTTTGTAAGATAGGCAAAAATGTCCCTTTAGTTTGAAGGCAACATCCAGTTAGTAGTGGTTTAACTACGTAAAAGCAGGATGAGACATTTACCTCCACTTGTTGTTCAGATTTTGGAGACTGCTTTCCCTTTCAGGGTAATAGAGAGACTCAGACTCAGCACTGTTCAGGGTCAAAAGTGGTGGGCGTAAGCCCTTTCATGAGTTTGTACAACATGTTATTGCACAGCATAGATTTGATAAGGTCTAAGCATCAAGCTTAGTTGGTGAGCAGATGGTGAGGGCCCAAGTAATGAAGTTGCCAATAAGACTGATTATGTAGCAAATGGATGTAGGAATATTGGTGCTAGTGTGTGCACACAGAGAGAGAGAGGGAGTGGAGATACATTTGTGTCCCTTTTTCAAATCTGTTTCTTACCTCAATTCTATTCAGGGGAAGATGAAAAACTTCCAATTCCTTGGCTCCTTTAAGCAATGTCTAATTTCTGCCATGCAATCATTCGCTTGCTCACTGGAGATTATTGCTGCCTCGCAGTTGTGTGATGCAAATATCATTTGCCATTTCTCAGTCCAAGCCTGAATATTGCCCAAGTCTTGATGCATATGGACACAGACTGCTTCAGCATCTGAGGAGTAGCAATGTCTTGGAGTGAGATGATTAACTTCCAACATCGACCATCTTAGTTTGTGCTATTAGTCCAACAATACCATCAGCAAGTCCCTCCCTCACAATGATTCCCAATGACATCAAGAGCTTTGGACTTCCTTGATTTCACACACAGGCAAACGCTGCCTCACAGTTAAAGACAGTCACTCTCATCTCACCTCTAGAATTAAGCACTTTTGTCCCAGTTTGGACTAAGGCTGTAATGAGGTCAGGAAGTAGAAGGCCTGGTGTAACTCAAACTGAGCATCAATGAGTAGATTATTGATGTGTAGTTGTCATTTGATAACACTGTTGACAACCTCATCTAACATTATGCAGATAACAACAGGAGGCTGATGAGACAGTAACTAGCTGAATTGGATTTGTGTTGCTTTTAGTGGACAGGATATAACTGAGCAAATTTTCACATTATCAGGCAGCTACCAGCCTTGTAGCTATATTGGAAAGCTCAACCAGGGACACAGAGTTCAGAAGCACAGGTCTTCAGTACCATTGCCGAAAAACAAATGTGGTATCCAGTGTTTTCAGCAGCTATCACATGGAGTGAATTGAAATAGCTGAAAATTGTCTGGGGACCTCTGGAAGAAACATGAATCATCCAACTGGTACTTCTATCTGAAAATGGTTACAAATGTTATGTCGTTTGCACTACTAGATTGGGCTGCACACCTTTGATGATAGAGAATTTTTTTGGAGTTACTCCTCTGGTGTGTTGTTTAATTGTCATCACCATTCACAACTGCACACAGCAGGACTTCAGCGCTTTGATCTGACCGTGAGATCATTTAGCTCTGGAATTGGAGATAATGTGGTGAAGCATGTAACCACAACAATGAAAACCTATCAATAATATCATCACCAGTAATCCAATAGGACATTTAATAATAACTGCTTTACCCAAATGATAACAACATGTAACTCTCCACCCCATGGAAAGGTCTTAAAGGAAAACGAAACCACCATGAGGAAGAAATGTTTACAATGGTTATTACCATGTTATATTTAGAGGAGAAAACATGGGTGGATGCTGAAATACAGCATAAATACCAGATGAACTGGTTCAGCATAATGGCAACCTTCTGTGTTATTCACCCTAAATACAAGTCATTCACCAAATTCCTGTTCCAAAAGCAGGAATTAATGCACAAAGTAGAAAAGCACGTTCTATTACTGGAGCACATTAATTATCGTAAATCCAGTTTTAAGAGATTTTATTCACTGGCTTTTCATTGATCGTTTTGGATCATAGAATTCTGAAATGAAAATGCAGAGTCCCATTCAACTGATCATGCCCATTACAGTACATTAAAACAGCGATTCCATTAGCCCTACTTCCTTACTCTTTCTCTGTAGCCAAGAAAGCTTATTCCACTTCAGTAACTGATCAAATCCACTTTTAAGAGTTAGGACTGAATCCGTTCCCACCAGCCTTTTAGCCAACATATTCTGCCGAATAACCTTTTCCACTTCACGCCACCTTCCCACCACCAGTTCCTTTACCAGGGAAGGTATCCTCTGGTAATGGAGGCTTTTGCCAGCAACAGCTTCTCCACATTCCTATTCAACCTCGTATTAGCCTTCTCTGCTCTAAGGAGAACAACCTCAGTTTCCCTACTTTCACCATTCAATGGGTGTGTTTCATCCCTGGTACCATTCCAGTAAATCTCCTCAGCACTTGTCCAAGGTCTGTGATACCTTCCTTAAAATGTGGTGCCCAGAGTTGAACACAATCGTCCAGATCAGACCTAACCAGTATTGTCTATAAGGTTTTTGCATACCATTTATAAAGCAAGGATATGCATCATTTTCATAGTTTTTACTTGTTCTTACAATTTCAAAAACTCATAAACATATGTTCTCAGATCTCTTCATTCCTGTTTATTGTTTAAAATTGTACCACTTGCCACTTCTCAGTCTAATAATAAAAACAAATCAGTACCTATTTCTGTGCATTAAGCTTCATCTGATTGGAGTGTGCCCATTTCACCAAATTGCTTATTGTGTTTATCCTGTTCCTTTTCTTTTTAAAAAAAGGGTGTAATGTTTGCAATCCTCTAGTATTGTAGCACTATTCCCATAACTAAAGCAACACTGGAAAATTGTAGCCAGTTTCTGGACAACTATCATCCTGACTTTCCTCACCAACCTTGTTGGGTGTGCAGTATAGATGTACCAGAGTGATACATACACTCACAAGGAGAGATTGCAAAAACAAGTGTTGTATTCACTGGAAGGTTAAATTCTGATTTGGTCAAGTTTAAACTATTAATAGGGGTCTGATTGGGCAGATAGGTAGTCAGGGCTGCAAAATTAGAGGGCATAGCCTAAACACGAGAGCCAGACCTTTCAGGGTGAAATTAGGAAACATTTCCACACACAAAGGGGCTGAAATCTGGAAATGCTTTTGCTCAAATGTCAATTGATGCTGGATCATTCATAATTTTCAATCCAAGATTGATAGATGATTGTTAACTAAAAGGTGTTCAAAGATACGTCAAAAAGATCACAGTAGGGCACAGAACAACCATGATCAGCCCCAGTGCCTAGGAATCCCATTCTGGTCAGTTGACGTTTCTACTTTTTCTGCTTAAAAAAAGTCATCCTTTTTATAACTAATTTGCTCCCTATTTTCAAATAGCCAATTTCTCCAAGGAATTGATCAATGCTTCCCAATGAGCAACATTCCCACCAAGACAGTACCAGAAATTAGTGCGCCTTTAATTTACATTGTCTTGTATTTTTCAGCCTAAATTTAGTCAAGCAAGTGGACACCTGCAAACAATATGACAGCTACACAGTGCCATCTAGTGGTTGTAAACAAATTAACAAAACCCTAAACAAACCACTTAAATCTGACATTGGCCCCTCTCCTTCATCAACTTAATCATGAATAGATCAAATGTCTTCAGATAAAGAAAAAAACTCATCTTCTTCTCTACCTATGAAAACCATGCGCTAACTTTCAAGCGCACAAGGTTAACATTCTGAGGATCAACACTGATGAGAAGTTGAACCAAATCAGTCATAAGAACACCACGGTTGCAAGAACAAGGCAGAAGGTGGGGAATTTGCAATAAGTTGCTCCACTGTCTGCAATACCCATACCAGATATGTGAATGGATACTCAGCTGCATCACACAAGGAGCTTAACACCATCCAGCTTATTTCAATTTGACTGTTGCCCTTGTGCAATAGGCTCAGCAGTGAAGAAGGTTACCAAATCCTTTGAAAGCATATCCGTGTCTCATTATCTCTATCTGGATGATGAACAAGAGCACTTTCTGGGCATCTGAAGGTTGCTATTCTATGGAGGCTACATAATGAAGGTCCGGTAAGTTAAAGCAGTCAAAGTACACTGACATTTTGTAAACATACAATTAAGCACCATCCTCCATCAAAATGTCCTCAGCAATAATTGCATATTCATTTAAAATTAGACTGCATCTTGTTACTTACATAATCTCAGTAAGTCTGATGTGCCACGGCAGAAAGCCAAGTGTGCTGTCCACAGGACCAAATTTTAAAACTAGATCTGGGTCAGGTAAACCGAATGCACTTTCTGAAGAGGGAAAAAAGTAAGAAGTATGCACGTCTTAAATATATGAAAGTGTCATACCATTTAAATATTATTGAATATACACAAGAATAAGTCTGGTAATAAGAGAACTTTGAAAAAAAATAAACATCAACACAGGATCAAACTATTAACAGCACAGTTATGCCTCATGTTTTACAAGAAACAAACAAGGATGAAATCATATTGCAACTTGTAAAAACCTAACATGCACAAACAATTGAAAACTACTGCAAACTTAAATATTACACAGTAGTGGCCTAGCCAGTGCATTTTAGATTAAGAACAACCTGATTAAAACCTAAAGATTGTGACAAATTACAATTTCATCCAAAGAAATTAAAACACATTTTAAATGAAATGTAAGCTAATGCATTGAATTAATCACTTTGAACCTGCAACTGTTGTTTTCTTTCATATTAATGAATGCAGCTGGTTTTGGCAAAGTCACGTGCTGAATTTGTCCCTCACTGGTGGAATGGACCATGGGAAGAGAAATGGAGTCACAGCCATAGAGGTCTACTGCACAGAAAAAGGTCCTTTGGTCCATCAAGTCTGTGCTAGTCAAAAACATGCACCTGACTATTCACTGGACTCTGTTCTCTGGACTATGGCTGAAGAACTGCATTGTGGGTTTGAGAATAGGAAGGCAGAATGAGAAATTTAGTAAAGATAGCGACTTGTTAAGAGCAGCAAGCGAGTCTGTAAATTGATACTGAAATGTGCTAGAGCTGAACAAAAGTCTCTGTGTGATCATAAAATGTTGCCCTCACACTAGCATTAGAGATTGATACAGGTAACATCCCACACACCTCTCTGAGAATGTGACCCAGAAGAAGTAAATTTGACATGTGCTTCAAATATAAAAATGCTGTAATTAAAAATGAATCAAGATGACCAAAAACAGGGGTTACTTAATATAACGCATTCTACAGCAATATGATATAAACAAAGCTCTGTGAAAGGATTTGTTGCGGCAGTGGGTAGTGACGGGCTCGGACAGCCGCTCTGAAGACATGTTTGGAGATATGCTAATGGATTTGACCACAACAGCTTGCAGAGCTTCTAAGAAACCAGTATCATTGTGATCATGTACAATTGGTTAATAAAGGTGGCCAACACTTAGAGGGTTTGTGTTTTTGTATACCATTGATCTTTGTGCCAGAACCAGAAAAGGGTGCTTTAGAAACACACATTAGCATCTGTTGTGATGCAAATGAAGGGGTGATTCTGTGCCCATTCTCAAACTTTACTTGCACATGTAAAGATGGCATTCCTTCCAATGACTAACAAATGGCACTTACCTCTGAGAAAACTGTCCATAATATTCACATTCAGATCAGTGGACCTCCTTTGCTGCTGAGCAACTAACTGACAGTACTTTTTAGCAGCTTTCACTATATCGGCTTTTCCATCATCAGGTGAAAGCACTTTCACTGTAGTCGGACAAGATAGAACTAAAATACAAAAGTTAAAATATACTGTACCAAATATCAATAGCATAATATTTGCACAAAGACTTAATTTGTAAAAGAAAAATAACATTCAACCGGGTTTGAGAGCTTTTACAAGTATCACAGGATCTTGTCCACTGTATTCCACACAATCTGATGTTGCAATTGTTGATAGCCAGGAACCCCAAAATCCTTTGTTCTATATTACCCTCCAAACACAGATAGTCAAAGAGAGCAGTAGGGCAGCTCAAAACCCTGACATTTAGCTACGGTACTTTTAAGGTATAAAAGTAACATTGATATATGTTGTTATGGATAAAAATAGGTTATTTAATTTGAAAGTAAAAGGACCATTGAGCAAATTAAATTCCTTCAATTATTGCAAGTGACACAAGCAAGCCAGTAATCCAAGAATGGAATCAGTTATGTAATGATCAAAGTGCACTGTAGATTACTAATGGCAGTTTCAAGATTTGACTAGTGCAGTATGTTTTCAAGCATGAGTTTGTACATTGAAGAATTTACTTTTTAAACTGAGCTACATCAATACTACGTCAGCAAGTTCATCTCAGCAAACGTTACAAAAGACACTGCAAACCATGACAAAGTTGATACTTTTCTTTACATGACAATATTTTCGATGGATATATAAAACATAGAACATTACAGCGCAGTACAGGCCCTTCGGCCCTCGATGTTGCGCCGCCCTGTCATACTAATCTGAAGCCCATCCCACCTACACTGTTCCACGTACATCCATATGCCTGTCCAATGACGACTTAAATGCACTTAAACTTGGTGATTCTACTACCGTTGCAGGCAAAGCATTCCATACCCTTACTACTCTTTGAGTAAAGAAACTACCTCTGACATCTGTCTTATACCTATCTCCCCTCACTTTAAAGTTGTGTCCCCTCGTGTTTGCCGTTCCCATACTTGGAAAAAGGCTCTCCCTGTCCACCCTATCTAACCCTCTGATTATCTTGATTATATGACATGACACTGTAATGATTGGATTATACAAGTAGTTAAGCTAGCAATGAACTTGGAGATCTATGCACAGTTTAATTTTGGCAAAATATATTTTCAATTTACAGAAATGCAATTTCTGTAAAGGTACTCACCTTGTTCAATTTTCTTGTTACTATTTAAAAATTCAGTAGAATATTTTGAAGAGTCTAGACCTAACAATTCTTGCTGTTGTTTTAAGATTTCCTCCATTAATCTGGAATTATTTCTCTTGAAAATACCTGAAAAGCACAAAAAGTCATTTGAGCGAGATGACTAAAAACAGTGATTACAATAAGATAGACACTGGTCAGACAAGATGATTGAAGCAGCCAAGACTGGTTAGCGTCCTCACCAAGGGCATCAATGAGTGACAACAACATCTAACTTTGAGAAAACTGGTGTGAAGTACAAATTGCAAGTTACAAAGATCAAAGTTGGATAAAAGGACGAATTAAATGATGCAGGTAACACAAACCATCCGCATTTTTGCATTTGACGTTCTTTGCTCTTGACAATCATTTCTAGCCCTTTATTTAGCAGCGGCAACAAGCTCAGTGTCAGGAATACATACACAAGTATATTTTTGTTCCAGATAAAATGTACAGTATATTAAAACAGGTGAACAAAATTCAAGTGCATTCACGATGTACTTATTTGCTGCCCTTGTGTAAAAATGATTGTAATCTCAGTCAAAAAAAGTTGACTGTATAAATACCTCAAGTCACATTTACTCGTTACAATTGGATGGTATTTGTAGAAAGTCAAAATTGCATCAAATACAAATCACAGGAGGGTGAAACAAACTAAAAACAAATTTTCCTGTTTGAGCATGAACTAGCTGCTTCTGTCAGCAGTAACGTTTAGAAACTTCCTGAAATGTCATTTGTACCAGGAGTAGTTATCAGAATGCTAAATGGATGAACAGAAGACATGAAATCCAGTTCAGATTTTACTAATCATTCATTTTCATGAAATATATATCATAGCAGCCTGAAAGATCTCCAAGTAATCTTCAATCTCATTACAATGTTGAAATGAAATGCTTTGGAAATACACACACACACACACTAGAAATTAAATTTGGGGTTCAGGGGTTTAAAACCATGTTGAAGATCATGCAATATGGATTAGGAAGAGACCTATTCTTCTCATTGTCCATCCTGATAAGTTCCCTGACTTCTTTTACAGAATCCGACTATTTAGATTATTCCACACTTCAGACTGAACCCTTCATAGTATACCAGCAGTCGGAAGAAAATATAGAATACAGCAACATGTTTTTCAATCTTGTCATGTATCCAACATTAGCATTAGGTTAAGTAAAATTCTACATTTCAACATTAGCCTTTTGCATGTGTGTGGGCAGAGAACCAAAAGACAGCACGACCATAACCTTTAACCAGCAGTCCCTGATGAGTCAACCTTTTCACATGCAGTGCTTGCATAATAACTTCCAACGTGGACTAAAATTTGGACTAAACCAGCCTCTTCGCCTGCAAGTAGACACTGACAAACAAGTACTAGATGTAACGATACTGCAAAGGAAATTATATCAAATTTCCTTTAAAAATATTTCATCAAACTGAAGAGAACTTTAAAACTGAATTTCACATATGAAGTGATTCAAACCATAGCTACCGCCATCAATACCAGCTTTTACTTTCAATAGAGTGTATCTTCGCGAGTAACTATAATAAACAACACAGATTATACAGCTCTTTGGGGTCAATGGCAGCAGAAAATGAACATATCAAATCAAAATATATTAAGAGAAAAACAATAAAATGGGAAAAACATTTCATTCATAAGCATCTGATTCTCCTGATTCAAATCCAAACACAAAGAGCTGGCCAACAGCCGTTTGAAGTCCAAAAGGTAAATATAAAACAACATTTCTGGATGATAGAAAAGCTTCTGAAGTAGTTGCACAGTTTAGTTGCTCAGAGCATAACTGAACTCACCTTGACAGATTTATCAATAATGGAACAGTTGAGCAAAGTTTTACACTTTTTTTTTGTAACTTGAAAGGATAAACTCTGAGATTTGAGAAGATTTGTAGCTCAGGTTGAGGCTCTGGATGTAGGTTTGCTCACTGAGCTGGAAGGTTAGTTTTCATGAAAATGAACCTTCCAGCTCAGCGAACAAACCTACATCCAGGATAAACTCAGTTTTGAGATATAACTCCTACACAAATCTCATGTGTACAATCAGAAAGAAATTGTAATTTGATAGTTCTCATCCTTGTCTCCAAAATCCCTCCTGGTCTCAGCCTTTTATCTCCAACGACAGTCAGCTCTACAACTTGAGAGATCTTTGAATTCTTCCAATGTTGACTTCTTGCGTTCCAGATTTCCATCACTCCACCACTAGCAGCTTGGGCACCAAGCTCCACCATTCACTTCCAAACTTCCCCCCCCTCCACCAAAGATAATCTTTAAAACTTCTCCCGTTATATCAAGTTTTTGCTCACCACCTCAGTGGCAGAGTGGAAGATTTCATACTTTCATCAACTCTGCTAAAACAGAATTCTCATTTTAACAGAGCCCTTAATTGGTCAGTCCTGTGGTGTATCTCACATGAGAAGTGAGAAAACTGAATTAAATCCTTTTGTCCATGCCCTACAGCTGTTTAAAACAAAAAAAAGCACAGTCAGCTGACAGTCACAAGTCACCACCACAGAATATATACTCCACTACAGTTTTAAACAAAGAGATCTTGACTCAATTAGCCTCTTCTACTACAATGCACAAATGGAGCAAAATTTCAACTCTACAATTTAGGCCCTGAAGGTATTTTTAAAACGAAATTAAAATATTGAGGTCTTTAAGATCTGAGACAGAGTGGAGATCAAAGAAAATCATTATCTGATGAGCCTCAATTTTCTAAAAAAAACTCAGCTTGAAATAAATTTAACTTAAAGAAGAATAGTTTGAAAATGTTTAAGTATCCAAGACCTAAAAGATCAATCATGAATAAGTTGCAATACAGAAGTAGCCCACAAAGTAGGGCTTATAAGCAATCTGCAAAAGCAAAATCTTTATTTTATAGGTAACAGAAAATTACCAAAATAAAATCCAATAAACAAATAATCAAACTTCAACAATATATATTCTATTGCAACTCACTCTTAAATACACCAAACTGAATAAATCGCAACATACATCTATATAAGTCAGAGGCAAGTAGCCAATATCTCACAGAATGAATTCACCTGTATTTTTCCATCATAGATGGTTGTGGCATAGAAGGTACATTTGGTGTCTACATTGGTCAACAAAGATTGAGTACTCTAATGCCTTTTTCTAACTTTTGGTCCACGGCTCTGGAGGTTATAGGAAGCAATTACATAAATAATGTTTAAACGTTGCACGAGTTTCTGACTCAACCACTCTTTCAGACACAGAGTTCAAGGCTCCCACGCCGAAGGAGTGAAACAAAGAATTCCTCAACTCTCCTCTTTCCTTTCAACTTCTACCTCACATCCACGAATCTAATTCTTCACCCCTCCACTAACAGCAAAAGTGCCTTCACCCTCTCTAATGCCCTTCAATCTTATACAGCTCAATCAGACAAGAAAAGCTAGTTCCAAGAGGCAAATTTGAAGGTTGTTAAATGCATATTAAAAGGAGGAAAGAGCAGCAGAAAGGTTTACAGATACTCAAGAGGACAGGATTAGATAGGGTCAGATATCATCAGACTTGTGGAGCTGGTAAAGTTTACGGAGTTAAGGAAAGCGAGACAACAGAAGAGTCCGAAAGGGAGGACAAGGAAGTTTGTAAAGGCAACGTTCCTTAACCAGCAGCCAACACAAGTCAACAAAGTGATGGCTCCACACTATTGATGCAGCAGCAATTTACGAAGAACAGAATGTGACAGACTGCCCTGGGTTTGGTCAGGCTTTGGAGGTGCAAGCATGCAATCTTATCAATAATGCAGATGTGTGGTCAAAGGCTCATTGATGGGTCAAGTATGATAGGTAAAAACAGTCTGCTAACTAAGTTTGTTAACAAACTTGAATGCTACACCAGTCAGTCTCAACCCTTAAGCAAAATCAAAGTACGAATGCAGATTGTTCGCACCAGCCTGAACCAAGCTGTAAAACTGAGTTGAAACAGTTACAACTATTTTAGCTCACCATGGAACAGTTACCACGTACCACAATCAAACATACAAAGCCTGATTTCCAGTAAAGTATTCATCAAGACGTTCCATGTTATTAGCCAATCATCTGCATTTACACAAAAAAGACTCTCTGCAGCTGTTTTCCTATTCAGCACACACTCGTTCCCAACTCCCCGGCCCTGACAACATTCCCCCTGGTCTGATTTTGGAATTTGGTGGGAGGAATTACAAATCAGGAAAATCAGAAGTGCAGTTTTCCCTTAACCCCATGGGCTACGGTGTCTTTTGCTCTTGCATGGGATGCGGGCATCACTGGCTAGGCCAGAATGTATTACACATCCCCAACTATCCTCAGGAAAGCGGTGGTAAGCCACAGCTTGGAAAACTGCAGTCCACATGTGCAGAGAAACAGGGTCAGCCACAATGCTGTCAGGATGAAGTTCCAGGATTTTGACCCAGGGACAGTAAAAGGGATGGCAATATAGTTCCAAATCAGGATGATGTGTGGTTCACCAGTTCTGCACTAAACAGCCAGTCTGATTTACAGTCTTTGCTGCCTGTTTCATTGGAAGTAGGTATGTTCCGTGGTTGTGGAGGTCAGTAATGAGAGAGAGGTTTAAGAACTGCACAGGATTTGTTTGCTGATCTTAAAGAAAACGTTTAGTAAGATTTTTCACTGTGATAGAAAGAAACCTGTTCACACTGGTGGAAAGACCAAGATCAAGAGGGCACAGATTTTATGGAATTGGCAAAAAATATAACCCAAATAGATGAGTAGTTAGGACCTAAAATGCACAGTGTGTGGTGGGGGTAGGTTCAACTGAGGCATTAAAGAGGGAATTGAATTACTTTACAAAAACGAAAAACATGCTGAGACAATGGAAGAGGGTTGGGAACAGGAAGAGGTAATGGGATCCTTCAGTGAGCTAGCACAGACAATGTGCCAAGTTGCCTCCTTCTGAGCTGTAACAATTGAGAGATTCTATAAAGTGCAATGGTCAGACAAATGCTGAAATAATTGTTCAAGGTTACTTTGAGATGTCAACCAGACATCAAAAAGGCTACACTTATAACAGCTTTTACACTCTGATGGAAACCACTTGTCAGCACAATTTAATGCTGTCAGGTAACGTGTACATTTTGCCTCAAATTATTCTCTCTACCACTGGACTGTACACTGAAGAATGGAGAAGCTCTCTACCTCAGGAAAGGTTCAGAAGGCGGCTTGGGCTCTTTCTCCTAAAAAGATCTTGAAGGGCAACCAATTGTCCTTAAGGTTATGAGTGGGAAAGATAGAAGAGCTGAAAAAACAATGCTTTATTTGGAACAGGAACTAAAAGCCATAAATTAGTTAGTTTCTTTTAAAAAAAAAGTCCAAGCCAGCAATTTGGAAAATTTATTTACCCGAAGTGGTTATAATGTGGTAATTGTGACCATATAGAGTCATACAGGTGAATAATCAAATGCATCCAGGCAGGAGCTGGATAGGCACATGAAAGGGGAAAAAAAAAACGAAGGGTGCAAGTATGGAGCTAGATGAAGAGGATAGCACAGACTTGTTGGTTCAAATTATTTGCTTACATATGTCACATTGTGAAATATGTTCACTAATTTGAATTCAAACAGGCTGGCAGAATTGCTTTAGGAGAAAGTGAGGACTGCAGACGTTGGAGATCAGAGTCAAAGTGTGGTGCTGGAAAAGCACATCAGGTCAGGCGGCAATCAAGGAGCAGGAGAATTGATGTTTCGAGCAGAAGCCCTTCATCAGGAATGTCTGCTTTAGCTACATTTAAAAATACCTATTTCATTAATCAACAGCGCATTCTGGTCAAACATAAATGAAACTTTATGCATCTGTTGTACAAATGCAAGATGCAGTGGAATGTCATTGCATTAATAATCCAGAGGTCCAGACTAACTTTCTGGGGATGGCAGCTGGGTAAATTTAAGTACAGCTAATTTGGAATTTTGAAAAATTAGACTCAGTAATAGTGATCAAAAAAACAACTGACAATGGTCATTAAATGTCTCACCAATATCCCAGAGAGATAGCAGTTTGCCATCCTCATCGGTCTGGCATACATGGGACCCAGACTCATTGCAATGTGATTGACACCTAAATGTCCTGTGAAAATCAAGCAAGCCTTTCAGTTATAACAAATCATTAGAGTCATACAGCACAAACACAGACCCTTCTGTCCAACTTGTTCACGCCGACTATGTACCCAAACTAAACTAGTCCCATTTGTCTGTTCTTGGCCCATATACCCCCAAGCCTGTCCTATTTATATATTGTCCAAATTTCTTATACATGTTCTAATTGCACCCGCATTTACTACTTCCTCTGCCAATTTATTCCACATATGCACCACCCTCTGTGTGAAAAAGGTACCCCTCAGGTTCCTTTTAAATCTTTCCCCTTTCATATGAAACCTATGCTTTGTAGTTTTGAACGCCCCTACCCCAGGGGAAAAAAACCCATTGCTATTCATCTTGTCTATGCCTCTAATGATTTTATAAACTTCAATAAGGTCACCTCCTAAGCACCGGGGAAAGAAATCCCAACCTATCCAGCTTCTCTCTACAATTCAATCTCTAGTTCCAGTAACATCCTTGCAAACCTTTTCTGCACCCTTTCCAATGTAATAACATCCTTCTGATAGCAGGGCAACCAGAACTGTACACAGTACTCCAAACATGGCTCCAGCATGACATCCCAACTCCTCTACTCAATGCCCTGACCAATAAAGGCAATCATGGCAAATGCCTTCTTCACCATCCTGTCTACCTCTGACGCCACTTTCAAGGAGCTATGTACCTGAACCTCTATGTGTCTCTGTTTGACAACAGTCTCAAGGGCCATTCCAAAAACTGTATAAGTCCTGCCCTGGACTTCCCAAAATGCAACAGCTCACATTTATTTAATCTAAACTCCATCTGCCTTTCGCTGGCCCACTGAGCTAGCTGATCATGATCCTGTCATACTCTTCGATAACCTTCTTCATTGTCCATTATACCACCAAACCTGAATTGCTTGATCCATGGAAGGCCCTCTGTGTCCAGATGGGCCTATTCTAAAATGGACCAGGCATACCCATTAAAGAGTAACGTCTTAGAATCATGGAAATAAACAAATAAAAGAAATAAAACAGGACAAACCACCCAGAACGGACTTGGGCACTAGAAGCAACAATGGCACACCCAGTCCTAGCAACCCTACAAAGCAACAGTCTGACATTGTCCAGAAGATATGACTACGTGTCTGCAACTACCATCACCATCCTTGCGTATGTCTTGATCCACTGGAAGATAGACCCACAAGAGGTGGTGGCTCACCTGGGAATCCTCAACATAGATTCTTGAAAGTACCAAATTTCATGGTATCAGATCAAACATAAGCAAGGAAACTCTCGCTGGTTACCAACTACCACCTCCTTCCCTCCCACTTCCCTTCACAGCTGATGAAGCAATAGTCCGCCATGTTGACCACTGGAAAGAACCACTAAAGTTGACAAGTGCACAGAATGCACTCTGGGTAGAGGACATCCATCAGAGAGTGGTTTGGTAGCACCACTGCCAAGTAAACTAACCGGTTCCTAAAGACACATGGTTGATAGAATGGGGCTGAGGCAGTTGGTGTGGGAACCAACAACAGGTAAAAATGTACATCATGCTGTGTGGCATTATCATCGTGCTAAATGGGATAGATTTCAAACAGATTTGGAAATTCAAAACTAGGCACCCATGATGCACTATGGGCCATCGCCAGTAAAAGAACTGTGTTACATCACAATCTGTAACAAGCCTAGGATATCCTACCATGACCAACAAGCTCGGAGATCAACCATGCTTGTATAAACAGAATGGGAGATCACAGCAGGAGCAGCACCAAGTATGCCTAAAAAATGGTGCCCACCTGATGAAGCTGTATGCCGAACAGCAAAAGCAGTATGAAACAAACGAATGAAACACCAAACTGACAATAATACAGGAGCTGAATATTATTTGAAAGGGGAAACTTTGCAGTAAGTTACAGTAAAGAGGCATTTTGGATCCTTTGAGCATCACAAAAAAAACTAGCATCCAAATTCAGCAGGTAATAGGGAAAGCAAATGGAATATTGGTCTTTATTTCAAAGGGAATGGAACATAAAAATAGGGAAGACTTGAAGCTATACAAGACACTAGACCATACCTGTAATACAACAAACGACGTACTGGCATCGGAAGCAATCCAGAAGGTTCATTAGGTTGATCCCATTTATGAAGGAATTATCTTATGAAGCAAAGTTGAGTATGCTTGACGATTACTCATTGGAGTTTAAAAGAATAAAAGGCAAACTTATTGAAATGTATAAGATTCTTTAGGGACATGACAGGATAGATATGGAGAGGCTGTTTCCCTTAGGGGTAGAGCCTAGGACCAGAGGGCATAACCTCAAAGTAAAGACCACCTCAAAGTATGACACAGATGAAATGGATTATGTTCTTCTCTCATGAACCAGTGGAATTCTTCACCACAGAGGGCTATCAAGGTTGGTTCAGCAAGTATAAACAATGGTTGAAATAGAACATAGAACAATACAGTGCAGAACAGGCCCTTCAGCCCGCGATGTTGTGCCAAACTGTGAACTAATCTAAGCCAACCCCCTACACTTTCCCATAGGCAGATATTTAATAAAGGAATCAAGCTTCTGGGGAAAAGGCAGGAAAGGGCAGTTGAGGACTATCAGATCAGCAATGATTTCACTGAATGGCACAGCAGACTCAAAGGCCAAATGCCTACTTCTACTCCCATGTCTATGTGAACCCATTAGAAACTGATCAGATTTAAGCTCTGTAGTTCTGTCACATTCAGTCATGAATGGTGATGGATAGTTGAACAACTGGGGCTGTAGAGTCCACAAATATCACTACACTCAGCCAGAAATGCCAATATCCATCTCGGTCTCCTCCTAAGGTTGCCAACATCACTGATGACAGACTAACCAATGCAATTCACTCCATGTGGTATCAGGAAACAGTTGAATGCACAGGGTGCTGCAAAGTCTATGGACTCTCACCACATTTCTGCAATATTATGAAATACCTTCTCCAGACCAGTCAAGCTGTTTCAGCACAGCTTCAACAGCAGTAGCTACCAAGAAATGTGAAAAATTGTCCAGCTATGTCCTAACCAGAAAAAGCAGGATACATCTAACTCAGTTAACTACCATCCTACCAGTCTGTGCTCAGCTCTCAGCGATGTGATGGAACAGAGACGACAATAATGCTATAAAGCATCTTCAGCTACTTTACCAATGAACTTCCCCTCAAGATCAGCAGTGGGGATGTTTGCTGAAGGCACAGTGTTCAGTGCTATTCGCAACATTTCAGATACAAAAGTCACCTATGTCCACAAAAAGAAAAATCTAGGCAACACAATGGTTTGGTCTAATATGTGGCAAATAATATTTGCACCATAAAGTGCCAGACAATATGCATCTCCACCAAGGCAGTCAAAGCATTCTTACTTGACATTCAATACCATTACCAATGAATCCCACACAATCAATCAATCTCCTGGGGGGGGGGTTACCATTTACAGAACTAGACTGGTCATAAAAGTACTGGGAAATCTATAGAGAATATTTCAGTTCCTGACTCTGCAAAGCCTGTTAACTGTCTTCAAGTTCAGAATGGAGAATGCACACGTAGCCTAGTTGAGTGGCACCTGATCCATTCACTTCCTTCACTCTGGATACAAACCAGCAGCTGGAAACACCATCTATAATAAAGACCACAGCAATTCACAAGGTTCCTTCCACAGGATCTTTCAAACCCAGTACCTTCAACACCTAGAGGGGCAAGGTCAGCAGATACATAGGAAAAGGATCACCAGGAAGGTGCCCTCCAAGCCATGAACCACTGATTTGAAAGCAGATCACTATTTCTTAATGTCACTTATAGTCTAATCGTAGATCTCCCACCCTAATAGCACTTTGGGTGTCCCTACATCCTAATGACTGCAGTGGTTCAACAAGGTAGCTCACTACCTTCACAAGGGCCATTATGTACAAGCAAGAACAGCTGGTCGAACCGACACATATTCTATGAACGAATAATTTTTTTAAAACAAAATCATCCAGTACCGTCAGTGCAGGAAAACATTACCAAAGGTCTTATTAAAAAATAAGTAGGCTATCATTTCAGTGCCTCTCTTGCTTTGATGACAAGATCAAAATAATGCCATCTAATTACAGCTCGCTGTAATTTCCATTTAAATAAGATGTAGGATTTGTTTTGATTACATTATCTTTTTCATACTGTTAACAACACTTTCATCAAGAAAACTTGGGTAGATAGCCCTACTGGAGCTTGTAGACCTCAACCACAAACAGGTCAGACACGGTGAGAGAAATAAATTGTTTTCTTTTCACTATACTGATAATCACGAATGACACCATCAGCTTTAAAAACGGCACTGCAATAAAAATGAGGCAACATTGGCCAGTTCATTGATATTCCATGAACGCTCAGTTCAAGAAATGTGCCCCTTTTCTCTTTCTTCATTCCCACAGATGTTGAGAGTCAAATGCAAATGTTTCACTTGACAGGATGCTCTGCTGCAGGCTGCATTGCTTTTCCCAGCCACAGGGGAACTAAGCACTCACTGCCCATTCAAATCGTTAGATAGGCTCCCTATCAGGAACAGCTGAGAAACAAAACTCATGTCCATACATTTTGAAGTAGTTACTTATGATTCAATGATTGCTGTTTGCCACTGCTGTTGATATTGAAGTCAGACTCACTACATAATCAGACCCCATTTGAACCCCAAAGATTAGAACAAACAGTCTTACTGCAAATTCAACCCAAACTCTGGGTCAGATATGTGGATGACACCTTTGTAATCATTAAAAACACAGAAAGAGAGAACACACGACGGATCATCAACGCCACACGCACAGGAATCCGATTCACGAGAGAAGAAGAAAAAGGACAACCAACTCCCATTCGTAGACGTGATGGTACAGAGAACACCTAACGGAGAATTCACCACTAAGGTATACAGGAAAGCCACTCACACAGACCAAGTCCTGAACTACGAAAGCAACCACCCCAACACACACAAAAGAAGTTGCATCAAGACACTGTTCAAAAGGGCCACAACACACTGCAGTACACCAGAACTGCAAAAAGAGGAAGAACACCTATACAATGTATTCGCCAAAACGGATACCCGTGCAACTTCATCAACAGATGCCTAAGGGAAAGACAACGGAACGAGGACATGCCACAACCCAAAGGACTAGCCACACTACCATACATCAAGAGCATTTCCAAACTGACAGCCAGGCTACTGTGACCACTAGGACTCATAACAGCACACAAACCAACAGCCACTCTCAGCCACTCACCAGAACGAAGGACCCGATACCCAGCATGAGCAAAACCAATGTAGTGCACAAAATACTACATAGGACAAACAGGAAGACAGCTAACAATCTACATCCATGAACACCAAATGGCCACGAAACGACACGACCAGCTATCCTTAGTAGCCACACACGCAGATGACAAGCAACATGAATTTGACTGGGACAACACTACTATTATAGGACAAGCCAAACAGAGAACAGCCAGGGAATTCCTAGAGGCATGGCACTCATCCACAGATTCAATCAATAAGCACATCGATCTGGACCCAATATACCGGCAACTGCAACGGACATCTGGAACTGGCAACCGGAAGCGACAGATTCAAACCACTACAAATGCCGGGGGAAAGATCACAGAAGCGCTTCACAGGAGGCTCCCAAGCACTGAGGATGTCACCTAGACAGGGGACTAAACGTCTTCAACACAAATTCCCAGCTCGGCAAACAGAACCACAACAACGAGCACCCGAGCTACAAATCTTCTCACAAACTTTAATTAATAACTACTTGTATGGCAACGTATCATTATATCCGGTGACACTGATAGGCTTTTCCAATCTTCAGAAGAAATGTCAAGGAGATCAGTTCTGTCAATGAAGAGTGCGAAGTGATGCCTCTCCCAAGGGGGCAGTACCGCTAGACTAGAAAGTCTGGGTTTTTGTCCCACCTCCCATGAAACAGGCCGATTTGAAAAGATCCTCCTCCAAAATATCATTTTATCGCAACAAGGCACACTCCATGCCAAATTAAAGTCCGTCCGAATTATGCCCTCAAATCTGTGGCTTGAACACAACTTGGATTCTGAGAACACCAGCACGTGACGTGAACCTAAACAATCCCAGCTTGCTGTTCGATAGCTGTATCAGCTGTATCTTTTTCAATAGTAGTCACATTTAGTTTGATGGCATTAAGTAAAGCACTTAGCACATGAAAAAAAGTAGTTTTAAACCGAAAGAATTTTAACTGAGCTACAGTCCTTTAGCGCGGATAGAGCTTGCATCTGTAAAACGCACGAAAAACGAAAAAGTTTATTTCCCTTTATTTTAAACGGACGCCCACCTGACCTGGACAACCAAGAAACAATCACCAAGCTACGACTGATTTGGAAAGGCAACGGTTGCTCAATCATCCAAAGACAAGGTTAAAAGGAACAAACCTTGGATCGGATTTTCCGGTTTTTTAACATTCAAGGAAGAAAATTCCCGCCCACCTGTGCAATGTACGTATGATTTCTAAGGCGGAGTGCGGCTTGCTCTCCCCTTGCAAAAAAAAAGCTGTAGCAATGAGTGTACAGCATCCTTTTTGTACAAAGGCTCAGAGCACAACTCGCGAGTTTATGGACAGGCAGAGTGGGTCTGGAAGGAGGGTGGCTCGTTTACATTTGGGCAGCGGTCCTTCACCCCACCCACCTTCGGCTCACCTTGGTTGTCATAGACGCTGACATAGGAAATGCCAACAGCCATGCACCACACCACCAGGTTGGCGATGTCCGTGTAGCTGCTCTCGTCCTCGGTCACCACCAGCCCCAAGTGCAGCGGCAGCTTCTTCAGGCGGCGGCCGTCCGAGCGCCAGCGCGCGCGCCGGCTCTTGCCTTTGTTCTTGGCGTTCTGGAACCGGAACGCCAGGCTCGCGGGGTTCCAGCGCCTCCAGGCCCACATTCCATGGCGCAGCCAGGCCGACAGCGTCCGGTGCAGGCACAGCATCGCATGCAGTACCCTCCAGAGCAACTCAAACAGTGCCATCACCTAACCATGCGATGGGAGAGAGGGGGTGGGGTTGGGAAGGAAAACGGGAGCGTGTGAAACCAAAGCTAAATAACAAAGGTCCCCCTCCCCCGTTGTAAAGATTCACATGGGGAGGAGGAAAGCCAGCTTTGCCAAAATCTGTCTTTGAATGAATGCGAGTCAGTGCCAACTCCCCAACACGCCCGCCGCCATCTTCACTCGGTTTTTTTTCCTCTCCCCTCTAATTGTTAACTTTCACCTTTGACTGAAACAACACATGGAGCGCTGGGATTGGTTCACAAAGGTGCACGCCGGCCTTGGCTGAAATTCAGCAAGAGGAGTGCACTTCTCTGAAGACTGCTCGCTTGGTGCTGCAGCGTCCCCTAACTCGGCAGAGCTCGATTCATCTCCAGCTTAAACAACCGCCAAACCTAAAATAAATTGTTGTTCGTAGCAAGCTGCCTGACTCTCAGGATAACTCCATACAACCCTGTCACGGTAGAGGCTGCAAGACGTGTCAGAGTGTGGACATAGATACCACCGTTACACGTGGGTGCACCTCCCACCTTGTACTTGGCAGGTACTCATGTGACTCAGCCAACATTGTCTATCTTATACACTCCAGGCAAGGATGCCCTGAGGCATGGTACATTGAGGACCTGAGCAAAGAATGGGTACTGCACAACAACCAACAGACAGGAGTGTTCCCTCCCAGTTGGGGAACACCTCAGTGGTCCAGGGCATTCAGCCTCGGACCTTCAGGTGACCATCCTCCAAGGTGGACTTCGGGACATGCAGCAGCGAAAAGTGGCCGAGCAGAGGCTGATAGCTAACTTCGGTACCCATAAGGAGGGCCTCAACCGGGATCTTGGGTTCATGTCACATTACACATGACCACCATTGCACTATACACACACACACAGGCACTCCTATATACACACATACACTCACACGCACCCTTATAGACGAACACACTCCCACACACGCACAGGCATCCTCTCAGAGACTTAGACCACTCTACACTCATGCACACACACATACACTCTCTCTCATAGACATTCACAACCCACCCACCCCAGACACGTACACACTCCCACACTCACACATGCACCCCCTCACAGACTTAAGACACTCTCACTACACACACAGACAGACAAAGACCCACATGCACACATATATTTTGTGGGGTGAATTTGTACTTGTAGAGTTACATTGTACTTTTCTCAAAAACTGCATGAATTCATGTGAAACTGTTATCTCACTTTTTAGATTAGATTCAATCTAAACATCATGGTATAGACAGAGAACACAGGGGGTTAACACCTCAACATATTGTCTAGCTAAGATGAGAATGCAACTTTTAAAAAAGACTTTTGTGATGAAAGAAGTGCAACTATCATGGTATTCGAACAGATGAATGTCTGATGAGTCTATCAATGTATAATTTCAGTTACATCACACTGTAAATTTTTGCTATAAATTCTGTGCCTTAGATTTGTGCCCTCCACAATCAGGAGTGGCGCTCCGAAAGCTAGTGTGCTTCCAATTAAACCTGTTGGACTATAACTTGGTGTTGTGTGATTTTTAACTTTGTACACCCCAGTCCAACACCAGCATCTCCAAATCACAGCTTCAACATCGGTCAATGCAATGCTGAAAGGGACACAGCAAATCACACCATAGATAAATCTGCGGAACTGCTTGCAAAACAACCTTTGAAACATTAAAAGGGCGTTAGCGAATTCTCCCACACACAGCAATGTGATGGTTACTATTTCCCAATTGTGAGGTTGATGAGGCAACAACCCGGAAAAAAAACCCTACTTCTCTTCTGTGCTTTGGGATTTTTAACGTCCACCAGAGCAGGTAGGTGTGGCTTCAGTTTTAGCTGAGAACCCCTACAGTGCGGAAAGAGGCCATTCGGTCCATTGAGTCCATAGAGCATCCCACCCAATCTTGGTAACCTTAGTTTTACCATGGCTAATCCACATACCCTGCATAAGCCTAGACACTATGGGGCAATTTACTGTGGCCAATCCACCTCACCTGCACACAAAGTCATAAGCATGGAAAGACACTGTTCGGTCCAACCAGTCCATGCTGAACATAATCCCAAACTAAACTAGTCCCACTGGCCTGCTCCTGACTTATATCCCTCCAAACCTTTCCTATTTATGTACTTATCTAAATGCCTTTTAAATATTGTAATTGTACCCACATCTTTGGACTGTGGGAGGAAACCAGAGCACCCAGCTAAAATAATTCTTCAGAGGCTGGAATCCCAAGATCAATCACCCTCTATTTGCAAATATGCAGCCTTTGACAATGTCACTGTCTCTGACTGAGTCAGGCATTCACAGTGCCCTATATCCATTGGCATTTATCCTTTTGTGGATCAGTGGTGCTGGAAGAGCACAGCAATTCAGGCAGCATCCAACGAGCAGCGAAATCAACGTTTTGGGCAAAAGCCCTTCATCAGGAATAAAGCCTGATTCCTGATGAAGGGTTTTTGCCCGAAATGTCAATTTCGCTGCTCGTTGGATGCTGCCTGAATTGCTGTGCTCTTCCAGCACCACTGATCCAGAATCTGGTTTCCAGCATCTGCAGTTATTGTTTTTACCTCATTTATCCTTTTGTGTCAGCCAGGTCTCCTTCATTGAACCAGATTAACAACCCCAATCAGGTAACTCATATTCTTTGAGATCTAGCTGGCTGAGCTCATTATCGTCACCGAGTCACTGTGGGTCCACTGATGCAGGGTGGTCTGATTTCCTTGAGAGCTTCCTGGGGTGTTTGAGCACTAGGTCAGCTTCCTCCAATTCAGAATCCGACAGAGAAGGCATGTAATGAATGAGAGCTCACCTCTGCTGTCAGCAGAGACTCACTCCTTCTTCAGAGGCAGTACATAGAACATTACAGCACAGTACAGGCCCTTTGGCCCTCGATGTTGCGCCGACCTGTGAAACCAGTTTGAAGCCTATCTATCCATTACCGTCTATATGCTGATCCAATAACCATTTAAATGCCCTGAAAGTTGGAGAGTCTATTACTGTTGCAGGCAGTTCGTTCCACGCCCCTAATACCCTCTGAGTAAAGAAACTACCTCTGACATCTGTCATATATCTATCACCCCTCAATTTAACGCTATGTCCCCTTGTGCTAGCCATCACCATCCGAGGAAAAAGGCTCTCACTGTCAAATCTATCTGAACCTCTGATTATCTTATATGTCTCAATTAAGTCATGTCTCAACCTTCTTCTCTCGAACAAAAACAGCCTCAAGTCCCTCAGCCTTTCCTCGTAAGATCTTCCCTCCATACCAGGCAACATCCTAGTAAATCTCCTCTGAACCCTTTCCAAAGCTTCCATATCCTTCCTATAATGGGGTGACCAGAACTGTATGTAATACTCCAAGTGCGGCTGCACCAGAGGTTTTTACAGCTGCAGCATGACCTCATGGTTCCAAAACTCAATCCCTCTGCCAATAAAAACTAAAACACTGTATGCCCTCTTAACAACCCTATCAACCTGGGTGGTAACTTTCAGGGATCTGTGTACCTGGACACTGTGATCTCTTTGCTCACCTACACTACCAAGAATCTTATCATTACCCAGTATTCTGCATTCCTGTTACTCCTTCCAAAGTGAATCACCTCACACTTTTCTGCTTTAAACTCCATTTGCCACCTCTCAGCCCCACTCTGCAGCTTATCTATGACCCTCTGTAACCTACAACATCCTCTGTCACTATCCACAACTGTACCGACCTTCGTGTCATCCACAAATTTACTAATCCATCCTTCTACGCCCTCATCCAGGTCATTTATAAAAATGACAAACAGCAGTGGACCCAAAACAGATCTTTGCAATACACCACTATTAACACCAGGATGAATATTTCCCATCAACCACCACCCTCTGTCTTCTTTCAGCTAGCCAATTTCAAATCCAAACCGCTAAATCACCCTCAATCCCATGCTTCTGTATTTTGTGCAATAGTCTACCATGGGGAACCTTATCAAACACCTTACTGAAATCCATATACACCATATCAACTGCTTTATCCTCATCCACTTGTTTGGTCACTTTCTCAAAGAACTCAATAAGGTTTGTGAGGCACGACTTACTCTTCACAAAATCGTGTTGACTATTCCTAATCAAATTATTCCTTTCTAGATGATCATAAATTCTACTTTTCATAACCTTTTCCAACATTTTAGCCACAATCGAAGTAAGTCTGACAGGTCTTTAATTACCAGGATTGTCTCTACTCTCCTTGAGCAAGGGGACAACATTTGCTATCCTCCAGTCTTCTGGCACTATTCCTGTAGACAATGACAACATAAAGATTAAAGCCAAAGGCTCTGCAATCTCCTCTCTAGCTTCCCAGAGAATCTTGGGATAAATCCCATCCGGCCAAGGGGAATTATCTATTTTCACACTTTCCAGAATTGCTAACACCTCCTCCCAGTGAACCTCAATCCCATCTAGTCTAGTAGCCTGTATCTCAGTATTCTCCTCGACAATATTGTCTTTTTCTAGTGTGAATACTCATGAAAAGTATTCATTTAGCGCTTCCCCTATCTCCTCTGACTCCATGCATTATTTCCCACTACTATCCTTGATTGGCCCTAATCTTACTCTAGTCATTCTTTTATTCCTGATCACCTATAGAAAGCCTTATGCTTTTCCTTGATCCTATCCGCCAACGACTTCTCATGTCCCCTCCTGGCTCTTTTTAGCTCTCTCTTTACGTCATTCCTGGCTAACTTGTAACTCTCAAGCATCCTAACAAAACCATCACATCTCATCCTAAAATAAGCCTTCTTCTTCCTCTTGACAAGAGATTCAAATTCCTTAGTAAACCACAGCTCCTGCGCTCAACAACCTCCTCTCTGCCTGACCGGTACATACTTATCAAGGATCCGCAGTAGCTGTTTCAATTGTGCCCATCCCCTACAGTTTCCCTCCCCAACCTAATCATCCTAAATCTTGCCTAATTGCATCATAATCGCCTCTCCCCCAGCTATAATTCTTGCCCTGAGGTATATACCTATCCCTTTCCATCACTAATATAAACATAACTGAATTGTAGTCACTATCACCAAATTGCTCACCTACCTCAAATCTAACACCTGGCCGGGTTCATTACCCAGTATCAAATCTGATGTGGCCTTGCCCCCAGTTAGCCTGTCTACATACTGTGTTAGGAAACCCTCCTGCACACATTGTACAAAAACTGACCCATCTAAAGTACTTGAACTATAGTAATCACAGTCAATATTTGGAAAGTTAAAGTCCCCCATAACAACTACCCTGTCATGCTTGCTCCTGTCGAGTATCATCTTTGCTATTCTATCCTTTACATTTCTGGAAATATTCAGAGGCCTATAGATAACTCCCAACAGGGTGACCTCTCCTTTCCTATTTCTAATCTCAGCCCATAACTACCTCAGTAGGCGAGTCCTCAAACATCCTTTCTGCAACCATAATACAGTCCTTGACTAACAATGCCACTCTCCACCCACCCACCTTTACCATTTTCACTGTTCGTACTGAAACATCTGAATCCTGGAATCTGCAATAACCATTCCTGGCCCTGCTCTACCCATGTTTCCGAAATAGCCACAACCTCAACATCCCAGGTACTAACCATGCTGCAAGTTCACCCACCGTATTCCGGGCACTCCTGGCGTTGAAGTAGACACACTTCAAACCAACTTCTTGCTTGCCAGTGCCTTCTTGCGACCTTGAAACCTTAGTTCTGACCTCACACGAACTACAGTAATGTCAAGGCAGCCACTTTCATCAGGTATACCTCTAGATCAGAGGACTCAGCAATGGTGTTTTTAGATTACTTACAGTGTGGAAACAGGCGCGTCGGACCAACAAGTCCACACTGACCCTCTGAAGAGCAACCCACCCAGACCCATTCCCTTACATTTACCCCTTCACCTAACACTATGGGCAATTTAGCATGGCTAATTCACCTAACTTGCATATCTTTGGACTGTGGGAGGAAACCGGAGCACTCAGAGGAAACCTGCAGACATGGGGAGAATGTGCAAACAACACACAGACAGTTGCCCGAGGCGGGAATTGAACCCAGGTGTCTGGGGCTGTGAGGCAGCAGTGCTAACCACTGTGCCACCGTTTGATGGAGAGGGTGAATCAATAGATCCTTGAAGTATTTCTGAAGATTGAGGAGCAGGGTAAGTTTTGCTTCCACACAATCTGTGAATGTGCAGCTTTCAAACATGCTTATTCAGGATAGTCGTACCTACCCTAACTTTGTAAGTCACTGGTCCTGTACTAGTGTTGACCTTGCCATTTCCGTGATACTTGCACCAAATTTTGTCCCTTGTATCAAACTGTCTCTCACTTGGCAGAGTTTTGAATCCACCATTGAAGTTTCTGATGCAATTTCACACACACAGACACCAACTCCCAGGTCTGGGAAGATCAGAGTTAACATGGTGCG
Organism: Chiloscyllium plagiosum; assembly: GCF_004010195.1. Lineage (NCBI taxonomy): Eukaryota > Metazoa > Chordata > Chondrichthyes > Orectolobiformes > Hemiscylliidae > Chiloscyllium > Chiloscyllium plagiosum. Next base: position 74,104,832 of record NC_057712.1, read on the forward strand.
AAATCTTCTATCCATTAGCCTCTCTGCCAGTACTGTCCCTTTAGTTGCCTGTGGGGTGGTCCTTTCGTCAAATAAGAACCGTGACAGCTTGGTATCTAGTGAGGCTATAGACTGTTTCTTCAGCCTTCAAAGTTTGCACCACTCTTCCTGTCAGGCCATTAGATGATGGGTGATGTGGAACTGTCTTAATATGTTGAATCCCGTTTGACATTAAGAAGCAACTGAAATCCCTAATGGTAAATGATGGCCTGTTATCCATGACCAATACCTCTGGGACTCATATGCCACAAAAGATGTGCACTACTTTTCTATTGTCATTTCAGTATTTGACAAATGGACTCTATGCACGTTCAACTAGTTCCAGTAGGCATCTTCAACGACTGAAAACATTGAAAGGACCAGCACAGTCGACATACAACTGGATCCATCATTTTCTGGCCATCCCAGGAAGCTGCTGGCAGTAGGTTTTGTCCTTGTTGACAGTCTGGACACTGTCCCACCAAAGCAGCTATGTCTGCATCCAAACCCAGCCACCAAGCATAACTCATCATCAACATCTTCATTTTAGATACCCCTGGATGGCCCTGGTAGAGTTCAGCAATTATTTGACGGTGATCTTTGCTTGCTACAGTCACTCTTGCTCCCCACAGGAATATGCAGTCCTCCACTGTGAACTCTCTGGGTTCAAAAAGGTTTTAATTCTAGCTGAGACAGCACTTTGCTTTCCCCCATTAATGCCAATTGTTTCTGTTTGGAAAGGACTGGATATGTCTGCGTCCAAAGCCTGATATTGTTTGCTGTGACTGGTAGCGTGTCCAGAAAATTCAGTGTTATGACAGTGTCTTCCATTGGGGGTACCATGGTAATATAGAGGAACCTCAATTATCCGAAGGACATGCAGACAAATATTTCATTCTGTTAATCAAATTCTGGATGATCGAATGCCAGATAACATAGTTTAGCCAAGCATCAGGACCTTGCGATCTTGTCAGATAATGTCACATTGGATAATCGAATGCTGGAGAATCGAGGTTCCTCTGTGCATCTGCCAGTGAAAGTCAGCTTAGTGCATCAACATTCACTACTCGGCCACCTGCATGGTGTTCTGATTTGTAATTACATTTACTTAATATTAGAATGTGGTCCGAAGTGATGGATGGCACTGCCTTATCCTCTTTAAGTAGGCCAAGAATGCGTTTGTATTCCATGATTATCACAAATTTTCCTCCATAATGGTATTGATGGAATTTTCTGACACCAAATATGATCCTTGTTTTTCTATTTGTACACATTTACACTTTGCATTAGCTAATTTCCTGGATCCATAAACTACTGGGTGTTCCTCTCCAGTGGGCCATGTTTGAACTAATACCACCTCAATGCCACATGGAGAAGCATCACAGACCTTTCTTGGGATCATAGTGTGCCAACACATTAGAGGATGATAGTTATTTCTTTACTACTTTGAAAGCTCGGGTTTGTCTATGAGACCAATTCCAAAGACTGACCCTTTTCTAGGAGTTGATGTAATGGTGGATGTCAGGTTGTATATGAACCTTCCACAATAATTTACCAGATCCAGAAATGACTTAAGCTCCTGGACAGATGTGGGGGCCAGGGCACCTTTGATTGCCCTCACTTTATCTTCTAACGGATGTAACCCAATCTTATCAACCCTGTATCCCAAGTAAGTCAGTTTTCCCTTCTGAGGCATACATCTGTGTTAGAAAAATGTCTTACGACTATATTTAAGTCCTCTAAGTATTCCTTACTTGTTTTCCCTGTTATTAAGATGTCATTGAGGTAAACAGTGACCCTGAGGTAGATCTCTCAAAATGTTCTCCATTACCTGCTGAAACATTGAACAGGCTGATGATATGCCGAATGGCAGTCTTGTATTTAAAAAAAAAAAATAATTCTGAATCTCCTGGTTATATTTTTTTTCTTCGAAACTCCCACACTACCACAGTTAGGCGGTCATGCTTATATTTACTCTCGCACCCATGTGTGTTTGCAGGTGTGAGACACAGTGAAAGATAACAGGTGTACAACTCTTTATTCAATTCCCACAACCAGGAACAAAGAAAACACCCAAGTAGCCAGTGACAAGCAGTGCTCTTTTCATCAAAGGGCAATGCTGTGTGATCAAATAGTGAAGGGGAAGGCAGGGATTAACTCAAAATAGAGTTGGAGCAGGAAATAATGCACTCCACACCTTGCGGTGCCCAACTTTCCCTGAAAATCTCGAGGGTGTTGGTGGACACCGCATGCTCCTTCTCCAGGGACACCTGGGCTCTGACATACCCACGGAAGAGGGGCAGCCAGTAGGCCATAACAACCCCCTCCACAGCCCGCTGCCTGGACCTGTTTGTGGCCAGTTTGGCCAGGCCCAGGAGGAGTTCCTCTGACCTACCCTCCCCCCTCTGTACTGGATGCCGAGAGATCAGGAGCATGGTGGCAGTCTTGTATAATGGTACAAGCCCTTGTGCGTATTAATTGTAGCATTTTCTGAGATTCCTGGTCTAAACACAATTGCAAGTAAGTATAGACTTCATAAAGGACAAACCTCCTGCCATCTTTGCATACAAATCCTCTATCTAAGGTATTGGGTAATTATTAAACTGTGCAAAACAGTTTGGTGTTTGTTTAAAATGCCCACGAAGGCGATCTGACACATTGGGCTTCAAAATTGGTATGACCGGTGTTGCCCGTTCCATGAATTGGATAATTCCTTCACTTTCCAATCTTCTGAGTTCTGCTTCTACTTTTGCCTGTAAGGCAAATGGTACTGGACAGGTCTTGCAGAATCACTGAATTGCTTTGTCACTTTAACTCTTCTGATGGTCCCTAGACCTTTCTGGAAAACTTAAAGGTATTTAATTAGGACTTCACTCAGGCAGCCATTTTCTGATCAAAAAATGTTGAGCCAATCGAGGTGAATCTTTCTCAACCAGGTTCACCCCATCAACGTTGGGCCTGATTTTATTAAAAACTGGTTTTGCAATCACTCATACAGCTCTGCTGGCATCACCTCCATTTGAACCGGATGGGCATTTAAGCAGTTCATATTTGAATGGCTCTGATTTGAATGTTGCTAAGCAATTTAATTGCCCCAAACCAGATGCAAAGTGAGATTCCAAAATATGAACTCTCCTAGACATTCTCCTGGATACTGGCCTACCAGTTAACATACTCCATTTAAGTCTAGAAGGACTCTCTTGCTGTCCCAAAAACGCATATCGACAGCAATTACAATGTCTTGTTGGACAGGATCCTGAAGAAAATTGTAACTGTTTTTCAGGGATTACTGGTATTCCTGGGGTTCAGTTTAATCATCATCCAGAACTGAGAGCAGATTTTTAATCCACTATGTTTCCTGATTCACTGTTAAACTCCAATGAGTTGGAACCCTCAGAAATTTCCAACTTTAAGGGCTTATCTGGAAGGTTTCAGACATGGCAGAATTCACAATCAGAAATTCATGTTATCTGAACAACTCTTGCAGAGGTTTCTACATGGTCTTGATGCACAACTCCAGATTGCACTGCAAAATGGCTCCCTGGCCATCGGAAATATAGGAATTGGGATGTCAAATTGCAACAGTACAGGACATTGAGAGGCCATTTTTAGCATAGTGCATACAATTCTGATTGCTGCTGTTAAACCTGAGAAGGCGCAGTATAGATTTACAAGGCAGTTGCCGGGACTACAGGGTTTAAGTTACAGGTAGAGGCTGAAGAGGCCATGGCTTTTTTCCTCGGAGGCTGAAGGCTGACCTTAAAGAGGTTTATAAATCATGAGGGGCATGGACAGGGTGAATAGCCAAGGACTTTTTCCTAGGTTGAAGGAGTACGAAATTAGAGGGCAAAGTTTAAGGTGGAAAAGGAAAGATTTAAGGTATCTAGATTCAGGGACATAGCTTCAAAATTAGGGGCTTCCAATTTAAGATTGTGATGAAAGCAATGGTGAGACTGTCATTGCTCTCACATTGTATTGGAGGAAATCTGGCCAAAGCTGTGCATGGAAATGCAGAAGCTGCAGTCAGATTTGTCTGATTCCTCTATAGTGTTTTCTGTCCCAGTCTTTGCTAATAATCTGGTCACTGAAAATAATGTCAACTGTATGAACTTGCTGTATTGACCCATTTGTTCTGCACTATGAGTAGTTGAAAAAGTTAGGACTAGTGCAGTCAGAAATATGAGATTTCAGAATAATTAGCAATAATTTCTACTGAACAGTCTTGCTGGCCTAAAAAGAGTACTTTTATAAGTGTACAATCACATTCCCTCAAAAGAAAATATGTATTAGGAGATTTTAAATGTTTGTTTTGACTTGGATGTTTAGTTCTTTCCCTTAACTCTTTCTATGTTTCCCAGTCATTATTTGGCTTTCCATAATCAATTAAATCTGATTCATATTCCCCACTTTATACTTTCTGATTTGGATCCTGTTAATACTGATTCATTGAAGAGCCTTAGTGTTGCTTCTGAATGCCAGAGGTTCCCTCTACCGGACATTGAGCTAGAAAAGAGACCAAGTTAGAAGAAATTTACACTGATAAACCTATTAAAAGTATTTGAGTGGGTACTATTGATCTAAAGTGTCATTCTTCTGTACTGGCCAATATGAAAACTGATGTGAATTTTTAAAACAAAATGTGAAATATTAAACATTTCTGTATTTTAGGTTCTGCTCTCCTTTTGTTTTCATGTGATACTGTACAAGTCAGAACTTCAGTAACTTTCATGGATTGAAATAATCAGCAATGACTCTTTCTAGAATTAATTGTTTCCTGAGATAAAGGGACAAGGAATTAAAAGCAACATGTCACAAAGAACAGAAAAGCTGCTCCTGATAAGAAAGAAAGCTAAGAACTTGGTGACTTCAGAAGTGTCAAATTTCATATCACAAGCTTAACAAGATAGAAAATCCAACCGGAATTCAACTTGAGGATTCTTCAGCAGCAGGAATCCGGAGAACAGCACTGCACAAGGATCGAACCCTGGACATCCAAAGACCTATGCTGTTATTTGGAATCATAGCTAAATCCCATCATTAATTGGGTAATAGCTAAGTTGGATTGCGAGACTTAACTTGCTTACTTGAAGGGTCTTATTTTGGTTGCTACATGCAATAAAAAGTTTAATTAATTTGTTCCATATTTGAATGTCTGTAGGAATGCTTAAAAAGTAGCTGAATTAAAGGCAGATTGTGGTAATTTACATACAACAGTCAAGGATAATTTCTTGAAATAAAATGTTTTAATAAGAAAATCTTGATTCCAAGGTCAGTGCAAAGTAAATACAACATTGCTGATTTCAGTTTCCTTTTGCTCTTTGTAATTCTGTTCAATATTAGTAAACCAATAATGGGCAAAAACAATAATATTATTTTAATGTAATTTTTAAAAAATCAAACTAAAACAGTAATGTATGTTAAACTGTGCCACTAGTTATAAACCAGTTCTGCATGATGTAATGCCATTGATTTAAATTCTGGTTGGTCTGAATTCAAGATACCTATTGTTTGACTTCAATATTAGCAATTGTAATAGGCATTTCAGTTGAAATTATGAAATAAAACTATTTGCCTGGCAACAAATTTGAAAAATAAATAGGCAAAACATTATCCTATTTTAAAAGTTATATCAAACTAATAATTTTGATTCTTCTTCATTTTCTGCTCAGCAGAATTGAATCAATGTTGATGCAACTCACACCTAATTCATGCAGTAACAAAAGGAAATCACCCAGAATATTTTTGAATTGTAGATCAACAAATAACAAATTCAAGGAAGACACTTCAAACCATGTTTACCTATTCTAGAAGTATATATAAGACTTAAAAAGCAACGAGAATACTAAGAAACTGCAAACATATAATTCTGGTTCCAATGCAACATTGATTACATCACACAATGAGATTTTAAGTCAGGCTGGTTATTGGTTTTCAGTCTGCATCATAGTCATAATAATCTTCATTGTCAGCTGGACCATTAACATTTGAGCTATCGTCTTCCTGTGCTATCTTTGTAGCAATTTTGAGAAGTGCCTTTCCTTTTGTACCATGTAGAGTATTATATCCACAGCTGTTTAGAATCTTGGTGGAAGATAGCCAAGTCTCACCTTGGTAATAGTCTGGAGTTGCACAGTAGCCACTTTTGATCTCCACTTGCCTTGCAGTCAATAAGACTCTGATTTTCATGAGGTCACATGTGCAGTTCCAGGGGTTACCATCCAGGTAAAGCTGTCTCAGTCGAGGTAAATATCCAAACACATCAGGGGTAAGAGATAACAACCTATTATTACGCAGATTCAAAACTCGCAGCCGCTTCAAGTTTTCAACTGACTCTTTGAAAATGTCTGTAATAGTATTTCCTTTCAGATCTAGTCTCACAAGAGTATCAGGAAGCCTAAGGACAAAGCATAACAATTATAGTAATGTTGTCCCAGAATGAGATAAACATATACAATTATTAGTTGTAAACAGACATTATTACTGCACCAACCCTAATGGGAGGATGTAATTTTAGCATAAATAGGCTGTCTCCATTATGCTACAGATCCAAAAACAGGTTGCCAACAATTAATTGATGGCAAGGGAGGCTTCACAATCAACCAAAGGGAGGAAAATACGTCTTATCTGCAACATTACCTACACGGTTTCAAAGCTGCGGCAGAGACATTCGTAAACAGATACAAGGATTTTGAGATAAATGTACAATAGAATACAGAATCAGGGTAATTTGGATTAATTGGCAAATGGATATTTGTGTGGGGCAGAATATGGGCAGTATAATTTTTTCAAAATTTAGCAAGGCCATTGAAAGATCTGTAAGAAGGGTATTTCTTCAGGGAGACTCCTGATGATCAGCTTTTGGTAGAGATCCTGTTTATGCAAGCTACTCCTGGATCCCTTTTCATTTTTGTTTGAAGAAGCTTGAGAAAGTTTTCATTAAAAAATTTATGGAACTATCTTTACAAAAGAGGTTGATGAACACCACAATTTATAACCTCTGTCAAAAACAGTTCCCTGGAATACTGAAAGGGTGCTTGCATTGTAACCTCTGAAAACTATTTTGATCATTTTATAAGCTGAATTTAAGGAATGTTTCTTTATTTGTAGATGCTACAGATTTCATAAAGCAAACTGAAAAATCTTGAGTGCTTTGAAAAAGAAAATTGAAGACATGCTATTGCAACACTCAAAGTATTAATTTTGGTGTATACTAATTCTCCACATAAAAGTTAATGCAATATGTGTTATCATCTTCCAAAGAAAATTGAGGGACTAGAGGACAGCTTCAGGAATCATATCATCACCCTTGCTGGAATCAATTAACACCCACCTAAACAACTCTGTGTGTGTGTGTACTCACACCAGATAGCCTGCAGCAATTCAGGAACATGGAGCAGCACCGGCTTCTCAAGGACAATTAGGGTTGCCTGCAACCCCTATATCCATGAACGAATAATAAAAAAATACACAAACTGGAGATAGAACGAGTAACTTATTCCATGAGGTTGCTAAGTCATCAGGCAATGGAAAGAAACATATCACATTTCATCAGCAAGTTTATACTCACCATTGTCAGAGGGTAAGTAATCCAGTCAGATCTCAGTTGAAACTAGTCAGATTTCACACATACAATTGAGCTAGTCGGTATAAAGAAGTTGACATAACTCGTGATAAAAGGTAAAGGAAAGGTAACGTGATTAAGAAGCTTAAATTTCTTTTCACTGTTCACAAACAGCAAACACATTTCAAGGAAGTTCATCAAGCTTATCTGCAACATTTCAATATTGAAATTTTTGAATGTATCATGAAATTGTATAAAATTATTAATATCGCTTTAGAATTATGTCTGGAGGTGGTGCCATATTTTGTGATGAGCAAAATCCACCATGGAGAAACTTCATGTATGCTTATCAAATCATGTTTAAAATAATTTTAAAAATACATGGAAGCCCCATTTACTGTTAGACAGTTCTGTAGCAACATTAATTCCATTCAAAATTTTCCACCGTTTAGGAGATTTATAAATGAATACAATAAAGAGAAGAACACAATTTGTTTTTGGTAATTAAATGACATGTTTTGTGAGATGATAAACACCTGTGATTTTCTGATAATACATTTCTTTGCACAATTTATGAAATAACATCAGTGACTAGCTAACTCTCAGCATCCCTTATCCCCTCCTCTCCTCTATCCCAAAATTATGAATTGAACTAATTGTACTGAGAATTGATTTGTAGCCCAAAGAAAACCTGTTTCTTTTCAGTTCCTTGTGAATGCGATGCATTAGAGGGGTTCTCTGCCCTCTTGAGTACTATTTTGTCTGAGTCTTACATTGTGTGGAAGAAGCAAGATTGAAGAGCTTCAGTTGACTTATATTTCTGTTTCTCTTTTATTGTTCTCCATCAAACCCACACCTCCTTATTTTCTAATAGAATCATAGAGTTTTTTTAAAATAGCATGGAATTACGCCCTTCAGTCTATTGTATCTGTGCCAGTCATTTAACATCTATCTATTCTAAACCAATTTTCTAGCACTTGATATATAGCCTTGTATGCCAATGGCATATCAAGTGGTCATTTAAATACTTCTTAAATGTCTTGACTGTTTCGTCCCTACCACACTTATAGGCAGTGAGATCCACATACCCACAATTCTTTGGGTGAAATTCTTTTCCTCAAGTCCTTCTAAATCACTTGCTCCTTACCGTTGACCCCAGGTTTTGTCCCCTCTACTAAGGGCAATAAATTTTCCCTACCTACCCTATCTATGTCCCTCAGAATTTTGTACACCTTCATCAGATACTCCTTGGCACAACCCCAGCCTATTTAGTCTCTTTTCATAGCTGATACACTCCAACCCAGATAACATCCTGGTGAATCTCTTCTGAACCCTGTCTAGTACAATACCATTCTTCCTATACTATGGCACCCAAAGCTGTACAAAATACTCCTACTGTAGCTTAACTAATATTATACATAACTCCATCATAGCCTCTTTGCTCTTACATTCAATGCCTTGAACAATAAAGGCAAGTATCCTACATACCTTCTTAACCAGCTGATCTACCTGCCCTGCTGCTTTCAAGAACTCATGGACAGGTATATCAAGGACCCTCTGATTCTTTGTACTTCATAATATTCTACCATTCAAAATATATTACTCGATGGTAGACCTCCCAAGATGCATTACCTAACACTTCTCAGGATTACATTCCATTTACCACTGTTCAGTTCATCTGATGAGCCCATTTGACAAACTCTGCTGTGATCGGAGGTATTCCTCCTCATTATTTCCAACACCAATTTTTGTGTCATCTGCAAACTTACTGATTATATCGCCCACATTGATGTCTAGATAATTAAATTTACATAACAAGTAGCAAAGGAACCAGCATCAAAACCTAAGGTACGTCATTGGACACAGGTTTCCAGTCAGAAAAACACTCTTCAAATATCACCTTCTGCTTCCTGTCTCTTGCCAATTTTGGATCCAATTTGCCAAATTCGCTTGGTTCCCAGGTGTTCTTAGTTTCTTAACCAGTCTGCAATGAAAGATCTTGTAAACTGCATCAACAGCATGACTTTCATCTACACAATTAGCCTCCTTTTTGAATAATTGAATCAAATTTGCTAGATATGATTGTCCTCTTACAGGGGTGGGGACATCCACTCCTTGAGACAATTTGGTGCAATTATAAACCCTCATTTGAAATCATAATTGGTCGTAAAACTGAGAAAAATACTTAATTCCACGGTAATTTTCTGCTTGATAATGCATTGGTAAAAATACTTAATATTGAGAAACATTCCTCTCCACCCTCTCAGAATATTAATATTGTCCTTCACCTATCCTAACACTACAAACATACCCTTTTGGGAAGGATGACAATTGGTTTTGCTCCAGTGCAAGATCCGAAAGTTGCAAACAGTGCTGCCATGCATCTATGCCAATAACTGTAATGTTGTTATACTCCAGAAACAAATGTTTCAGTTCACACAATCCGGAGAATTCTTGCAGTGAAATTTTTTGAATGAAGTTGTGACTGCAATCCAACATTCGCAGTTGTGCTGGCAGTCTAGAAGGAACTGCTTTTAGTTGATTTTTAGATAGATCCACTATGGATAAGTTGGTCAAAGCCAGTGCATCATTCACTGTTGAAAGTTGATTTTCAGACAGGGAGAGTTCAAAGAGATAACTGAGATAGTCTAAGTCTTGTAGCTGCAATTCATTGATCAAATTTTTGTCCATCTTTAAGGACCGCAATAAAGGTGGCATTTTTTGTGGGATTTTACAAAACATATTTCCTGACAAACTGAGAAAGCGCAGGGATTGTAAAAAACTGAAAAAATTTGAAGGTAGGGAAGACAGCCTGTTATTTTGCATGCTTAAACGTTTCAAATAAGGAAGTTTTAATGGTCCTGACAGTAGCTCAAGACTATTACTATCCAAAATGAGACTTTCCAGTTTAAGAGCAGATGACAAAACACGAGAATATATTTTGGAGATCTTATTATTTTGCAGGTCAAGGATTTTCAGTTTTGCCAAACCTTCAAAGTCAGTCTCACATAATGCCTGAATCTGATTATTACCCAGTTTCAACACTTCCACATTGGAGGGAAGCTTACTAGGAACACTCCTTAACTTATTCTTCCACAGTTCTAAAGTCCTCAGATTTGTCAGGGTTGAAAATGTGTGTGCCTCCGTTGCTTCCATTCCACATGAAGATAATGCAAGCTCTTCAATGCCATAAAGTCCACCAAAATCTGATGCCTGCAAAAAATGAATACAAGATAGACACTATTTGGCGATGCCGGTGTTGGATTGGGATGTACAAAGTTAAAAATCACACAACACCAACAGGTTTAATTGGAAGCACACTAGCTTTCGGAGCGAAGCACCTTCATCGGTGATAGTGGAGGGCTCCTCACCAAGAGCACCTCACCAAGACCTTTCCCACACCTCCATTACTTACCTTTAAACAACCACCAAACCTCAAACAGATCGTTGTTCGTAGCAAGCTGCCCGGCTCTCAGAACTTCATACAACCCTGTCACGGTAGACGCTGCAAGACTTGTCAGAGTGTGGACATAGATACCACCATTGCAGGTACTCATGTAACTCAGCCAACGTTGTCTATCTTATATGTTGCAGGCAAGGATGCCCGGAGACATGGTACATTGGGGTAACCGAACAAAGGCTACGACAATGGATGAATGGGCACCGCACAACAATCAACAGATAGGAGGGTTCCCTCCTAGTTGGGGAACACTTCAGTAGTCCAGGACATTCAGCCTCGGACCTTTGGGTGACCATCCTCCAAGGCAAACTTTGGGATAGGGCAGAGGCTGATAGCTAAGTTCGGTATCCATATGGAGGGCCTCAACCAGGATCTTGGGTTCATGTCACATTACAGGTGACCACAATTGCACTATACACACACACACAGATGCTCCCACACACACACACCCTCTCACATACACACAGGCACTCCTATACACACATACACATGAACACACATACACACAGATGCGCACACAGACACCCACACTCACACTCTTACGGACACACACACTCCCACACTCACACCTGCACCCCCTCACAGACTTAAGACACTCTGCACTCACTACACACACACACATACACTTTCTCACACTCACAACCCCCAACCCAGACAGACACACACACACAGAACAGACAAAGACCCACATGCACACAAATATTTTGTGGGGTGAATTTGTACTTGCAGGATTACATTGTACTTTGCTCAAAAACTGCATGCATTCATGTAGAACTCTGAGCTTAAAAATTGCATGAATTTATGTAAAACTCCGTTATCTCACTTTTTAGATTAGAATCAATCTAAACATCATGGCATAGACAGAGAACACGGGGGCCAACACCTTCAACATATTGTCGAGCTATCACCATTGTTAACAGCTAACCCAAGAATGCAACTTTTTAAAAAAAGGTTTTGTGATTTACACATGAAAGAAGTGAAACTATCACTGTATTCGAACAGATGAAAGGCTTAACAGACAACCAATTTTTCAATGTATAATTTCAGTTACATCACACTGTAAATTTTTGCTATAAATTCTGAGTTAGGATTGAGCCCTCCCCTATCACCTGATGAAGGAGCGTCGCTCCGAAAGCTAGTGTGCTTCCAATTAAACCTGTTGGACTATAACCTGGTGTTGTGTGAAGATAGACACTGACATGTAATTTTAGTCAGCAGAGATTACCTTGCACCAAGAGTTAATCTTGGTTTATTCTAATCACATTAATATAACATTAGGATAAAGAAAAGTACAAATGATGAAAAACTAAAATAAGCCCAACACCCCCAGCCCTTTCTCCAGGAATCACAGCAGTTTCATGGAAGCAGGGTTGAGTGAGCAAGAGGTAGATCTTGTGGACAAAATGACTGAAAGGTGCAAAGGGATATAGGAATAAAACCAGAGAAAGTGAACAAACAAGAAATTTGGAACAAAAGATAACTTTCCACTTAAATATGCTGTGCTTTTAAGTTTATTTGACCTGCATAATATATTATGCCTACTCCAAGCATTTCATCATGCAAGTTTTTTTCCTGAATTCATTTAACTGTACAATCACTTGATATTTTTGGCAGATCAATTACTGCATTCGCTGAATTTTGGGAGTTCTCCGGAAAAGACAGATTTGCATTACCTGAAAGTACAGTTCTTGAAAAAGGTCAATTTCTATTGGTTAACAAGAAAATACTCCAAAAAAACAAAATGAATGCGGTGACACTGGAATCACTAAACTTAATCTGGGTCCTAAATTGCAGATTTTACAACCTTTTTTTGGCATACCCTTGACCTCATGAATCAGTGTTTTGCTTGTCCATAGCTATTTCACAATGCATTTAAAATGTCACCAGTCATTTGACTATTAACCCATTCTCACTGACTTCCACTATGGTATCACTATACCCTTTACCAACCAGTCTTTTGATGTGTATAATTCAGTAGTTTTGTTTACAAATCTCAGCACATCTTTCTCCCATCCTACTTCTGGTGTAGGTTTATGCTCATGTGCAACCACTGAACTTCATTCTCACCATTAGCTTACTTTTTTTATAATGCCTGAACATAGAAAAACCTAGAATATATTCAGTAGTAGCTTGCAAAACAGAATTGAATATATACTTGAGGAGAAAATTGTCAAAAAGACCAAGTGAGTGAGTTTAATTTGATAACTTTTTTCAATGAAAGGCAGCAAAGAAACATTTGGTTGCAAGATATCCTTCTGTGCTGAAAGTTCCATGATTTTATCAGTCTGTATACATGTTGGGAAGGCAATAGGTGTACTTCAAGCATTTGTCATTGCAATAAGTCAAGTGCATGGTATAGGAAAATGTAATTGCATAAATAAGAAATTATGAGATAGATTATATGATGACAAAATGATTATAATAAATGGATCCTCCTTGGTTTAAAGAGACTTGTAAGTGATAGCTTCAGCTTTTCTCTCTGAGTATATCGATGATTTAAATTTAAATTTAATAATGAACATGGTGTTATAGCAAAGATATTATTAAACTGGAGAAGGTTCAGAAAAGATTAACCAGGATGTTGCCAGGAATGGAGTGTTTGAGATATAAAAATAGTCTGGAAAGGCAGAGAATTATTTCACTAGAGTGTAGAAGGTTGAGTGGTGACCTTACTGAGGTTTATAATATATTGAGAGGCATAGATAAGGTGAATAACAAGGGTCTTTCCCATGGGGTGGGGGAGTGCAAAATCAGGGGCATACTTTTAAGGTGAGAGGAGAAAGATTTGGAAAGTACATGAGGGACAACATTTTACACAGAGAGTGGTTGGTATATGAATGAACATCCAGAGGAAGTGGTGGTAGCAAGTACAGTTACAACATCTAAAAGGCATTTGAATAAGTAGATAAAGAGGAAAAGTTTGGAGGAATGTGGGCCAAGCACAGGCAGGAGGGACTAGTTTAGTTTGGGAACAGTGCTGGCATGTATTGGCTGAACAGAAAGGGAATCGTGTGTGTATGGATTGAGCAGCCAGAGAAAGTGGTGGAAGCAGGTACAATTGCAACATTTAAAAAGCATTTGAATGCATATATTAATAGGAAGGGTTTGGAGGGATATGGGCCAAATGCTGACAAATGGGATGAGGTCAGATTCGGATGTCTGGTTGGTACGGTGAGTTGAGCCAAAGGACTTGGTTCTGCGCTGTATGACTCTATTACTCTATCTGGCAGAGGTAGATAGATTTTTGTTAACCAAGGAGGTAAATAGTTAATCAGATGTAAGAGGGAATGTATACTTGAGGTTATAATCAGATCAGCCATGAACTTATTGAATGGTGGAGCAGACAGGAGGGCCTGAATATTGTTCCTAATTTGAATGTTTTATGTACTAAGGAGACTTAATTGATCTTTTTAAAAAAATAGGAATAAGAGTTACTAGGAAAAGTCTATTTTCTTTCATTAGCTCGACAACAATAAGAGGCTATCACTTTAAAATTGCAATGAAGAGTGAGCAGGGAGGTTATGAATTGTTGAGGTGTAAAGTGCTAAAGGGAATAGTTGAGGCAAAATCGGTAGTTCTTTTTCAGAGAATGTGGATAACTTTGTAAAGGGTAGAAGTTAATTGGAAAGAGACAGAGAGCAAATAGCATGGCAATTACTAGATCCTTCCAAAAGCCAGAATATACATCAAGACCCTAATAGTCATCTTCCTTGAATATATTCAAATATAAATTTGATTGCCCTGTATTTAATCATCTTCAAAAAGCATGCCAAAAGTGAATAAGAATATTCAGATAAGCACTTTAATCTGTCACTGATCAAGAGCTTTTGCATGAGGATAATGAGAGAAATTATCAATGTGTCTGCACTAAATACCACTGTTGTAAAAGTTTTTGTATAAAGTGAGAACATAATCCTGGCTCAAAAAATATTTGCTTCTTGCATAAAAATCGAAAATCTAGGAGCAAAAAATCTAACTCAATTTTATAAAGTTTAAACTCCCACCCATCTGCTCAGCATTTACAGGCAAATTCTGATCCCTAAAAGCAGCACTTTTTTGTGATTTTATTGCTCTAGGGAAAGTCATTTAATGAGTTTTTTTTTTACATCTTACACATTTGTTTCAAAACTTCATCTCATTTGCTGCATTCAGACTTTCTACAGTACTCACAAAAACATTACCGCTTTTAATTCATCCTGCAAATTGAATTTAGCAAGTCCTAAGTATTAAAGAACATTTACCTCAGAAATGGAAATTGTAATTCATTCCAACGCACCGAAACACAAAACCGCTCACAATTTAATGTGAAAACTACAATTGAATGTAGGAAAACGAAATAAATCAATTCAAATGGATGACACTAAACTCACATCGATATCATGATTATGAACAAAAGCAAAATCCTGCTTTTCAAAACCTGTGGAAAATGATGCTGACAAACTCAGTGAGGGTCTTTCTCTCACCCGCAGCTGCTTGATGTTGTTGTGCCCGAGGTGCAGTTTCCTGGTATCGGATGGGATGGCCTTGGGAACTGTTGTAACTCTGTAGCATTGCACCGATTTGGAGGGGTCGCAGACACATCTCGTGGGGCAGTCGCTCTGGCAGAACATCAGAAAAGGCAAAATTGAAAGCAAATAAATTAATAACATTTTTTTTCATTCAAGAGCTCCCAATATTATCTATTGGTGGCCCAGTCTACCAAGCAGAGAAACCGATATTAATGAGGAAGGAGTTCCACTTTCCCTGGAAAGAATCTCAGTTTCAACTTCGAGAGAAAAAAAGTATCTTTGTATCTCCCCCCTTTTTAAACATCAGACGCTCATAGAATGAGCGTGTCTGCTTGATAGAAAACATCGATCAAAAGAATACCTGAAAACTATGTTATCTGGTTTAAAAAGTAAGCAAACGTTTTGTTACAAACGGAAAAGCCAAATCCAGAGAATGGTATATTGCCCTGATATTTGCAAAGAAGCGTAGTGCTAACAGAAACGTTGTGGCCATATTACTCAATTGTCTATTGTGTGGGATGTCCATCTGCAAACAGGAACATTCCGTTTGGTTTTCTTTTTCGATTCTGACCTGTTTCTGCTGTAACGTTGAGATAACACCACTTTGTATAGTTACAATCATATTACATTCCATCACCTCGCTGTGCTTTCTAACCTGCAGAGGTAAACAAAAGCCCAATAACATTTGTTGCCACAGGTGGCTGAGGTCTACAGGTGAGCTGCAAAGCTTTAAGATTAGAGGGAATGAATTTGAGTCCCTTACAATTTAAAGGGAAAAGTACACCTCGCCATTAACCCTCGCTGCATTTAAAAGTGCCGAAGAAGAATCCGGAATTCTAGCCATCTGAACTGCAAGGCGCAGTTTTAGCATCTCTAGCTGGGAATGAGAGGAAAGATTCTGGATACTGAATATTTGTGATCGCTGCAATTTCATGTGTTAGATATCACGGTCAATTACTGGCTCATTACATTCTCATCGATTCTAAATTCTATTATAATCATACCCGTGAACCCAACGGATAATTCGGAATCTATACAATAATTACAATTACATCTGTGTGAAATATTTTTTTCATTCTACATATTGAGCCTAATTTCACTGAAATCAAACCAAGTTGGTGGAAATATCAAGCATAGTGCTGACTCTAAATTCACATATGCAAATTGAAACTACTTATCTCCTATGTTTACAGTGTCCAAGTATTATCTGTTAGCAGTCTGTCCTAGAAATGTGTATTGAGGAGGATGAGAAAACTGCTTACCTTCACTTCGAAGATCAGCAGTTAGCCTTGCACT
This sequence comes from Chiloscyllium plagiosum, assembly GCF_004010195.1. NCBI lineage: Eukaryota > Metazoa > Chordata > Chondrichthyes > Orectolobiformes > Hemiscylliidae > Chiloscyllium > Chiloscyllium plagiosum. The sequence continues at coordinate 74,121,675 of NC_057712.1, forward strand.
CATATCTCATCCAAATGTTTTAATTTTTTTTCATCTGATGTGGGCATGATGAGCAAGGCCAGTATTTGATGCCCAACCTTAAACACCCTTCAAGTGAATAGGGTTCTCAGCCTTTTCTTGTCCATAGAATTTCAGAGGCCAGTTAAGAATCAACCACATTGCTGTTGATCTGGGGCCAGACCAGGGGAAGTCAGCCAATTTCCTTCGTGGATGACATTAGTGAACAAGACAGGCTTTGCAGTAATTAATGCTAGTTTCATGGTCACCATTACTGCAACTAGCTTTCAATTTAAGATTTTATTAATTGAATTTAAATTCCACCAGGTGCTGTGGTTAAATGACCCATGTCCCAGAGCAGAAAGTTTCACTACTTGAAGACTTGGCCAATTACATTAGCACTAATATGATTTATTGTACTTAACCCAGTTTCATCAAAATAATTTTTTAAAAAAGGTTCTGATTTTCTCACACACACACACACACCAATATTCACATACACCAGCAAGCTACAGTTTGGGAGAATTCCTTAAGCTGTCTTAAAAGTAAAAGGTATATGAATATTTGTTTTCAGGCTCATCTCAATTGCCCTTCTGAATTTAACACTGAAATGATTAAAATATACTGATGGACAATAGATAGTTGTTATGGATTACTTTTGTACATTCTGTTTGTGGTGAGTAGACAGTCAATCAACAGACAGAAACTAAACTTGCAGATGGATGAAGAGAATAAAAGAGCCAATGGCCCACTCAGGATCAACCTCTTCAGCATCTCTTCCGCATCTGTTCTGTGGCCTGAAATAAAGCAAATTGTTAATCACAAAAAAGATTTAAATGACTTATCATATAAACTTCTCTCTCCAACTGACTGGTTCACCAAAGTTTGGATCATGGCTACTGGATTCAAGGCTTATAGCTTACATGGTTGGATTATGCTGGACAAATTACGAATTCCTTTCTTAGCTAGAGTACATTGTCTGAGGTACAAATAGAAAATGCTAGAGAAACTTGACAGGTTGGTAACATCTGTGGTGACAGAAATAGACTTACTCTTTTTTGAAATAGAGTCATGTAGGACTCAAAACATAACTCTGTTTCTCTTTTTTAACTCATTAAAATTCAGTATTAAAACTTAAGTAGATTTCAGTCAGTAAATATACACAATCATTTTTGATGTAAAGCATATCTTTATTACATGATATACACTAAACCTACTTCTGCATATAAATTCTGTCAACTATATTTACAGATATCCCTTAAATTGGCTGTCCCATGTGGCTTGATGAGTGTGGCGCTGGAAAAGCACAGCCGGTCAGGCAGCATCCGAGGAGCAGGTGAATTGATGTTTTGAGCATAAGCTCTTCATCAGGAATGAGGGGGTGACCTGAGGGGGCTGAGAGATAAATGGAAAGGAGGTAGGGCTGGGGGGAATGTAGCAGAGAATGTGATAGGTAGATGGAGGTGGGGGTGAGGGTGATAGGTTGGGGAGGAGGATGGAGTGGATAGGTGGGAAGGAAGATGGACAGGTAGGACAAGTCAAGAGGGCGGTGCTGAGCGCTGACCTCTCCACCAGCAGACATGGAGGCCATAGTGGTAGTTTGGCGCACTGAACTCTACACCGCTTGACATTGACTGCCTCAACCTGTCCACCCCCTTCACGACTCTAACCTCTCACCCTCACAACATGCAGCCCTCCACTCCATCCGTTTCAACTCCAACCTCACCATCAAATCAGCAGACAAGGGGGGAAGGGGGTCACTGGTGGTAGTTTGGCACACTGACCTCTACATGCTAACTTCCAATTTGGCACCACCCTCTTGACTTTCCATCTTCTTTTTTCAGCACCATACTCTTTGATTCTGATCTCCACCATCACTTTCTCCCTGTCCCATATGGCTGTCTACTCCCAGGTCTTGGAGAAGACCTTTATATTCACTATTTTGTTTCCTTCATTGTCTACATTTCCCTACTTCTTTCAAACACTACTTTCTTCAGTGGAAAACATCTCCTTCAAGTTGCTTATATCTTGGTTTCAAACAGTAGATTTTCTGGCCTTTGCATTTTTCATTCAGTATATTCATGGTCCAGATTTTGAGTTGCAATGTGATGGCATTCATTACTCACATCAAGCCAACTTAAAATATAGCATTTTGCAGGATTTGCATTTTCCCAAGATAAAGTTTGAATCTGAAGTCAAATCAAGAGGATCTTGAGATATCCAGCAGTAGTGACACCATTAAGCTGGGTAAGGAGCCATGTTGAAGTAATTTCACAGATCGCAAATCAGGAAGTAAAATGCACTGATTTTCTTCACTTCTTAATATCACAGAGTCAAATACATTGTTGTAACTGGGTGGTTAGGTTAGAAACAAAATTTTATCTTAAATTTTATTTTTATAGATTTGTTTTTCAGAATTTGAGAAAATGCTATTTTGCAAATAATTATGAACTCAGTGCTGTTTCAAGCACAGTCACATCTGAGAAAACAAATTAAGTTTATCAAGGGTTTTTATAGAAAGACAGTGTGAAAGAGCAGGTTTTATCAGTTCACTGTTTGCCAATTGATTACAGTCTGTGGGAACTTAAACAGTGCACCACACGGAGAAGAGTAGAATCACTGACAGTGTTAACAGATGTGGACTTTAGTGGAGTTTCAAATTATAATGTCAGTGAACGCTGAGTTTCATTATTATCACCACTACAATATCTGGGTTATTCCCTTTGCAATGAATCATCAACTGAACTGTTCCCTTTATCAAAGAAGCTTTTACCTCCACAACCATGAAGGGGATTTTTGATATACACTGTAATAAATTCTAATCTATTTTTATAAGTGGGGACAAAGAGACTTAAAAATAGATTTCAATAGGTATAAAGAAAGTTTTACATTTTTTGCGTTGTGGGTAGATAGATACAGGAATTCTCATCTGATTTTTAAATTGCAAAAATATACTTTATTCATAAAAAAAGTTTATTGACTTTCACAGATACTAAAGCGATTCTGTTCAGAAGTTGTATATCAAGAAAAACAAATATTCAAATTTGACATTCCTGCAGTTGCAAAAACCAAAGGCATTTCTCACTCATGCAGAACATTATTTATACACATGAGACAAAGAGAGAGTCTTATAACTCAACAAACCCTCATTATATATCAGCAGAAAGACCTTAGACAGTGGCCTTTCCCCACTGCACCTTCATGACAGCTGCCCTAAGCTTTACCTACATATCCCTCAATATGTAGTTTGGGGCTTTGGAATGTGCCAGTTTGCAACACTCGGTCGAGCCCATCTCTTTACGCTGGAATACCAACATGTTCAGGCAGACCAAAGAGCATCTTTTACTGAGTTAATGGTCCTCCAGGTGCAGTCAATGTTTGTTTCAGTGAATGTCCCGGGGACCGGCCGAGAGAGCACAGGGTCCTCCGTCATGGAGCTGCTTGGGACAAACCTCACCAAGTACCACTGCATCTCTTTCCTGATCTTCTTTGCAAAGTGACATTCCAGAAGGAGATATGTGACAGTCTCTTCCCTCCAGATGGCTCGGGGACTGCAATAGGGCAGACTTGGGGAATAGGCCAGACCTGCCCCACATACAGCAACACCAATGACCATGTTTTTACCTGCAATGGAGAGGGAGTGATGCTCCCATAATCCTAATTTCTGCCTCACCTTGGCTCCTCCCAAGATTTTGCAAATGCCCTCTACCCTCCAAAGTACCTTCAGATAATTTGTCTTGATGGTGAAAGGGATAACGTATTGGTCAGCCCAGTTCCCAAGGAACATGGCATCACTCTTGCCTTGATTTACCTTGGCTCCCAAGGCCAGTTTGAACTTGTCACAGATGCAGAGTCTGCGCACTGACAGTGGATCCAAGCAGAAAATGGTGATGTCAACTATGCACAGGCAAACTTTGATCTGCAGAATAGTCACCCCTCCCAGGCTTGTATCATTCCTGACGGACTCAGGAAGGCACAGAAACAAGGCAGCAGAGACTGGGCAGCCTTGCCTGACCCCGGATCTGATTGGGAAGTTTTCTGATTCCTACCCTTTGGTTGAGTCTGCACTAACGATGTTAGTGTAGAGCAGTCTGATTCAACTGAGGAGTCCCTGCCCAAAGCCCATTTTGGAGACCATGTACCACATGTATGCGTGTGATATCCTGTCAAAGGCCTTCGCCTGGTCCAGGTTAATGAGGCAGGCATCCAGCCCCTTTCCTGCACGTAGGCTATTGTATCCCTGAGGAACACAAGGCTGTCAGATGAATCACCAATCCCACAGCAGATCTGACCCACTTGACCTTAGACAGAGTTTTGTAACCTGCATGCAATAGTAAGACTAGTCGGTAATTTCTAATTTCCTCCTTCTCCCCCTTAAGCTTGCAGATGAGTGCATTGATACCTTTCTCATGGATTTACACATGCCATCTGACAGAAGCATATGATCTTACACTTCCAGCAGGTCCTGGACAATCAAGTCCCACAGAGTATAACTTGGCTGGTAAGGTGTTGCTTCCAGGAGCTATCTTCATTTCAAAGGACTCAATGGCCTTAACTAGCTCATTCAGAGACAACTGATGGTCCAGTCTCTCCCATGGACTGCCATCTAAGACCTCCATGACAGAGGACAGGATGCTGGGTGGCTACGCTGTCTGTGGACTGCATGTCGTACAATCTGACACAAAAGAATTTCCTGATCCTCAGTATGTCAGATTGTCATAGAGTCATAGAGATGTACAGCATGAAAACAGACCCTTCGGTCCAACCTGTCCATGCTGACCAGATATCCCAACCCAATCTAGTCCCACCTGCCAGCACCTGGCCCATATCCCTCCAAACCCTTCCTATTCATATACCCATCCAAATGCTTCTTAAATGTTGATTGAGATGACATTACTGAGCCATCTTCTTCCTTCAAGCTAATGATCAGAGTTCTCCCTATGCACCTTCTGCACAGAGTGGACCCTGACCCGGAAGATTATCGTGGAGGCTTCTGAGGCAAAGACAGTTTTCCCCATCTCTCTCTCATCGTCTGAACACCTTTGAGGATGAATAATCTCATGATGTTCCGATTGACTGTTTCCCACCAGTTAGCTGGAGACTCAAAGAGGGGCTTCACACTTGTTAAACTTTTGTAGTCCCTTTTGAGTTCCTCGATGATTCCTGGGGTCAAAAGTTTCACATTCAGCTTCTACGTTCTGTTGTCAGCTGCTGGTTGACTTGTAGATGACAGTCACCCAACAAGAGGCAGTGGTCAGAGAAGAACATTAGCTTGATGTCAGTGTATCTATGCAAGAACATTCAGGAGACAAAGCCAGAAAGCTCCAGTTTCATGTCGTGTTAATAAAGAACTGTCGTTGCTGGAGATTTGAAACAAAACAGAAATTGCTGGAGAAACTCAACAGGTCTGTGGGACAAAAAAGCAAAGTTAATGTTTTGAGTACAGTGGCTTTCCATTTGAACCTGAGGTTGGTGTTGCTTTCTCTGAATTGTCCGCATACTCTGCCCACAAAACCCATTTTTCTGGCATAGAATCATTACATAAATTCATAGTGCTGTGTCCATACCCTGCTTGCCTCATTATAATATGAGTACTGTGTCCATACCCTGCATGCCTCATTATAATATGATGATCTCAACATTTAGGTAGATTTGCCATTTGGATCTGTGTGTCCTCAGTGCTCCTTCAAAGCCTGCAGATATTTTCCTAATTATCCTGCTCGGAGAGGTTTTGGACACCTCTGGAAAATGTGGGATTTGAACCCAGTTATGGAATCATAGAATCATTGAGATGTACAGCATGGAAACAGGCCCTTTGGTCCAACTCGTCCATGCCAACCAGATATCCTATCCTAATCTAGTCCCATTTGCCAGCAATTAGCTGAAAGGTAAGGTCACTACTACTAGACCACATGAGCACTTTCTCAAAGCCTGCATCCTTCCTCTTCCCCAGTGAACATACCATTGCTCATCCCTTGATGTCTGCCTCATCCTTGCCCCTCCTTTAACATCAACCTTACCCTTGGTGCACCAATGCCTTCTTCTCACATCTTCGTCCTTCTGTCAGTTGACCCAAACATCTTACTTGGCCACCCTGCTGGAAGTTGCATTTGACCAATCTTCCACAGTATGGGCTTTGGCATCTTCCCTTTCAGCACTGCTGCTTAAGCGCAGCAGGAACCAAACATCATAAAAACAGAAAGGGGCCAGGTGCTGCCCATACTGAGGAAGAGTGACCACTAGGAGATGCTGCAGAACTACAGCCCAAAGCAAGAGAATAGTATGAGTGAGTGTCACACCAGCAATGGTGGTGGTCAGCAATAGCACTTCTGTTCACACTGCCCTGAGGAAGTGCTCATTGCTCACATGGCATGTGTGCCAACTTTGGCCATCCTTGCTGTTTGACAGATGACAGCTGACTGTGTCAGAACCCCAGGAGGCCCTGCACAGTGTTTTCTTGACTAGGGTTCCATGTGGTAGCAGATGACTGGACAGCAGTAACCACAGTTATGACCTGTGAGGTGCGTGGCTCCTTTGGTGTGGCTAGGTGCTGAGAAAAGGGATCCTGGGATGAAAGTACTGGAGATGGGTACAAGTGGGTGTATAAGCGCTCTGGGAGATTATGGGTATAATCTTCATGAAGCAGGAGTTCTGGCACAAGATTGATATGCTCCTGACCTTTGGTAATCTGTGTGGGGAAACTACTATCAACACAACCTCAGTCCCAACCCCATGCAAAATTGCCTCTTGACAACTGTGATTCACAGGACTCGGCCCAGCACCCTCACCACGATCTTTCATTTCATCTGGTGATACCATTAGTGATTAAAAATCTGTTTATCTCAGCATTGAATATACTTAAATGACACAGCCTCAACTGTCCTGTGTGGTAAAGAATTCACAAATTCACTGTCTTCTGAGGTATTGAATTTCTCCTCATCCTAATCTGAAAAGGACAATTTCTTATTCTGAGATGCTGTTCAAGGAATGTTGATGAATTCCCTGCAGGATGGGTGAGGTGCCAGAAGACTGGAGGTTGGCTAATGTGGTGCCATTATTTAAGAAAGGCTGTGAGTATAAGCCAGGGAACTAAAGACTGATAAGCCTTACGTCAGTGGTGGGTAAGTTACTGGAGGGGATTCCAACGGACAGGATTTACATGCATTGGAAAGGCAAGGAATGATTTGGGATCGTCAGCATGGCTTTGTATGTGAGAAATCATGCTCACTAACTTGATTGAGTTTTTTGAAGAGGTGACAAAGGCAGAAGAGTAGGCATTGTCTATGTGGACTTCAGCAAAGCATTCAACAAGGTTCTGCATTTTAGACCGGTTAGTAAGGTTAGATCACATGGGATCCAAGGGGAGCTAGCCAATTAGATACAAAATTAACTTGAAGCTAGGAGACAGATGGTGGTGGTGGGTGGTTGGTTTTTGAACTAGAGGCCTGTGACCAGTAGTGTGCCACAAGGATCAGTGCAGGGTTCACAGCTTTTTGTCATTTCCATAAATGGTTTGGATGTGAATATAGGAGATTTGGTTAGTAAGTTTGGAGATGATACCAAAATAGGTGATATGTGGACAGTAAAGAAGATCAGATGGGCAAATGGGCTGAGGAATGCCAGATGGAGTTCAATTTAGGTAAATTTTGGTAGCTGAAAATGTGTTGCTGGAAAAGCGCAGCAGGTCAGGCAGCATCCAGGGAACAGGAGAATCAACGTTTCGGGCATAAGCCCTTCTTCAGGAATGTCTGAACCCCAGGAGGCCCTGCACGGTGTTTTCTTGACTAGGGTTCCATGTGGTAGCCATTCCTGAAGAAGGGCTTATGCCCGAAACGTCGATTCTCCTGCTCCCTGGATGCTGCCTGACCTGCTGCGCTTTTCCAGCAACACATTTTCAGCTCTGATCTCCAGCATCTGCAGACCTCACTTTCTCCTCATAAATTTTGGTAGGGCAAGACTTTTACAATTAATGGTAGGCCCCAGGGGACTGTTGCCGAATAAAGAGATGCAGGTTCATATTTCCTTGAAAGTAGTCGCAAATAGCCAGGGTGGTGAAAAACATGTTTACTTTCACTGGTCAGAAATTGAGTGTAAGAGTTGGGACATTATGTTGTGGCTGAGCAGGACATTGGTGAGGCTATTTATAGAATACTGCACACAGTTCTGGTTGCCCTTCTATAGGAAGGATGTTTTTAAACTTGAGAGGGTGCAGAAAGGATTTACAAGTATATTGCTGGGACTGGAGGGTTCAAGCTATAGGGACAGGCTGAATAGGCTCGGACTATTTTCTCTGGAGGGTGGAAGACCAAGGGGTGACCTTATAGAGGTTTGTAAAATCATGAGGGGCATGGATAGGATGAATAGCCAAGGCATTTTTCCCAGGGTAGGGGAGTCCAAAACTAGAGGGCATAGGTTCAAGTGAGAGGAGAGAGATTTAAAAAGGACTGGAGAGGTAACTTTTTCGAGCAGAGTGTAGTGCATGTATGGAAGAAGCTGCTAGAGGAAGTGGTTGAGGTGGGTACAATTACAACATTTAAAAGGCAACTGGATGTATATATGAATAATAAGGGTTGAGGGGGATATGGGGTAAAAACAATGACTGCAGATGCTGGAAACCAGATTCTGGATCAGTGGTGCTGGAAGAGCACAGCAATTCAGGCAGCATCTCGTCGGATGCTCCCTGAATTGCTGTGCTCTTCCAGCACCACTGATCCAGAATGAGGGGGATATGGGCCAAGAGCTGGCAAATGGGATTAAATCAGATTTGGATGTCTGGTCAGCGTGGACAGGTTAGACTGAAGGGTCAGTTTCTATGCCTTATTACTCTATGACAAAACAGCCTGCTTGATTGAAACCTCATTAAACAGTATGACACATTCACTGACAGGAGTGTGTAAGATAAAGTCACCATAGTTACAGGCCACTCTCTCATTAGATACAGACAACTGGTGGTCGTTTAACCCGAGGGCTACCGCCTATCAGGTCAGGGGAGGGCAGAGGTGTGAGAAGGAGTGTCCTTCATAGTAACCTCAGCCACTGCAGGAATTGAATTCATGTTGGTGGCATCACTGTATATTGTAAACCACTAACCAGCAATGTACACCAGCTCCTTGATGCACTGTAACAATTCACTAGGTTCCTCCTAAAGTACCCATGAATGACTGAAAAAAAAGACTTGTGCCAGCCATGGGTCTCAACAGACACAGATATCATTGCATATAAGGCATGATAACATTTTAGAAAGCAGTCTAAGGAAATGAATTATGACTCAAAGATTGAAAATGACTAGTAAGCAAAAAAATGTATTCAAAAAATAATGATACCAAAGACTGGGACATCCTCAGGACCTGATAATTTGCATTCTAGAAAAAATGAGGAAATTGCACATGTCTTAGGCACAATCTTCCTTTTGAAATCATTGATTGATTTCACTTTCACCCCATCATTGACAGTGAGTTCCAAGTCATTACCATTGTCTGTATGAAAAACTTTTCCTCAAATTGCTCAGCAATCTCATTTTATTCACCTAATTCCTCTCTTCTCCTTATTTATGTTGGTGCCCATTCCCATACATACAGATCTCCTGACAGGGATATTGGTCCCAGTTCTGTTAAGGTGCAATCTGTCCCTTTCAAACATGTACCTTTTGTTCCAGAACTGATCCCATTGCTCCAAGAGCCTAGAACCGTCCACAATTCAAAACCACACATTAATTCCCTCCAGTTTCCTATTTCTAATCTCACATCATGTAGAAGTGGGTATAATCCAGAGATTACCACCTTCCAGATCCTACATTTTAACTTTTGCCCTACTTCCTGAAAATCTGACAACCCGACCTCAATATCTACCCTCTGTACATCATTGGTACTAGCATATGCTTTGACATCTGGCTCAATCACTTTCTCCTGCAGAATATTCATATATTCTCCTGCACAATATCCATGAAGTCCTTTGCCCAGGGAGAGAACATAGCGTGTGGGACTATGATGATGGCTATAGAAACACCTATCAGTCCATCCAACTATGGAGGATCATTTGAAACTGCATTTCTACACTTGGCAAAAGAGTTCCTTGCCCATTGTCCATGGTCTGGACTGCAAGCTCCTTCAAGGTGGCATCATTTGCAGCAATTTGCAATATGCTGAATGTATGTTTGAGTCCACTCCCACCTGGCCCCTCCTCCTGGAATCAGGGTATAGATGAACATGCTCATTGAATGGTAGAACAGACTGGAGGGACTTTTGCCTTTTCCTACATTGCTGCACGCAAACCAGAGTGAGAGTTCTTCCTTCAAGTCACGTTGGGCCTTAACTCTGCAATAACTCCACATTTACACTATAATTACAGAATCAATTGGAAGAAAAAATGCTTTGTATCATAACTATATTTTTGATGTTCATGGTGTTGGAACCCCTCCATCCCCAGTGGAGATCTCTCTACTGTTCCTTTTTGATTACCGAGCAGAGAGGTATTGAGCTGGAGGATTCTTCTGTGCTCCTGGCCAATATTTTCATTCACAGGTCCAGATAGTACCCAGTCCATGAAATTATTCACTTTGACTGACTGTCTCTTTTCTGCAGTTATTTCTGAGTTTTGGTAGGTGTGGGGTCCTGATGTTTTGAGTTAAAAATCACACAACACCAGGTTATAGTCCAACAGGTTTATTTGGAGGCACTTAACTTTCTGAGCGCTGCTCCTTAATCTGGTGGTTGCCTGATGAATCACTTGATGAAGGAGCAGCGCTCAGAAAGCTAGTGCCTCCAAATAAACCTGTTGGACGATAACCTGGTGTTGTGATGATTTTTAACTTTGTACACCCCAGTCCAACACCAGCGTCTCCAAATCATGACTTTTTGAGATCTTTTCTGACCAAGTGAATCAGAGTGCTCAGTTTAGCACAAAATAGTATTCGCATTTTACGCTTCATTTTAAAAACATAGTTACCATTGAAATTTTATAGTCTGAGTTCCTTTAAAAGAGAACCCTTTGCTAATTAGTTTTCAATTGAAAGTCAACCTGATGGAAAATCAAGTAGAAGAGACCACCAGGGCTTGCCACGTCAATGCAAACAAATCATCTGAAACTACAGCCAGACAAGATTTATGAGGCTGTAGCTCCACTACAGTTCCTTGAGTGTAGCACATTCATGCCGTCATTTTTAGATACAATTATAATTGGAAGAGGCTGTGCAAGACCCCAAATTAATATTAAGTTAAAAATCACACAACACCAGGTTATAGTCCAACAGGTTTAATTGGAAACACTAGCTTTCGGAGCGCCGCTCCGTCATCAGGTGACGCTCCGAAAGCTAGTGTGCTTCCAATTAAACCTGTTGGACTATAACCTGGTGTTGTGTGATTTTTAACTTTGTACACCCCAGTCCAACACGGACATTTCCAAATCCAAATTAATATAGTTGCACTCTGCAGAAAGCTGGTCTCCAATCAATAACGAGATCAGTACAGAAGGTCATTTTTATCAACACGGCTAAAATAAAATGTTAGCATTTCCCAGCGTCAGTAGGGGCAATGTTTTTATTTTAAATATTATCCGAAATTCAGTACAAAGTCCAAACGAAACTTTTCAAAGTGGTAGGAAACGCCGCCGGCTGTAAGAACCTATTGTACCTGGGGTCGCTCCAGTTGGGTAACACCAGCGGCGCGTGTCCGTCAGCGAGTGGGATGCGCTCATTCAGCCTCAGAGCCGGCAACAAAGCTCCCTTCCCCTTCCTTACACAGTCATCAGGGCCATTCCGAACGGTGATTTCCGCGAGGGGGTATAGCTCAGTGGCAGAGCATTTGACTGCAGATCAAGAGGTCCCCGGTTCAAATCCGGGTGCCCCCTTCAGATCACTTTTCCTCAAATTTGAGGGGAAGCAACCCAAATAATTGAACTACTTTTATTTTACACGCGTGGGGGAATACCATTAAATCACTTGCTTTCGTGGAGTTAAGGTATGGAATATGACTAAGCTGGGAAAATAAATCTACCGGTTTTAACCCCCTTTGGTCCCCCAGCCCTCGTCCATTAAAACTAAACGAAGTCCAATCCAGTCGATATGTCAAAAATCCTAAAATGCTCACTCAGGCAGCTACCAAATGTCGAACAATTTTCGTTATATGGGCAAATGAGAAATGAGAAATTTTCCGCAAAGCTGCAAGGAGGCGCTACAATAAAATTTAATTCCGACGTTGCTGAAAAAGGGCAACAGTTGACGCTTCTTCTTTCTCTACCTGGTTTTACCTTTTGCACTTTTAGCTTTAAATTATTGCAGAGAATGGCCGTTGAAAGGACAGGAAGGGAGCAAGAAAATTAGAACAAAGCAAAAAAATAAAGGAGGTTTAGAAAAATATGTCCCTTGTTCCTTATTCACGGTGTTTGTTCATGTGTCTATATAGCTGCGATTAAAGATTAAAGAGCTGCTCGAACCCTGATCAATGTCACCAAATAAATAATCTATACCTTGAATTAAACTGCCCAAAGATGGCAAAAGATGGACTGTTACTCCGAACTGGAATGGTAGAAGCACCGCAGTGCAGCACTACCTGGAAGACAGTTCATTCAGCGACTGATCCAGGATTAATAAAATAAATTCATAATTGCAGCTGTTCCTTGCAACACGTTATCTCGCAAATAAACCAAGGAGGTTTCCTGAACTCCTGATATAAATATGCTTTCTTCAGTAATCCAGGATATACATGCAAAAAGAACATTATCATGATTCATTTTGGTGGGAACAGCATGGGGGACAAAGTTTAAGATAAAGGTACAAATCTAAATGGGATGCAGGAGCAAAGAGACCTGTGTGGATATGTGCAGGAGTAACTAGAGGTGACAGGACAAGTTGAAAGAGTAAATTATAAAGTTTGCCAATATTAATCTCAAACCTGCCTTAAGTAGCGAATGTTTATTTACAATGAAACAGAAATTTGATGCGCAGTGCTGCTGTCCATTGTAAAATAAGAAATAAAATAACCATTGATTTTGAAACGGAGTTAGCTTTGTTTGAATTTATATCGCACTAGATCAAAAGATCTGATTATATCAATAATTCAAAACACAAAGAATCCTAAATAAATTACAATTTGCAAATACCTTTGAAAGTTTATTTCTGAAGAGATAGAATCTTCCATTCTCTGTCCTGAACATCTTGACTTAATGCCATATAAAATCGAACAGGGTTGGTGGCCAAATCTGGGCCCAATAGATTGTTTTTATGGTTAAAGTTATGTACTTAATTATAAGCTTTCTTGTCCATATATATTTTCACCTTTTATGATCTGCTGCAGTATTGTGCTTCAAGTTTTTTGTTTTACTTGTACATAAAAATATTCACTATGTCAGGCTAGTTTGAGCTTAATACCCTTTATTCTAAAGTAGGTTCCTGCTAATTCTGTGCAATAGAACATGTAATCCATCCAGTAAACAGGATAATGAAAGTAGAATGATTGTTAGTAACACCATCACTTACTCTCACTAAGGTGAGCTTGTTGAAAAAAAGTTTCCATACCAGAGGAAGCAACATCGAGATATGTGAAGCCATTGAGAGAAACACTTCAATTAAAAAAAAGATTTACATTGCTATTAATTACTTTCCTCAAAAATAATGTCATACAATCAAAAATGTGTATCATATTTTAAAACTAAATATTTTAATACACTTTATTCATTCACATGATTAGGTTGTTGCTGGCTGGGCCAGCATTTATTGCCCATCCCTAATCCCCAAGAGGGCAGTTGAATCAGGGTCTGGAGTCACATGAAGGCCAGACCGGGTAAGGATGGCAGTTTTCCTCCTTAAGTGAACCAGATGGATTTTTCTGACAATCAACAACAGATTCATGGTTTAAATATAATTAAAAGATAAATATCTGTCAATTCTGCAGGAATGTATATTGACTTATCTCCCTATCCTTTGCACATGTGTTGCACTGATACTCTCTGTAAATGTGACAAATTTGACCTGGGAGCATCAATCATACCCTATATGTACTTGGACTTGACATATCAAAACCATTCGGGAACAACTAATCTGGATTAAATCAATAGGCTACAAAAAGGGCATGAACTCAATGTGTGGGAAACCTCTTACAGAACCAATATTTGTTAACCACTGTAAATCTGGACTCTATAGTGAGGAAAGCTTTTGGAGAATGATTAAAATTATTTGACCCTCAATGTTTGTACCCTTTTCTATAAACCCAGTCTTCCCAGACTGCGTCCTATTCTACCTTTTCAATAGTGATTCAATATCCTTTTCAATGACATTCAAAGCACTCCATCAATAGCCATTTGGTGAAGCACCTCATAGCTTAATGGGCCTTCTGTTCAAAATCTTCCTTTCATCCTCTCCTTGGTATAAATCGTGACATTTAAATTAAGACCCATCACTGACACAAGAGAGATGGTCAAACTTTCAGAGTTCCCTAGATAGAAGTGTTGTCTCTCTGGATCGGAAAATTGCATATCACTCTGCTTTTTCAGAAGGGTGAAAGAGGAAACTCAGGAATTGCAGACCAGTGAGTCTAACATCTGTGGTGGGGAAATTGTTAGAGTCTATAGTCAAGGATAGGATGACTGAATACCTCAAGGGTTTTTAGTTAATCAAGGAGAGTCCGCATGAATTTGTGACAGGTGGGTCATGCCTGACAAACCTTATTGAATGTTTGAAGAGATGACTAAGGAGACCCAGGATTCAGGCGCATAGATCCTTTAAATGCCACAAACAGATGGAGAAAGTAACCAAGAAGATTAATAGAATTCTGGTCTTTAATTATCTGGAGAACTTGAGTATAAGGACACAGACATTTTGCTGCAGGTATATAAAACTCTGATTAGATCCCACTTGGAGTACCGTGGATAGATCTATGCAATCCACCTTGGGAAGGAAATATTAGTCTCGAAGGGAGTACAACAAAGATTTTCAAGAATGATACTTGGACTTCAGGGGTTAAATTACCATACAGATTAGGCCTGTTTTCTCTAGAATTTAGAAGGCTAAAGGGTGATCTGATCAGCGTTTTCGAGATACTAACAGGAAAAGACAGTGTTGATAAAGATACGCTATTTCCATTGGTTGGGGATTCCAGGACTAGGGGATATAGTATAAAAATTAAGGCTAGACCATTCAGAAAGATGTTAGGAAGCACTTCCATACACAAAGACTGGTAGATGCTCTTCCACAAATGATAGTTGATGCTAGGTCAATTGTTCCTTTTAAATTTGAGATGTTTTTCATTTAAAAAAGGTATTAAGGGATATAATACCAAAGTCAGGTTTATGGAATTTGGCCACAAATCAGCTATGATCTCATTGAGTGGTAGTACAGATTTGAGGCTGAGTGGCCTACTTCTGTTCCTATAAACTGCACTTCTCTGTGTGACTGGATATTATTAAACAAGGGCTTCTGAACATTCTCTGATGTTGCGAAATTAGCAGACTGCTTATCCAATATCCACCACTGAATGAGCAGAAAGTTCCTCCAAATAAATATTGGGAAGATTGAAAGTTTCAACTAGACTCCAATCTGATCCCTAACTGCCAATGACATCCCTCTCCTGGCAACTGTTTTGAGACTACATCAGACTGTTCTGAAACTTAGTGTTATATTTGATCCCACGATGAGCTTCCAACCACATATTCATGTCATCATTAACACAGCCAATATCAACCTTGATAACATCATACAGTTCTGACACTGTTTCAGCCATTGTGCTTTTGATACTCTCATTCGAATTATCGTTATAGATTATAGAGTCATACAGCACAGAAACAGACCCTTCCAATCAGTCCGTTCTGACCATAGTCTCAAACTAAATTAGTCTCACCTGCCTGCACTTGGCTCAAATCCCTCCAAAAATTTCTTATTCATGTACTTATCCATATGTTTTTTTAAATGTTGTAATTGTACCCGCATGCACCACTTTCTCTAGAAGTTCACTTCACACATGAACCACAGTGTAAAAAAAATGTCCTTCATGCATTTTTAAAATCTTTCTCCTCTCACCTAAGAAGTATGCCCCTTAGTCTTGAAATCTGCCACTTTAGGGAAAAACAAACACCTGCCATTCACCTTATCTACATCCCTCATGATTTTATAAACCTCTGTAAGAGCATCTCTCAACCTCCTTTGCTCTAGTGAAGAGTCGAAAGTGTACCACTGGAAAAGCACAGCAGGTCATTGTCATAGGTAATGGTTCCAGCGCCACACTATTCGACTCTGATCTCCACCATCTGCAGTCCTCACATTTGCCAGTTTAAAGAGTTTCAGCCTATACAGCCTCTCCTTACAACTCAAATCCTCAACTCCTAGCAACATCTTGGTAAAACGTTCTGAACCCTCTCCAGCTTAATAATATCCTTCCTATAGCAGGATGTCCAGAACAGGACACAGTACTCCAGAAGATGCCTCACCAACGTCCTATACAACCTCTCCTCCAGATTTGACTATTTCAGAGCTAGCGAGTTTTGAGAAGGTTTGTAGCTTAGGTTGAGGTTCTGAATGTGAGTTTGCTCGCTGAGCTGGAAGGTTCATTTTCAGACATTACATTACCATAACAGGTAACATAATCAGTGAGGCTCTGGTGAAGCACTGGTGTTGGTGACCCACTTTCTATGTATGTGTATAGGTGTTGTTGGGTTTGTGATGTCACTTCCTGTGGTGATTTCGGTTCCTGTTCTTTTTCTCAGAGGCCCCTGAAACCATGAACCTTCCAGCTCAGTGAGCAAACACACATTCTATTCCAAAGCTCTCCTTGTTCTGCTCTTTGTGAACCTGAAGTTATCCAACCCTTCACGCCTGTGTACTCATTTACATCAAGTTCTATTCATGTCCCCTTTTCTCCCTATATTCTTCATCTCCTGCAGTCTCACAACCCTCTGATCACCTGAGTTGCTCCAATTTGGGTTCCTGCACATTAAACACTCTACTACCAGTGGCCATGCTCGCGGTTTTGTCCCTGATTTCTGAAATTACTCCATAAAATTCTTTGCCCCACCAACTCACTGTTCTTCTTCGCAATACTCCTTAGAAGCTACGTCTGACCTCCAATGTTTTGGTTCAAAAACAGGAAATTCCTGGAGAAACCCAACAATTGGGTTATCCCTCCGTGGATGCTGCCAGCCCTTCTGAGTTTCTTCAGTAATCTCACCTTTCAATTCAGATCTTCAGCATCCATGGCGTTTTTGGTTCATTGTAAAGTTTTGGTTCAAAGGGCTGTGCAGCTTCTGGGCGGGATACAGCGTCATATTTTGTGTTGTACCTCCAAGAAGACATTAGTCATGATGGAGGAGCTATATAAATGCAAGTTATGGTTGTTGCAGCAAAGGAGAAAGTGAGGTCTGCAGATGCTGGAGATCAAAGTTGAAACTTTATTGCTGGAACAGCACAGCAGGTCAGGCAGCATCCAGGGAACAGGAGATTCGACGTTTCGGGCACAGGCCTTCCTGAAGAAGGGCCTGTGCCCGAAACGTCGAATCTCCTGTTCCCTGGATGCTGCCAGACCTGCTGTGCTGTTCCAGCAATAAAGTTTCAACCTTGTTGCAGCAAAGAACTATGTAAATACTGTTATTGCGGAGAGGCGCTATATAAATGCAAGTTAATGTTGTTGTCGTTGTTGCAGTGTGACCGCCGGTTGAGCCACAGCGCGTGGCCGATATTTCTAACGCATGTTCTTGCCCCGCCCCTTTCTCCATGGTGACGGCTCGAACGACGGTTCCACGCGCCACTCATTCGGCCTTCTACTGTTGTGGCAGGCGCGAGCAATCGAGAGTCGGTTCCTTGACAACCAGAACCGGAGGCGGTGCCGGCTCCAGGGAGGAGGCGAGAGGAAACTCCGGGGCAGGGCTCAGGCTGCGGGGTCGCAGTCACCAACCGCCACCTGCCTCTTTCTCTCCCGTCCCACTCCATCGGCTATGGCCTCCTCAGCCGGGGCTGCGCCGGCAGCGGTAACCGGCCCCTCCATGTTCCGCTGGCTGGAGGTGCTGGAGAAGGAGTTTGACAAGGCCTTCGTGGATGTGGACCTGCTCCTGGGGGAGATCGACCCCGACCAGTCCGAGATTACCTACGAGGGCCGCCAGAAAATGACGGCGCTTAGCTCCTGCTTCGCACAGCTTTGTCACAAGGCGCAGACCGTCTTCCAGATCAACCATAAACTGGAGGTCAGACCAGTGGTTTAATGTGACTGTGGGAATAGAGAATCCCCCACCCCTTCTCCCTTCCTGAGGATCTGCAGATTACTGCGAATATCTCAGCAGACATCCCATCCACCACACTGGATCAGCCCCCTTACTGAGGGTCATACATTCATGTTAATACTTCCATTAGGTCAGACCCTGTCTGAGGATCAATGTAATTATGTTGATATGTCAATAGAGGACCCCTTCCATTGTTCAGAATCTTCCTTGGAGTCTATATATACTCCAAGAGCTGTTGTGGTAATGTCCCTATCTCTGAGCCAGGAGGCCTGGGTTCATATCTCACCTACTCTAGAGGAAATTCATAACATGTCTGAACCTATTGGTGTTTATATTTGAAGAAGTAATGAAGAGGATTGATGAGGGCAGAGAAGTGGACTTGATCAAAATTGACTTCAGTAAGGCATTTGACAAGGTGCCTCATGGCAGAGTGCTTAGAAATGATCGATGACATGCAATACAGGGAGGGCTAGCCATTTGGATACAGAACTGGCTCAAAGGTAGGAAGCATTGAGTGATGGTGGAGGGTTGCTTTTCAGACTAGAGGCCTGTGACCAGCATTGTGCCACAACAATCAGTGCTGGGTCCAGTGCTTTTCATCATTTATATAAATGATTTCAATGTGAACCTTGGAGATATGGTTAGTAAGTTTACAGGTGATACCAAAATTAGCGGTGTAGGGGACGGTGAAGAAGGTTAGAGTCACGATTAGAGTGGTGCTGGAAAAGCACAGGATGTCAGACAGCATCTGAGGAGCAGAAAATTGACATTTCAGGCAGGAGCCCTTCATTCCTGATGGTTCTCCATCAAAGGTAGAAGACAGAGGGTGGTGGTAGATGGTTGTTTTTTCGGATAGGAGGCCTGTGACCAGTGGAGTGCTGCAAAGATCGATGCTGGGTCCACTAGTTTTCATCATATGCATATAATTGATTTGAATTTGAGTATAAGAGGTATAATTAATAAGTTTGCAGATGACACCAAAATTGGAGGTGTAGTGGACAGTGGAGAAGATTACCTCGGATTACAACAGGATCTTGATCAGATGGGCCAATGGGCTGAGAAGTGGCAGATGAAATTTAATTTAGATAAATGCGAGGTGCTGTATTTTGGGAAAGCAAATCTTAGCAAGACTTATACACTTAATGGTAAGGTCCTAGGGAATGTTGCTGAACAAAGAGACCTTGGAGTGCAGTTCATAGCTCCTTGAAAGTGGAGTCGCAGGTAGATAGGATAGTGAAGAAGGCGTTTCAGTACAGGAGTTGGGAGGTCAGGTTGTGGCTGTACAGGATATTGGTTCAGCCACTTTTGGAATATTGCATGCAGTTCTTGTCTTCTTCCTTTCGGAAGGATGTTGTGAAACTTGAAAGAGTTCAGAAAAGATTTACAAGGAGGTTGAATAGGCTGGGACTGTTTTCCTTGGAGCATCAGAGGCTGAGGGGTGAACTTATAGAGTTTTATAAAATCGTGAGGGGCATGTATAGGATAAATAGACAAAGTCTCTTTCCTGGGGTGGGGGAGTCCAAAACTGGAGGGCATAGGTTTAGTGTGAGAGGGGAAAGATATAAAAGAGACCTAAGGGGCAACTTTTTCACGGAGCGTGGTACGTGTATGGAATGAGCTGCCAGAGGAAGTGGTGGAGGCTAGTATAATTGCAACATTTAAAAGGCATCAGGCTGGGTATATCAATAGGAAGGGTTTGGAGGGATGTTGGGCCAGGTGCTATGACCTGAAAACTACATACTTTTCTTTCCCCTCAATGTGAAACAAAAAGGAAAACAAAACTCCATTCTAGCAGGGAGCTTTGATCAAACATATTAAATAGGTTTGGAATTTCCTGTGGTGAGGTATGCTTCACTTCTAATGAAACATGCTTTTCTAGTGAGTCGTGCAATAACTACGAAAGTTGCAGATGTGATTCCAGACCTGAGTTGAATTTCTATTCTTACCTGGCCCTCCGTTGCACATGGGAAAATTGCCTAGGTGTGAATTTTACCTGCAAGTTGTATTGGAAATGAATGTTGGATGAGGACAGGATTAAATAACCTTCAGTAACAGAGAGGTTGATGATCAATCATGGCCACTTTAGATGCCTCATGATGATGTAAACATGCTGCCGGAAACTTTGTGTTGTCAGGAAGAGAAGTGTGGTAAGAAAGTAAATAAAATTGTTTTGAAGATGCGGATACTGAGAGTTCACTAAAATTGCTGTCAGTTTACCAAAATGGATATAAGCAGGAAATGTAGTAAATGTTATTTTAACAGCCAGTGGAACCTGTAAAGCTGGCCAGTCTACCTTTAAAGAATATGTACAAAGTTAAAAATCACACACATCAGGTTATAGTCCAACAGGTTTAATTGGAAGCACACTAGCTTTCGGAGCGACGCTCCTTCATCAGGTGATAATGGAGGGCTCGATTGTAACACAGAATTTATAGCCAAAATTTACAGTGTGATGTAACTGAAATTATACATTGAGAAATTGATTGTCTGTTAAGCCTTTCATCTGTTAGAATACAGTGATAGTTTCACTTCTTTCATGTGTAAATCTCAAAACCTTTTTTTTAAAGTTGCATTCTCGGGTTAGCTGTTAACAATGGTGATAGCTAGCCAATATGTTGAAGGTGTTGGCCCCCTGTGTTCTCTGTCTATGCCATGATGTTTAGATTGATTCTAATCTAAAAAGTGAGATAAGAGAGTTTTACATAAATTCATACAGTTTTTGAGCTCAGAGTTCTACATGAATGCATGCAGTTTTTGAGCAAAGTACAATGTAACCCTGCAAGTACAAATTCACCCCACAAAATATATGTGTGCATGTGGGTCTTTGTCTGTGTGTATGTGTGTGTGTAGTGAGTGCAGAGTGTCTTAAGTCTGTGAGGGGGTGCAGGTGTGAGTGTGGGTGTGTGTGTGTCCGTAAGGGTGTGTGTGGGTGTCTGTGTGCGCATCTGTGTGTATGTGTGAGAGAGAGAGTGTGTGGGTGTGTGTATAGTGCAATGGTGATCACCTGTAATGTGACATGAACCCAAGGTCCCGGTTGAGGCCCTCCCTATGGGTGCCGAACTTAGCTATCAGCCTCTGCTTGGCCACTTTTCTCTGCTGCCTGTCCCGAATTCCACCTTGGAGGATCGTCACCCGAAGGTCCGAGGCTGAATGTTGTGGACCACTGAAGTGTTCCCCAAATGGGAGGGAACCCTCCTGTCTGTTTAAAGAATGTGGAGGACCATCCTTTGAACTGTGCTGCTTTCTTGCACAACTTCATATTTGTTAAATTTACATTCCTCTGACATTGTACTTGAGTTCAATCATAATATATTTTTGTTTAACTTCCTGTTATCGTTCTGTTAACATTTAATGTCAGACTGAAATACTTAAATGATAATTTGGTAATGACTGCAGCAGGTAGATTGTCACAGAGAGGTATAAGTCGTTGAAAAAAGATTAAATCTATCATTCTGTAGACCTGTACTTGTACCAAGAAAATAATGCCATGATAGCTTGCATGTGTATGTGTAATCTGTAATGCTATCCAAACTGAGCTGATTTGCAATTGTTGTAATCATGTTCAGGACCACTAGCATTTAGGACAGAAATCAGAATACCCTGAAATTAATCAATAGAACCACAGCACAAGATTTCATGTTTTTTAAACAATAGCATGTTTTCATGCCTCAAAAAGAGCTAAACAAAATAAGCACTATGAAATTAACATTATAGCTTTTGAAGGCTTCTGGGATTACTCCAAAAATATCCCATAATCCTCTCTGTTTTGCTTTAATTCTTGTTAGTAAAGCGATTCTTCTATGATTCTGTGGAGATCCTTCCATTGGCTTTTGGCTATGTGACTCTCCACCTTTTTTACAACTGTGTGGATGCCTCTGCCCTTTGTAAAGGTTGCTAGTAGATATCTAATAGCCTTACCACAGCTTTCTAAGATAATTCTACTTTCTGCCACAAAGCCATATGCGAACCACACAAATTTCATCTTCTAATGGCATTTCCTCCCACAGTCTAAAGATGTGCAGGTTAGGTGAATTGGCCAGGCTAAATTGCCCGTCGAGTTAGGTGAAGGGGTAAATGTAGGGGAATGGGTCTGGGTGGGTTGCTCTCCGGAGGGTTGGTGTGGAATTGTTGGGCCGAAGGGCCTGTTTCCACACTATAAGTAATCTAATCTAATCTAAGGCAAATCTTCCACATGCCTTTCCTTCAAAATCCAAACTGACATCCTCAGCCATATTCCGTGTAGTAACTGATTAAGATTGTATTTTCTCTGCTTGAAATTCATGCCGAACTGATTGTCACCTCGTTTTGGCTCTTTTTAATGGTGTTGCAATGCAGTCTTCTTCAAAGCATAGATACAATTGCCTCTGCTTTGAAAAGTTACTTCAGTCAGGCATGTTTGCCATATTTTAAGTGTGGCTTTATTTCTAAATGAGGAGTCATGGAGTGGTTATGACAAAGACAAGGCCAATCAGCCCATTATGTTTGTGGTGGCTCTTTGGAAGAACAATTCACCTAGCTCCATTACCCTGTCCTTCACCCATAGCCTCCATTTTTTTTTCACTTAAGAGAATTGTATAGTTCCCTTTGGAAGGTTAAATTGAAAATGACTCCACCATACTCTTACCCAGAGCTAAGTCGCGAAACCAATGAGATTACTGGAGAGATCTCCTACTGTTGTGAGGTGTTATGACAATGACACTGTTTAAGCCACATACAGTAGTTTTTGTCCGTGTAAGATATCTTTCACAATACAGGCACCATGTGTATATATCTACTAAATAAACCTCAACTGCCATGCAAAGGTCAAGAAAGTAAGCACAAAGATTGAAACAATAATTATATAGTCTGTCTCCAGCCTTTCAATTTTACTAACAAATGTGGAAAATGTAAAATGATGTATGTCTATTGCCAATCTCATCAACAAGTGTCTATTTCTCACATTGCACTTAATAATAAGAAACAAAGTATCTGATTCTGCATTCCTAAGTAGAAGGTATTTTGTTTATGTTGTGTCTTAAAAGAGTCATTGCAGTGGTATTTGACAGATAACCAAAAATGTTAGTAAGCTAATTGGCATACTACTTTCTAAGCATTAGATAATCAACATTCTCAAGTGTATGGTTTCAGATTTAATACTTCTTCATAATCCACAATCTCTCTCTTTGTCAACATTGTGTGTGTCTCACTGTGTGTGTCTCTTTCTCTGTGTGGATGTGTCTCTTTCACTCCCTGTCTTAGAGGGGAGGTAATGGCCTAATGGTATTATCGCTGGACTGTTGATCCAGAGAACCAGATAAGGTTCTAGGGTCCTGGGTTTGAAACCCACCATGACAGATGGTGGAATTTTGAATTTTAAAAAAATGTGGAATTAAGAGTCTAATGATGACCATGAAACCATTGTCGATTGTCAGAAAACCCCATCTGGTTCACTAATATCCTTTAGGGAAGGAAACTGCTTTTCTTATCTCGTCTGGTCTACATGTGACTCCAGACCCATAGCAATGTAGGTGACTGTTGACTGTTCACTGGGCATTTAGGAATGGACAATAAATGCTGCTTAGCCAGTGACATGCTCATCGTACATTTTTTAAAAACATTTTCTCACAAAACCTGTACATTGGCCTCTCAGTCTAAACTATATCTGAGCACGTGTTTGGACCTTTAATTTCTCCTGTTTCTGTATTGTGGAGAGAAAAATGGAGTTAACACTTTGAGTCCATTGACTTATTGTCAATTCAGGATGGGCAGAAAGGTGGCAAATGGAGTTCAATGTAGGTAAGTGTGAGGTGATTCACTTTGGTAAGAGTAACAAAAAGATGGGGTACTGGGCTAATGGTCGGATACTTGGTAGTGTGGATGAGCAGAGGGATCTTGGAGTCCATGTACACAGATCTCTGAAAGTTGCTACCCAGGTAAACAGTGCGATAATGAAGGCATATGGCGTACTGGCTTTTATTGGTAGAGGAATTGAGTTCTGGAGCCCTGAGGTCATGTTGCAGTTGTATAAGACTCTGGTGCGGCCGCATCTGGAGTATTGTGTGCAGTTTTGGTCGCCATACTATAGGAAGGATGTGGAGGCACTGGAACGGGTGCAGAGGAGGTTATAGGACTGATGTTAGGGGTAGACTCTTTACTCAGCGAGTCGTGAGTTCATGGAATGCCCTGCCAGTAGCAGTGGTGGACTCTCCCTCTTTATGGGCATTTAAACAGGCATTGGATAGGCATATGGAGGATAGTGGGCTAGTGTAGGTTAGGTGGGCTTGGATCGGCGCAACATCGAGGGCCAAAGGGCCTGTACTGCACTGTATTTTTCTATGTTCTGTGCAATGCTAATTGGAAGATAACCATCTAATCACCAAGACATCATGCAAGGCATTTCTCAGGGTAGTGTCCCAGGCCCAGCCATCTTCATGAACTCAATCAAAAATCTTCTGTCTGCCTTAAGATAAATAGTAGAGATGGTTGGTAATAATTATACAATTTTCAATTTCATTCACAATTCCTCAGACTTCCATGCAACATATTTGGAACAACCTGCAGGGTTGGGCTGATAAAGGGGCAAGCTATACCTTTCTTACACAAAGACAAAATAATGACCATCTCCAGAAAAAGAGAGTGTAACTATGTCGTTTTGACATTCAGTGGGATTACCATTGCTTAATCCTTCATAGATCCTGGAGCCGCCATTAACTAGGAAGCTAACTGGCCCAGCCATATGTTTTAATTTTTTCACTCATGGGACTTGGGCATTACTGTCTGGGCCAGCATTTATTGCCCATCTGAAGTTACACTTGGGAAGGTAGTGGTGAGTTGTCTTTTCGAACTGCTGTAGTCTGTTTGTTGTCGGTAGACCTAAAATACATTTAGGAAGGTACTTCCAGGCCTTTGACCCCGTGACACTGAAGAATTAGTGATATGTTTCAAAACCTGGGTGGTGAGTGGTTTTGTGTAAAACTTGCTGTTGGTGGTGATCCCATGTATCTGTTCTTTGTCTTTTGAGATGATCATCGATCTAGGGTAATGGTTGTCACCAACTTACCTTTGTCTTCATTTTGTCTTGAGCCTATTGAGTGCTTTAGTGATAGACAGAGCTTCTAAGCAGCAGACACTGTTCTGAAGTAGCAAGGAAGTTAATTGATTGATATTAATAAGTGCACCCTGTGTTTGAAGTGTAATTATTAATCTTCAGGGAGATCTCTCTGCTCCCTCTGAAGTGAGTAGGACTCTTTTTCTTCAGTAGCAGACTGTGTGACATTAGTAGAGTGGACTGAGACAGTGTGACAGAACATTAACCCTTCAGAACTATTCTCCTATACAACACCATCTACGTACACCAGGCACACAAAGCAGATATCTTAATTTGTGGTCCCTTCCTTAAGCTTAAATATTCACTCCCTCCACCACTGTGCATCATGGCTACCGTGTGCACCAGCTACAAGATGTATTGCAGTACATTACTAAGGCTTCTTAAATAGCACCACCAAACCTGTGACCTCTATCATCTGCAAAATAAAAGGGAGCGAGGAGATCACAATATCGCCGTCTGCAAGCTGTCCTCCAAGTAATTGTCCTGACTTGGAAATGTATTGTTGTTCTTTCATTATTGTAGGATCAAAATTCTGGGATTCCTACTTAACAGCATATGATGTACATGTACAACACTGGCTGCAGCACAGTATAAAGATTAGATCAGAATCCCTATAGTGTTGAAACAGGCCCTTCGGCCCAACCAGTCTACACCGACCCTCTGAAGAGTAACCCATCCAGACCCATTTCCCTCTGATTAATGCACCTAACACTATGGGCAATTCAGCATGGCCAATTCACCTGACCTGCACTTTTTTTTTGGACTGTGGGAGGAAACCGGAGCACCCAGAGGAAACCCACGCAGATACTGGGAGAATGTGCAAACTCCACACAGACAGTCGCCCGAGGCTGGAATCGAACCTGGGACTTTGGTGCTGTGAGGCAGCAGTGCTAACCACTGAGCCACCGTGCCAGCCAAAGAGGTGTTTCTCCATCACCTTCCTTGTGTTAATTGGGAATTGGAAATAAATCGTGGCCTGTATGTAAGTTAGCTCACTAAGCTAGAAGGTTTGTTTTCAGATGTTTCGTCGCTATACTAGGGAACATTTTCAGTGAGAGTCTCCGGTGAAGCGCTGGTGGTATATCCTGCCTCTCTATTTATAGGTCTTGGT
The DNA here is from genome assembly GCF_004010195.1 of Chiloscyllium plagiosum. NCBI lineage: Eukaryota > Metazoa > Chordata > Chondrichthyes > Orectolobiformes > Hemiscylliidae > Chiloscyllium > Chiloscyllium plagiosum. Next base: position 74,148,065 of record NC_057712.1, read on the forward strand.
TTCTTAAAGGTGTGATGTCATTTCCGGTTCTCTCTTTCAAGGGAAGGTCGATGGGATCTAAATCAATGTGTTTATTGATGGAGATCTGGTTAGAATGCCATGCCTCCTAAGAATTCTCATGCATGTCTTTGAGGCATGGCATTCTAACCAGAAGTCCTGAGAATTGACTTATATCCCACCTACCTTCCCTTGAAAAAGAGAACCGGAAATGCCATCACCCACCTTTAAGAAACCAAGACCTATAAATAGAGAGACTGGACATACCACCAGTGCTTCACCAGGGACACTCCCCGATGATGTTACCTAGTATGGTGACGAAATGTCTGAAAACAAACCTTCCTTCTAGCTCAGCGAGCTAATGTATATATCATCAACCTGAGCTACAAATCTTCTCAAAAATCTCAAAAACTGACCCCGACAGAGATGATCACCTTTCAGAACTGATTTTAAAGTAAAAAACATCAGACTCCAAGAAGGAGGCTTTGTCAATATTATCAATGTCTGGAAAATAAATTTTAAAAATAATTTGTTGGCCACATATATCTTGGGGAAATACACAAGATGATCAGCTATGTTTGTTTTTTGTTATATGTAAGACATTTGCACACCATCCAAGATTGATTTTTCCATCAAAAAATATCTGTTTATTTTTAAGGACTCCATGTTAGATGTGTCCTCTGGTTTTTCCATAAAATGTTCAAATAATTTGAGTCCAGTTTCTGCCTCTGCAGAGCAGTGGAAGCATCCCAATCAAAGACAGAGCCTCGATGTGTGCAGTACGTTACCCTGGTAGCCTTTGACACAATTGAGTAGGCCATCCTCCTCAAAATCCTCTTCTATTTTAAAAATCACACAACACCAGGTTATAGTCCAACAGGTTTAATTGGAAGCACACTAGCTTTCGGAGCTGGTGATTGTCACCTGATGAAGGAGCGTCGCTCCGAAAGCTAGTGTGCTTCCAATTAAACCTGTTGGACTATAACCTGGTGTTGTGTGATTTTTGACTTTGTACACCCCAGTCCAACACCGGCATCTCCGAATCATCTCTTCTATTTTGAACATCTTCATGGTCCTGCCCTAGTTTAATTCCACACTTGGCTATCTGATTGTAGTCAAAGTGGTTTCTCATCTAGCTGTATGGATAAATTTATAGACCTGTTTCCTTTGGTTAGTGCACCAGTGATGTGATTGATTTAAATCTAATTGAACAATGGTTGAGAAATCTTTGTTCACGAAGTTGCTGGAGCATGGAATACTTTGCCACAAGGAGTGATTGAGGCAGAGAGCATTGCATCTTTGTGAGTAAATTGATAAGTATTTTGAGACAAAAGAAGATTTCATGCTTCCTCTTTTTCAGTTAATGTTATTATTTAAGATGTTTATTGATGTTTCTTCAGTCTCTGTGTTAAGTATTTAATCTTTTGATGGCAGTATTAGGGTTTGTCGCAGCCTTTAGACATTTAATACCAAGCTGAAAGTCAATGCACGTAGTGTAGCAAATCATCATGCTGGAAATAGGTGGAAGAAGAGTTTAAAAATTAATGATTACGTCATGTTAAGAAACATGTTCAAATATACACATTGGCACAAGGATTAAATTGCTACCACAACTTGTGAGCATCTGCAAGACATGGTAGTACAGTTAATTCTGAGAATCGGGTATGGTGGTGACTTGTTTGGCAAGCTCCCAGAATGTCAAACATGGGTGTGTTACAGGTTCTACTTTATCGTATAGTGTGGTACTGCACATTGGAGAAATTACTTTTTTCCGGTTACTGTTTTAAGCTATAAAGAAAATATTTTGGGGCATGTAATTTCTTCTCATAGTTGTTTTGTATGCTTAATGCTGTTGTGATGAAATTTCCTAGAGCTTAGAAGTGATTCTCAACTTTTTCTGTATCAAGACACATTCCAATAAGACAAACCATTCCCCAGCACACCCACTTTTCTCACATCTCATGTGTGCTGTGGGGAAGTCTACATATACAGGGCTCTGGAGACTTGCACTTACACTGTAAATAATGGTGGCTGGTATCAGCAAGTACTGCCTTCAATAATCGGCACTGAGACTCCAGAGCAGTTTGGAAGCGCACATACAGCCTTGACCTTCAGTTAAAGCAATGCTGCTTCTCGAGAACTTTTCATAGCATACTTCTCACCTTTTGGTTGCTATGACGCACCAAATGAGAACCACTGTTTTAGAACATTAATTTTCTTTTTTAAAATCTTTGATTCCATGATAAAATAATGCTGTAAGCTAAACATAGACATTCAATTAAACTAAACCATAAGTGAACTTCATATATTGAGTATCTTTTTGCTGCTGAACTGCAACATGAGCAAATTGAGTACAATGTGGTTTTTTTTCTGAAAAGTTTGCTTTGTTTGAATTGGTTGAATTCCTGATGGACTATGGAAAGTTTACTTCTGAAGGCAAGACTTAGATATATGTAGTTTTATATAATTGATGAGGGAACCAGATAGAACCTGATATATATTCAGATATTCATTGTAAACAAATAAAATAAAACCTTTGAGATTTGTAATGATCACATTTTCATTTTGTACAATGTTTTCAGCTGTTACCATCTGCTTTTCATTTTCCTCTGCAGGCTCAGTTACTGGATTTGAAATCAGAGCTAATCGACACCCAGGCTGAGAAGGCTGTGTTAGAGAAAGAAGTACATGATCAACTTCTCCAGCTTCATGCTGTCCAACTGCAGCTGCATGCTAAGACTGGGCAGAATGTTGACTCCAGCTCAATCAAGGCTAAACTAGTATGTTCTAGCAACAAAGCTACTTTAGTTCACAAACAATGAAAATTGTTTTGTTCACCCTTATTTAGGATGAATTGTTTCAAGGGTTTTTTTTTTCAGATCAATTTTCCTTGAGCCTATCAAGCCACAGTTCAATATTCCAAAGACGAGCAAAAAAGTCTGCTTCCCCAGAGACATTTACTACTTCTGTAGGCTGGGTTTTTCATGGTTTATTCCATTTTGTGATATTTTATTCTCATTAAATTTTTAACCTTAGAAAGTAATGACATCTCTAAGCTCTCATGGAAACTGAAGCATGCATATATTCAGTGAGAGACTGATGAATGATAATCAAAAATGAAAATTTTGTTGCTGTACCTCCCACTCTAGCCTGCATTTCCAGGTAGCTTAGATACATTGATGTCAGTTACTGTTCTCTACTGCTGCCTGCTGAGATCAGCTAATTTGGGACAACTCAATCAGTAAACCTGAGACACTTTTTCATTGGCACAGTTTAGTCTTATGTCATGATTCGGAGATGCCGGTGTTGGACTGGGGTGTACAAAGTTAAAAATCACACAACACCAGATTATAGTCCAACAGGTTTAATTGGAAGCACACTAGCTTTCAGAGCGACGCTCCTTCATCAGGTGATTGTCACCTGATCATCACCTGATGAAGGAGCGTCGCTCCGAAAGCTAGTGTGCTTCCAGTTAAACCTGTTGGACTATAACCTGGTGTTGTGTGATTTTTAACTTAGTCTTATGTCATGTTGTATATTACTCACTAAAGCTTTGCAACTTCACAAAGCTGTTTTATGCTGGATGAATAACTCCAATGTGGACTGAAACACTAATCTGCTGAATCTTCTTCTTAAAACCGTTCTCAGCTGAGAGTCCTGAAGGATGATTCTGAAATCAGATGCAACCGCTTGAAATTTGCTGTGATTTTCCATCCATTAACAGTAATGTAATAAAATTGGAGTCCATTCCTACTGACTTTTAAGACGCAGTCAAATGGATATACTAGATATTGTACAGGCTGTCTCTGGAAACACTGTCAGTGATCTTGTTATTGCTAGAGGAGAATTTTGTGATGGGAGTAAATGGGATGAGTAGCAGCTTTCTTCTGGAATCTAGGCTGTTCACACATTGCAGGGTTTTAACTCCACATTGTGCATCTTTTAATTTCAGGCAGGTTTCTTTCCTGCAAACTAGCCTGATTGGCAGGCTTGTTTCTCTGAGCTGAGAATGTAGATGAACAGACCTTAACTTCAGAAATAGACCATGAGATTGCAGTTGCATTCATCAGAGTGTGGTTTGGAATCTGGACTTAGTGGATGGTCACTAATCAGTTGAGGAGGTTCTGATCCCCAATCCTGGGCGGAGGTATAGGAATGGATGGATGGTCTTCAGCTTGTTCTGATGGTAAGCTGGGGTAGGTAAACTTGGTAGACTGGGGAGAAACACTCCTGCCTCTCCTCGCCACAGTTGTATTGTAAATACATTTGGTTTTTCCAAGAAGCAGTCCTAATTCATCAGCTGGGTTTTCTGAGGCTTCAAACACATGTCAATAATATTTAAGTTGTTGTATGGTGGCCTGCCTCATAGTGTAATCTTTCAGGTTTTCTCTAAGCAGTGGCCCATGGAAATGGTTACCTTTCTTCACTTTATGTTGCCATAAGCAGGGTTTATTTTTGATGTTTTATTGGAAGTGTTGCTTTATTCACTAATGTAATCACATAGCTTAATCATACAGCCTTTGATGACTTGCATGAAATGCTGGAAATATATTTAAATAGTCTTTTCAGTCATGTTATGAAAGGTAGGTAGGAGCTGGTAGGACTTGAACTTAGGCCTTCTGGCCCGGAGGTAGGGCACTGCCACATCACCAGTTGCTAAACTTGATGACACAAAGGAGAGTAAGTTGTGAAAAGAACATAAAGCAAAAGTAGATGGATTCAGAGAATTGTCAAAACTTTGAGAGGTTATGCATAATGTAAGAAATTGGGAACCTTTCCCCTTAGTACACAGACTACAAAAGCACCGTATTAATTAAATGGAGAGAGGATTACTAAAATTCATTCATGAGATGTGGGCATCGCTTTATTGTCCATCCCTAGTTGCCTTCAAGAAGGTGAGCTGCCTTCTTGAACCACTGCCGAACTCTGAGGGACAAAGAGATTTGACTGTCTTGGTACAGGAATCACAATGTATGGAGGTACAGCAAGTGATTAGGAAAGCAAATGGGATATTGTTATTTATTGCAAAGGATGTGGAATGTAAGAATATCGATGAGATCACATCTCACACATTGTGTATGGTTTGCATCACCTATTTTAAAATAAAATATAATTGTATTAGAAGCAGAGCAGATGAGGTTCTCTTGACTGCCAGGGATGAAGTAATTGCTTTATAAGCAAAGTTTCTACAGGTTATGCATGCATACATTGGACTTTCAAAGAATGAAAGGCAATCTTAAGAGCCAAGGGTCTTTACAAGACAAATATTGAAAATGTGTTCTCTTTTGGGAGACAGTAGAACTAGGCTACATAGTTTATAAAATAAGGGGTCTTTCATTGAGGATAGGGGAGGATTGTTAACCTGTGGAATTCTTCTTAGCCCAGAGCGTAGTGGAACCTATAAAGTTAGATAAAGCCTAGTTAGATTATTGACTGACGAGTGAAAATTTATAGGGGAAAGCGGAGGCCATGGTCTTGTTAGATGATGGAGCAGGCTCAAGGTACGAATGACCACCTTCTAGTTTGTAAGTTTGTGTTAATATTGAAATGTAATCTCTGCTTTGATATTGCACAAAATTCACTGATTACTCCTTTGTTTTCCTGTGAATAAGGTTTAACTATTTAAAATGTATTAAAATGTCTGCTATCTTCCTAATACCATTTTCTTTCCTGCCCTAAGTCTGTCCTTTCAGTGGATGAGCTGGTAAGTGAGTGCACTAATGTGACTACTTTTCTGTGGATTCACTGGCAACTGTCACTGCCATCCATTGATCTTACTCTTTCATTATAAGTCACGCAGGGTAATAGATTTTTGAACTAGAGTGCTGGATTAATGGTTGTCACAGAGTACAATACTTAATGTGTCCTTTCATAAATGTAAAACTTAGACTATTTTTACTGCTGTGAGCAACAATGATAATTTAAAAAATATTTTAAGAATGATTTACTGAAGCTATGTAAATTGACCATTTCTGCTAACTTCAGTTAGTTGAAGATTTTTAATTTTGAGTATTTTAGTTAAAGCATAGTTTTATACATTTTTCAAAAGGCTTTTAACCTAGGTGTAATAGATCTGCTAGAAACTAATTATTAGTTTGTCATTTATCACAATAAAACTAGTCTTTATAAATTATTCTAAGTGCAGTGAATATTCTTCATCTTATGAGCCATAACAGCCAGTAGATTTAATGCTTAAGATAATTAGTGATGTTAAATGCATGTATTTTACCACTTCCCACATCTCTGCTATTAATTCATAGAATATTTTTTCAGTTTCTATACAGTTGAAGATTAAAAATTAAGATAGCTAAATGTTTATTATTTCCTACTTTACCTAAAGTATTGCAATCTTATGAAATATTTTTCTTGTCATTTGAGTAGTTTATTAGAATACTATGTTGGACTGTCTTATTGCATTTGAGCCAAAATTGTTCTCATCCTTTAGGATTTGACTTTGATATTAAGTGTGAAGACAACACAATCTTGGCAATGCTTGCAACTTCAAAGGGCAATATATATACAAATGAGGGAAATTACATATATTGGTAACCAATGTGTTTGTTTTTCTGGAAAGGAGAAAGAACTAGAATCCAATAAAAAAGAAAAAGTGAAGGAAGCAAAGCTAGAAGCTGATGTGAAACTGCTGAGAAAAGAGAATGAAGCCTTGCGTCGCCATATAGCAGTTCTGCAAGCTGAGGTATATGGTGCAAGGCTGGCTGCGAAGTACCTTGATAAAGAGCTGGCAGGCAGGTGAGGAGTCACTCATAATGTATGTTATTGTATCTCTAACAGAAAGCAAGCCAGGACTTTGCAGACATAAATTATTTATCTTCCTTTAATATCTCAATTGTGATAAATTATGACGCCAATAAATAAAATCACCTTTCTTTACCATTTGCAATAGTGATGCACCTATAAGGTAGCATTTTAAGGTGTTAAAACAAAATTAAGTTGTCACAACCTGAGTCGAAGGAAATTGGAATTCATACACTTTACAGTGGTGCATTTGATGAGCATAATCTTTATCTTATGTAGAGTTTCAGGTTATCTCAATTAGCATATTCTATATAAAACACCTTTAATTCGTGTGGTAGATTTTATGCAGACTTCACCAAGAATTCTGGGTGTGAGAAATGTAACACAATAAGACAAAGGAGCAGAAGCAGGCACGGCAGCCCATCTAGTCTGCTCTGTTAGTCAATAGGATCATGGGTGATCTGTTAGTCCTCAGCTCCACTTTCCTGCCTTTTTCCCCTTAACCCTTGATTCCCTTACCAATTAAAAATCTATCACAGCTTTGAATGTGCTTAATGACCCAGATTCTACAGCTCTAGTAAAGAATTCCACAAATTCACTATCCACTGAGAGAAAAACCTTTTCTTCTGAGATTATGCCCTCTAGCCCTAGCCTGTCTTACAAGGAGAAACTCCCTAAGGCCAGCATTCATTTGATATCCCTAATTTTCCCTGGAAATTATTCACCCTCTGTAACACAACAATCCATGAAATTTAGATAAACTCATTGTGCTGAACATGTTGCCTAAGACAATATTCAGTTTCTAAAGGCAAAATGGTTGCACCTGAGGTACTTGCCTGTTTCTCTCCCTTAGGTGTCCACTGTACATACTCTGTACCTTTTATTTTTATTTCCTGTCACATTGATGTTCCCATTTAGGTGAACAGGAACTTCAGCTGGGTCACACATTGGTTTAGCAAGCAAGCAGCCTCTATTTTGTTTTTGTTGACACATTTCCGGGCAGAAACATCAATCTTTCTAATATTTAATACTTTGTGCAGAGTGCAACAAATCCAGCTGTTGGGTCGAGACATGAAAGGACCTGCTCATGACAAACTCTGGAACCAGTTGGAAGCAGAAATACATCTTCACAGACATAAAACTGTTATTAGGGCATGTCGAGGGCGCAATGACCCAAAACGACCTTTGCCCATGCCACCTGGGCACGTATGTAAAATTTAAGTTTTCACTTTTTCAATAAAAGATGATATTTACTTGCATGTAAATTTAAAAACCTCCCAAAGGCTGAAAATCCCCTGGAGTTCTGCAGTTTGAGAATTTGTGTATGGAGCCAGAGGACGTGATGCTAAATGACTATTTTACAACTACTTTTTTAACCAAGGCAGATGCTGAGAAAGTCTTAGTCATAGAACCATTCGATGGGCTAAATTTTGGTTGAAAGAAAGTATTAGATTGTCTGGATATACTTAAAGTTGACATGTCACCAGCACTTGATCAGCTGCACCCACGAATACAGAAGGAAGTCAGTGTCAGAGTAGAAAAGGCAGTGCCTGTAACCTTCAAATCCTTCTTGGATACAGAATTGAGACCAGAGAACAGGAGAATTCTAAATGTTACACGTTTTTTTGAATAGGTGTGTAAGGATAAGCCCAGCAACTGTACATCAGTTAGCTTAACCTGATGGTGGGAAAGCTTTCAGAAACAATAAACTAGGGAGAAAGTTAACAAAATTAAGGAAAATGAATTATGTACATTAAACATTTTGTGTTTTTCAATGAAGTAGCAAAATAATTCTTATTGATGATGTAGTTAATGTGGCCTAAATATATTTCCAGTAGGCATTTGATAAAGTATTGGTGATTGGTCAGTTTTGCAAGTTGGCCATGGTTGTCTACAAATTCTCATCTCTGAAGAATCCCTTCCCCTCAAATATTGACATGCGTATTTAAAAATAATTTACACAAAAACACCTTTATATTCAATTCTGAGCACCACATTTTAAGATAGATATCAAGGCCTTCAAGAGAGAGCAGAAAGGATTTTTTGGAATGGTACCAGGCATTATCATTATATGCATCATCTCTGTATACAGTTCTCCCAATGCTGGAATTTTTGAATAATAAAAGTCCTGAAAGTATAACATGTTTTGTCTTTTAAATTGAACTTCATATTCTCTTAATAATTGAGCAGAATATTGATTGGAGTTTTAATTTATCATTGGGTCCCAAGATTAAGTTTCACTAGGGCTTTGTTTTCAGTGCTTCAGCAAATCATGTAATTTTATTTTCTCCAATCTATACTTTTTTGGGCTCGTTAAGTTTGTCATTATTTTCATTTGTTGGAATTAGTCAACATTTTTTTCTTCCTAAAATAGGATCCAAATGTTATAAGGAAGTCCCAAGGTGTTGGGCCAATTCGGAAAATCCTGTTAGTAAAAGAGGATCATGAAGGTCTTGGCATATCAATTACAGTAAGTCTGCTTTCATATCTACTTACTGAGATTCACATAACTATCTAGAACAGGAAAACATCAGTTTGGACAGAACCAAGGGATGCTGAAGACCAGATGCAGGAGCTTCACTTTTGTCTATATTTAGGAGGCTTAAATGGTAGATCTTGTAAAGGACTAATTTTTCATTGATTTCTATGACCTGAAATTGATACACCACTTATCTTCGATCTTGCAATATACTGTAGCTCTATGAGCAGTAGCACCTAGTGTCTCAAGATTTACTCTTTTTTTTTGTGCCAAGTGTTTTACATCGTGGATCTGTATTGATTGTGTGGTAAGTAATGTAGGAGATGTCAGTTAACCACCTCTAATACAAAGTCTCACTGCAATGGGACAAATGAGCTCAAGAAACTCTAGGTTCTGTGTCACAGAAAATAGGCTACTTGGTTTCCTGTGGGCTCTCTGATTTGACTTTTTGAAATCTCTATGGCAGCAAGTTTGTAAATGACTATTTTGTACTTGTTGCTTTGTTGATTGATGGATACCATGTCTGTTGTCTATTGATTGAGGTATAAGCAAATCAATGACAATATTTACTTAAACAGTTGAGTTTTATAATGTTCCATGAGGCGTACAAAGTTAAACAGATTAGAACCTCCTGTTGTAACGTATATTAAAATGAATGAATCATGATTGAATTTGTGAATGTAATCTGACTTTTCATCTCATTCAAGCTAATAACCGATATTGTCTAGTTTTGAAGTAAAGTTGCAAAAGATTGTATTGAAACAACTGATGTAATGATTTCCCAGCTAATATAACAAGAATATACATCCATTAAATACAAGAGTAGAGAACAAAATCTCAGCAATTTGTAAAGTGTACACTAAATAAAAAGCAACATCAGAGACTATAGTGATAAGGCAAAGTTAAGTTTGAAGAAGAAGGTTGAAATTAAGTTTTTGGAAGTAGGCTGGTGATGAATTGAAGGAGTTTTGACATGGAACCCAGAATTTCGTTGTAGCTAAATAAACAGGTATGATTAATTTCTCATTTTCTTGGACTCAATGTTTGGAGAATGGGTGGTACATGTAGATATGCAGCTGGAAATACTGATGAGGTAGAGTAGGTGAACACATGAGGGACTTAAACAAGGATGAATAAATCCACTTGGGTATGATAAGTTGAAGTTTGCAGAGGATGAAATTGTTGGGCAGTGAAGGAGAAAACAAGCAAGTTGTGGTTTGCAATCTAGATAGTTACAAATCACACAACACCAGGTTATAGTCCACCAGGTTTAATTGGAAGCACTAGCTTTTGGAGTGCCGCTCCTTCATCAGGCACAACCACCTGATGAAGGAGCGGCACTCCGAAAGCTAGTGCTTCTAATTAAACCTGGTGGACTATAACCTGGTGTTGTGATTTTTAACTTTGTACACCCCAGTCCAACATCAGCACCTCCAAATCATGCAATCTAGATAACTAGTTTGAAAGGAAAAGGAGGTCACCTCAAGATATTCAAGAAATTGAATCTTGGAGTGTCAAAACAGGGACTTGGCAGCAGCATAAATTTGGGAACAAAGGCAAGGAAAATTCTGAGCTTGATAAATGTTGGCAAGGATAAATGAATCTCAGCTCGGGTTTAAATAAGACGCCTGATGTTTGCAACTCCTAGTCTAGTTTCAAAGTAGCAATTTGGGAGATTATTTAAATCTTGGGCAATGGCAACGGGGTATGACTGGGAGCCAAAGACCACAGTGACAAATTTACAAATACTTGTCTGGAGGAAATTGCACCTCCGTAAAGGAGCTTTAATGCTGCCTGAGAATATTAACATGCAGTCTATAATCCCATCTTCAGTCAAAAGTGCAAAATGTAGCTCAAATGTGAGAGTGAGATTTTTTACAAGTGTAGTATTCCTTTTGATCTATATTATATTTCCTAATATTGGGCATGCATTGATATTTTTATATGCATGTTAAGAAAATTCCCATAACAACATTGAGTCACAATGTCAGTTTTTAAAAAAAATTTAATAAGCGAAGTTACATTAAACTTGTAAATCAATAAAAACACTACAGTAGATTTTAAAGTTTAGTTTATTTGAATGCTACTACTCTGTTGGGAGCTGTTGTAACATTTTGTAGCATACATGTAATGGGATAATTTTATGGGATTAAAAATAAAATAAAATTGCATTATTTAGATGTTAACTAAATGTGTTTTAAATACAAAACAGGGTGGCAAGGAGCATGGAGTTCCAATTCTAATATCAGAAATCCATCAAGGTCAACCTGCTGAGCGATGTGATGGCCTGCATGTTGGAGATGCCATACTAGCTGTTAATGGAATCGATCTGAGAGATGCCAAACACAAAGAAGCTGTTACAATTCTCTCTCAGCAGGTAATTAAACTGACCTCCTGTTAAGTTACATGTGTAATTTTAATGATTTCTTGCTGGACATTTGCCACCATATATTTCCTGCATTTTGACTTGCACTTATCTTGCCCAAAAGATATTTAAGAACTCAAATGAGGAACTTTTATAGTCCATTTATACCATCTTGCAAATCTAAGAATGCTCTGCTTTTTCATATAATTCAATAATTTTGCTTTATTAGCAACAGAAGGTTACAATAACCTTTTTTCAGTGTTCAACTGTGGAATATTTAAGTGTTTTCTGAAAGCATAAATGAAATATTTCAAATTACTAACAACATAAAAACATGCAATTCAACCCAATATATCAGTTAATGTTACTGCTCCATACAGACCACCTTGTTTAAGATCAACATATCCTTCATCCCTTGTCTGCTTATCAAGGTTCCCCTTGAATGCGTCTTTGTGCTATTCACCTCAGCTGTTCATTTTTCCTTGGCAGTTCCATATTCTAACCAATGTTTGAAGCGGTTTCTTCTGAATTTCCCAATTTATTTAATAATATCTACTTTATGAACCCTACCACTGATTTTCAACTGTAGTGGAAATGCTTTATCTATATGTCCACGCTGTCAAACCTTTCATAATATTAAAAACCTGTATTAGGTCACACCATAACTTTTTTTAATGAAAAATGGTCTCAGCTTGTGGAATGTTTCCTTACAATTCCAAAACTCTAGTGAATTGTTTTACATCTCCCTTCCATGCCTCTTTGTCCTTTTTATAACTATTCACAGGCCCCTTTTTGGTCCAATCAAGGTTCGATACAGAATTGTCATTCAGTAAAAAATATGCTGGCTCAGCCAGCAACACCTGCATCCCATGAATAAATGTTTTAAAAAGTGTAATTCAAGTTCAGCGTAACCTAGCTGCCCTTCATTGCTGTTCCATTAGAAGTGAACCTGTGATTTTTTTTTTCCTAAAAGTGAATTATATTGCTACTTTCAATGAGTTAAGTTAAAAATCTCACAACTTTGTATACCCAGTCCAACACCGGCATCTCCAAATCATAACTTCATTGAGTTAAGTATTTGTACTGCCAGATCTCAAAGTTCATTTACCTCATTTAAACATAGTTTCCAAGTAGTAGGTCACTTTATTCTTCAACCAACTGTACTACTTCACACTTTTATTCACTTTGAAGTTTTATTTGTCATATGAAGACATTTAAATTTATGCCTCAGCATTTTCTGAAGTATCATGTGGGAGTTTTGACAATGAGTCAAAGACCCGGATATGTAATTGCTACCTTCCTGACTATTAATTCTATTTGACTGGCTGAATTCTTTCAATGTTTTGTGTTTTTATTTTAGATTTCCAGCAATGCCAGTATTTTTTTAAAAATTTGTATAATTACTTAGTTCAGGACTAAAACAAAAGCAACTTTTTGTTTTAAAGAGAGGAGAGATTGAGTTTGAAGTGGTGTATGTTGCTCCAGAGATAGACTCTGATGATGAAAATGTGGATTACGAAGATGAGACTGGGCACCGATATCGCTTATATCTTGATGAGCTGGAAGAAAGCAGAAATGCAGCTGTTGGCAGAAATGATGGCAGTGGTGACGCCAAACCCCTAGCAGGTAGACATTTCAAAATGTTCACCATGAGTGACTAAACATCTTAAGGTGTTACAAAACCATTTTAAATACTACAGAGAGAATGAGCTTGCACATTTGCACAGAAGTTTTCACAGCCTAAAGACTCTTCAAACACTTTACAACACTTATTACACAGCATTGGTTGTAATGTAGGGAAATGTGACACCAATTTGTGTTCAGCAAGGACGCATAAACAACATTGTGATAATAACCAGTTGATCTGTTTGAGTCATGTTGGTTAAGGAATGTATTTTGGCCAAGAGACTGAGAGAATGCCTTGCTTTTGTTTCAAATAGTGCCATTTCTGCCTGAAATCTGGCTGAATTCTTGGTGTACCATCACAAGTTTTAAACTGAATTGTATGCTCCAGACTCTGAATTGGAACTTGAACCCAAATCCATGACTTTCTGGGTTCAGGGACAAGAGTTCTATCACTGAATCAATACTGATGACTATGCGTTTGGATTGAATAGAAATTATAATATGGTTGTTCTGGAACTTGCTGCATTTCAGTACCTTGCCAAATTGGGTAATTTTCAAGTGAAGCCAGACTTGAGTACCAGCAGAGTTATTGTATCTATCAACAAACAAGCTATATGTTACCCCCTTTTTAAAAATATCGTTTCTATATGCACAAAAAAAAATTCTGGTTGATTTTTCTCCTTTTTGTATTCTGGTGCATTGAGGCCATTACGGGCATTTATTATGCAGCTGGTATGTACTTCAATAAAGATCAGGTTTTTTTGATCTGTGAACTGAATTTAATGCTGCTATTAACAGCCAAATTGTTGGGTGAATATTATTTCTTCTTTCTCACTCGATGTTCTGTTTTGGAAATTAGTTTCTGTTTCTCCCTGCTAAATGACTGCGTATTTCCCATGTGACAGGGCAGCTCTGTATTTTTGATTGTTGCCAGATGCTCGCAGGTAGTCAGTGTGCCAACTTAACCACTTCAGTATTCCTGAAAATTTGTTTTATAATTTATATAACATCATTACATTTTTTTTGCAAAGTGAAAAATGTCACCTAATATAAATTTTAAAATGTCTTTACCAGTTTCATGCATTTTCGCATAAGATATTAACACTGACTTTTTTTTTAATAGTGACAGAACAGAAACCAGTTCTAGATGCCATCTTAAATGGGGATGCAGGAACAAGCAGTGAAACTGCTTCAGAAGATGCAACACCGAAACAGAAAGAGTGTGCAGAATGCTCATCTTAAATTGTCCCTATGTTACTTGAACATTAAAGTGATATTTCTGCACTTGACTGGCAATACCGAAGGAACATTGTGTGAATGTGATCAACTGTGTATACCTATATTTGAAAATAATGTCTATAAGGGATCACCATGATTATCTTCTGTGCCTAAGGAGTTCCAAATATTGTACACCATAGAGTTGCATTATTAATGGTTCTGCATGTATGAAAATATTTTGATGTGTTAATTGACCAACACAAGTAAATTGTTGGGTCTGTATGTTCTGATGTTACAGCTAACTTAAGTTTTGAAATTAGTGGGAGATTTGGCATGTACTAGGTGCTAACTTACTAGTTGGTGTCTTTTGAGGTATTTTCAAACTGCCAGTTGCACTTTCTCCTTGGGGTTTCTTTTGTGCACAATATTTGCACAAAAAAAGCACTTTCATCCTGTTATAGTTATGTACTATCAATCTATTCAGTGATGTTGCTTATAAATTAAACCATAGGCCTTTGGGGAAAATTTGATATTGCATTTGCTCCTTGTTTTTCATATGTGATTAATTGGAAAATCTATTTTTTTTTCTTGAAGTATATGCAGAACTGTTAATTGGTTTTCCTAAAGGTACAATAGAACTGTCCTCACCCTTGGCCTTCTCCATAAAGAATGTAGTTGCATTGTACTAAATGTTGCTATTAATGTAGATAGAAATTCACAGTTAACAAATAGTTAATATCTACAAATAGTAAAAGTGTGATATCTTATGTTTAAACTTTACGATACAGAAATAATGAGTCAGTGAGATATAGATTATTAGGTTGTATAACTGAATCTCATTGAAAGACTAATTTCTTGAACTACATTCCTTAATTCAGCAGGAAGAATTATTTAATGTTACCTTGACAGTTACTTTGTTGTAAGTACTCAATTCTTATGTATCTTCAATCCAGAATTGAAATGCACTATTTATAATGATCAGGTTATCCTTTTTAAGGACATAAAATAGAACATCGAGTAAAGTTAAGGTGACCTCGACATATTTGATGTAGGATCATTTCTTCAGGTGCATTGCATCCTTGGAAGAGATGCATGTTGTATGAACTAGCCTCTACTCATTGATCTCTTGCAATTAGTTAATATGACCTATGAATTTGGTTTTCAAGTAGTGCAGGTGCAGGATGAAGTCCATATTGCATTGAAATTCAAAACAATTTCCCATGTGTGCAGACATGCTTAAGAATACTTAATAACAAGAATTTAGGCTGGGGAAAGCTCACAGTACTATAACAGATAGCTATTTAGGTGGAAAAAATGGTTTTTAAAACCACAATATAGTAGCTGTTGGAAACCTAAAATAAAATCAGAAAATGCATTAAATGTTTTGGTCAGGCAGCACTTGAGAGGAGAGAGGAGGGGGTGGGGGTGCAACAAGCTTTGCATTTCAGTCAAATTATTTTTTGTTAGATGAAAATAACTTACTTTCTGAACAAAAAACTCCCCAAAAAAATCCTTGCTTCTCCAGTTTTATCTATATTTACACACTAGAGTTCACACTCTTTCTATTTATATATTATAATGAAAATATACTTCACTTTTATAGTGTAAGTTCATTCTCAGCAGCGATTTCCTCACCATTCTTGTATAAGCAACTCTATTGTACATACATCTTTATTGGATTTTTAACTATTTATAAAGTTACAGTTTATGCTTATTTTTATGTCCCTACCCAACCCCTTTCATTACTTTAAAATTGTACTGTAAGTGACTGTTGACTGCTATTACACACTGACATTTGGGTTTAGTTGCTTGCTGAAGCAGCTTGAAATTTCTTCCACATTATATCATCCACTTATTTTCCATGATGATTTGACTTTTAAATACCAAATTCATTCTCCACTGCTTCTGAAGCCTCAACAGAAATAGCAATACATTTCTAAGCTTGCTGTCTTTTGTCAATTGATGACAATGAGTCACCATTAGATAGGTGCACGTAATTTGAGATATAATAAATTTGTTGTGCATCTGTGGGAATGTAGATTTTGTTTCTTGCAATTTCATTTCCTGTTACAAGTGGCCAAATAGAATGCATAGGAACCTTTGATGTACCAAGATCTTATACTTCTGATTTCACAATGTTCATGATAACACACGTGGTAGTGGCATCCTTACTGAGCTGGAAAATGTCTCATCTCAGTGTCTCATTACAGTATGTACTGGAATATTCTTTTACATAACAACTCATTTTAATATTCTTTAACACCAGTAATACTGGCAGTGAATTTCATTCATTGAGTGATCTTTGCTTCTTGCCTCAGCATAAAATTCTGGCTTTTTTAGCGAAACAGTGGAGAAAATGGAAAAGCTCTGTGTAATTTATTTCATATTCACTTGTTATAAAGTGTTTAATGTATTGTTTACATTAGTTTAACACTCCAATATATTTATGGCTTATATTCATTTCCTTTTGAATTGGGAAGTCTTAATTTGGATGAGAATATAATTTTTATCCAGGTTTTACATCCAGGTATAATTACAGAAAACCAAAAGTAGACTAAATGGGAAAAAGTGATTTTCTTTTAAGATTTTAAAAATGAATTAAATCTTTCATACCATGCTGGGGAAGCAAGGGATGTGGGAGGATTAGAGGCTGAAAGTTAACTGCAAATGTGAATTTGTAGAGGAAGCATCCAATTACACAAGTGCAAAATGGATGGCATATGGGAATATTTTCATTTCTAATGTTTCTATTTTTAAACACTTTTTTTTTAGCCTCTGATTCATTTATTTAATCAACTGGAAACCATTTACTTTTTAAATAATTTTCTTTATGGTGTCCATTCAATGTTTTGAAGAAGAAAACAAAACCATAGAAATTGGAGCAAATTTAAATGTAACACTGGTCATGCTAAGTATTCCGTTCTTCCATTTTTGGAGATTTCTGATCAGTAATGTGTCCAATAATATTATATTGTTTTATGAGTGTATATTGTATTTCAAGTGCAGTACCTGTATACAGTAGTGTAGAGCTGGTGGACTAAAATTACATCAACATTCTCTGTTCATTCTGTGATCAGCATTAGCAACACTCTCTGTACAGTTGTGTTGAAAGGCAAGTTGAATTTTAATGTTGACACAAAGCTGGCAAAATTGCCACTACTCTAGTTATATTTAAAAAAAAAACTCCCAGGTTATTTAACTTGCACTGGTTGAAGTGAAGCTACCTGCTGGAAAGTCTACATTCAATTAAGCAGCTTCACATTGGAGTTGCTGTACAAATTTTCTGTGGAACCAAAGCTGAAAGTGATTTGTATCAATACGAAGGTGCAACATAACTAACGTATAAAAGAACTGAGGTGAAATGTGTTCTCCTTGTCATATTCTCAGCAGTTGATGTCTGATGTTTTGTTAATGAATCAAAGCAAAATCTACATTTATAACAGTGATGGTGCAGATAAACTACTGCACGCCATGAAAACCATGGCAAAAGTATCTGAAGTGTGGATTCTAATTTTATGATATTATGGATGTACTTGAGACTTGTACAAAATAATTTGTAGACATTTGTATTCCAGTTCAAATGTCACTGGAGAATGAAGGACAGATGACTGTACATCGTTCTACTTCAAATGGCTTGATTTCCAGTGTCATCTATATGAAAATATTCCTTAAGTGTTTCATCCTGAAAGTTCAAAATGAATCTTCTCTCATTTATTATTGAGTACATAAAATTACAATACAAAAAAAGGTCAACCTAATTGATGTGCTGGCCAAATGCTATGATTAGTTCTCAACTATATTTGACCCTTAGTGGCAGAATGAATTTCAGGGACATCTTGTAATATTGCTTTCTCCCTCAATATTCCTTTTTTGTTCCGTAGGGGATGGTTAAATTATTGATGTTTATGAATATAATACATAATATATGCATCTGTATAATGAGATGAAATATTGTTTATGAATATTGGTACATAAAAGTCAACACGTTTCCTTATACTCAAAACAGCAGCTAGTAAAATTAGTTATGTAATGGCAAATGTATTTTTTTAAAAAATGCCTTTGTATGAAAGTTTTTTTTCCTTTAAATGTGAAGCAGGTTTTGTCCATAAAGGTTCATTGGAAGATAAAAAGCAGGAGCATTGAAATTATTTGTGTTAACAGTTTAATTTTGCTCATCTAGATGAGGGAAGTTTATACTTGTTACTTAATTGATTATGGACTTATTTTCCAGTTTGTGTATCAACCATTTGATTCTAAACTAGAGGCATTTTCTGTCCTGTTAACTACATCAAAAACTCATCAGAGGAGGCATTAAGGTTATAAATCATTTGACATTGAAAGGTATTTCTAAAAAGAGAATCAACATATAATAAGATGTCTGCTATTAGCACTGTATTGTTTGTAGGGTTTACCTTCTATTTTAATTTTTAATGCATTATGATAACCTTTTGCTTTCTTGAATTATTGAGAAACAGTATGACAATTAGGAGTTTCAGTTCAGAGCTATTATCAGCAGATTTCCCTTTTTTCTTGGTGCTATTTTAGAGTTGTGAGCGGGCGGTGGGTTCAAGGTGTGTAATAACATCTCTCTGAACAGGTTGATTAGAAAAATAGGCTGAATAAAAAATTTTTATACAGCTATTATAACAGGTGAGCATGGATTTTCTTTGTTTGGCTGAATGGGTCAGGACTTCGATCTGAACTTGGCCTGGGCCCTTCTGCCGAAGTAAGGTTTGAGTTTTGTTTTTCTTATACTAAATTCTAGTTCAGATGTTGGCAGGTTGAATTGCTAGTAAAGTACATCAAAACTGAGTTTTTTTTCTTTGGGGTGCATACAAGGCAACATTCAAGACATTTTCACAGCTATGGCTAACTTTTTGTTCCCTCCAATCATTCTTCAATTCTGAATATATTTTAACTGTTAGCCCGAGTGACCAATGTTCAGATGGCCCAAAGACCTAAAAGAATGTAATAGCTGTCATTCATGTAATTTCTGTGTACCTGCTTTTGTGGACATGGATTCAGTCAGTGGCAAAAGAGTAGACACTAGGTAATTTTAGAGAGTGAAGTGGGGAAGCAGTAGTTTAGAACAATTTGTATCCCTTCATTTTTATTGACAAACCTCAAACCAAAACTGTCAGAATTCTGATTTAGAGCATGTCAAACCTTTAATGCATTTAGTGATCAAACCTGATTGAAACAGATTATTTGGACCCACTAACTCAATGACTGAAAACAACTTTAATTTATACAGCTATTATAACAGGTGATCATTGAAAATGGGGATAGGAGTAGGCTATTTGGCCCTTCAAGACCTGAACAGCCATTCAGTATGATCATGGATGATTCACCAACTCAGTGCTCTGTTCCTGTTTTCTCCCCATATACTTTTATCCCTTTAAGTCCCCTTAGTCCCAGTAACTAATAACTTCTTGAAAACAGTTCAAGGTTTTAGCCTCAATCGCTGTCTGTGGCAGATGATTCCCCAGGCTCACCACTTTGTTTGAAGGCCATTTACGATGGAGATAAGGAGAAATGACTAAGTCATATCCTTAGATTGTGACCCTGGTTCTGGACTTTCCTAGTCATCAGAAAGATCTTTCCTGAGTTTTCCTTGTCTAGTCTTGTTAGAATTTTATAGGTTTCTATGAGATCATGCCCGTTGTTCTTCTAAACTCCACTAAATATAGTCAAACCGATCCAGGATTTTCATATATCAGTCTTACCAGACGGATTCCTCAGATTGCAAGTCTTCATTGCACTCCCTCAATAGCCAGAACATCCTTCCACTGATAAGGAGACCAAAAACTTGCAAGAGTGTGATGCTGGAAAAGCACAGCAGATCAGGTAGCATCCGAGGAGCAGGAGAATTTGTGCTTTTCCAACACCACACTCTCTACTCTGATCTCCAGCATCTGCAGTCCTCACTTTCTCCTAGACCAAAAACTGTGCCCAATACTCCAGGTATGAGCCCATCAAGGTTCTGTGCAGTTGCAGCAAGAATCTCTGCTTTTGTATTTGAATTCTCTTGCTCAGAAGGCCCACATGCCATTGGATTCTTTACCCATTCAGCTACAGCAAGTGATAAAAACAGCTATCCTGTTTGGGCAAGTGGGAATGGTATAATTATTTAAAGTTCAAGAGAAGTGGGAAATATTAAATACAAAATAATTTGAAGGAATAGAAAATACTTCTCATTTATATAGCTTCAGACTTCTTAATTACCTGTAATTACTGTTGAGTAACAAAGATTGAAAAGAACACAAGCAGAAGGGCTCTCGTGATACTTTCATAGTATCCCTACCTCCGTACCTGAGAGCTTAGGTTCATGTCTCACCTGTTTCTGAAGTGGTTGACTGATGTTTTCAATCAACCTAAAACACTGACAGCTGCTTGCTGTTTACCAGATAGTGCCTGACTTAGTGATAGTAATTTTATCTCTGAATCAAAAAAAGTCATCCTATGCAAGATTTCAGTGTAGCTTCACATCACTGCAATACTGAGGTACTATCTGACATATCAAATGTTGCACTGAGGATATCTATATCTCCTATGGAGAAAAGAGAATGCTGTGGCATTTTCTGAACAGTAGCAGATTTCTCTTGAGGTTTAAAACAGCATCACAATACTGCAAGAAAAATAATCCATTAAATAAGTTTGATTTGTGTTATTATGGTTTGGCAAAAGTACTACATTGGTTATGAGGTTTTTGGGGATCCTGAGAATATGAAAGATGGCTTGTAGGATCCCTAGTGTGTGGAAACAGGCTCTTTGCCACAAAAAGTCCACACTGACCTTCCAAAGAATATCCCACCTTGATCCATTTCCCAACACTTACCTCTGACTCATACACCTAATCTATACATACCTGAACTCTATGGACAGTTTAGCACGGCACATTCACCTAAACTGCACATCTTTGGATTGTGGGAGGAAACCCATGCAGTCACCATGATAAATGGAACAGACCTCAAACAGATCTAGCAACTCAAGACTAGGCATCCATGAAACGCGATGGATCATCATTAGCAGCAGAATTGTACTCTGACACAATCTGTAGCCTGAAGTCCTAGTATATTCCCCCCATTCAACCATTAGCATTACATCATGGGATCAACTATGGTTCATGGAGATTACAGGAAGGCATGCTAAGAGCAGTACTAGGCATATGCAAAAATGAGGTATCCACCTGATGAAGCACCCAAATAGATGATCTTGCATGTCAAACAGCATAAGCAACACATAGTTACTCAGTGGTTAGCACTATTGCCTCTCAGTACCAGGGTCCCAGGTTCGTTTTCAGCCTCGGGTGACTGTGTGGAGTTTGCACATTCTCCCTATGTCTGCGTAGGTTTCCTCCCACAGTCTAAAGATGTGCAGGTCAGGAGAATTGGCCAAGCTAAATTGCCCATAGTGTTAGGTGCATTAATCAGAGGGAACTGTATCTGGGTGGGTTACTCTTCAGAAGGTTGGTGCGGACTTGTTGGGCTGAAGGGCCTGTTTCCACACTGTAGGAAATCTAATCTAATCTAGACAGAGCTAAGTGATTCCACAATCAAAGAATCAAATCTAAGATCTGCAGTCCTGCCACATCCATTAATGGGGACAATTAAACAATTCACAGAATGAGGAGGCTGCATGAATATCCCCATCCTCAATGATGGATAAAACCAATATATTAATGTAAAAGATAAGGCTGAAGCATTTGCAGCAAGTTTTCGCCAGATATAGATGATCCATCTTGGCCTCCTCCAGTGGTCCTCAGCCAATTCAATTCATTCCACATGATATTAAGAAGTGTTTGGAGGCAAGCGATTCTCCAAACGACTATGGGCCCTGGCAACATTCTGGCAATAGTTATGAAGACTTGTGCTCCAGACTCTCCACTCCCCCTAACTAGGTTCTATTACAAGACAGGAATTTCCTTGGCAATTTGGAAAATTTTCCAGGTGTGTCCTATAAACAAAAAAGACAAATCCAAGCTGGCCAATTACTGCCCCATTAGTCTATTCTCGATCATCAGTAAAGTGGTGGAAGCTATCATCAACCATGGGATGACATAGTGGCTCAGTAGTCAGCCTCACAGCACCAGGGACTGATGAGTGGAGTTTGTACATTCACCCCCATATCTGTGTGGGTTTCTTCTGTGCACTCTAGTTTCCTCCCAATGTCCAAAGATGTGCAAGTTAGGTGGATGGGCCATGGGAATGCAGGGTTATGGGAATAGATTAGGGGATGGTCTTTGGAGGGTCAGTGTGGACTCAATGGGCTGAATGGCCTACTTCCACACTGTTGGGATTCAATAATTCAGTGCTTTCAAGCAGCACCCACTTAGCAATAGTCTCAGTAACATTCAGTTCAGATTCTGCCAGGGTCACTCAGCTCCTGACCTGCTTGAAACATGGACAAAAGAGCAGAATTCCAGAGGTGAGGCGAAAGTGACATCCTTGGACATTCAGACCACATTTGACCGAGTGTGGTCATAGAGATGTACAACATGGAAACAGACCCTTCGGTAACCCGTCCATGCCGACCAGATATCCAAACTAATCTAGTCCCACCTGCCAGCACCCAGCCCATATCCCTCCAAACCCTTCCTATTCATTTACCCATCCAGATGCCTTTTAAATATTGCAATTGTACCAGCCTCCACCACTTCATCTGGCAGCTCATTCCATACATATACCATCCTCTGAGTTGAAGAAGTTGTCTCTTAGGTCTCCTTTATATCTTTCCCCTCTCACCCTAAATCTATGACCTCAAGTTCTGGACTCTCCCACCCCAGGGAAGAGACTTTGTCTATGTATCCTCATGATTTTATAAACCTCAATGAGGTCATCCCTCAGCCTCCGACAGTCCAGGGAAATAGGCCCTAGCTTATTCAACCTCGCCTTATAGCTCAAATCCTCCAACCCTGCCAACATCCTTGTAAATCTTTCCTGAGCCCTTTCAAGTTTCACAACATCTTTCTGATAGGAAGGAGACCAGAATTGCACGCAATATTCCAACGGTGGCCTAACCAATGTCCTGTACAGCTGCAACATGACCTTCCAACTCCTGTACTCAATACTCTGACCAATAAAGGAAAGCATACCAAACACCTTCACTATCCTATCTACCTGTGACTCCACTTTCAAGGGGCTATGAACCTGCACTCCAAGGTCTCTTTGTTCAGCAACATTCCCTTGGACCTTATCATTAATTATATAAGTCATGCTAAGATTTGTTTTCCAAAATGCAGCACCTCACATTTATCTAAATTAAACTTTTTCTGCCACTTCTCAGCCCATTGGTTCATCTGATCAAGATCCTGTTGTAATCTGAGGTAACCTTCTTCCCTGGCCACTACACCTTTAATTTTGGTGTCATCTGCAAACTTACTAACTATACCTCTTATGCTTACATCCAAATCATTTATATAAATGATGAAAAGTAGTGGACCCAGCATCGATCCTTGTGGCACTCCACTGGTCACAGGCCTCCAGTCTGGAAAAACAACCATCTATTATCACCCTCTGTCTTTGACCTTTGAGCCAGTTCTGTATCCAAATGGCTAGTTCTCCCTGTATTCCATGAGATCTAACCTTGCTAACCAGTCTCCTATGGGAAACCTAGTCAAATGCCTTACTGAAGTCCATTTGGATCATGTCCACCACTCTGCCCTCATCAATCCTTTTTGTTACTTCTTCAAAAAATTCAATCAAATTTGTGAGACATGACTTCTCATGCACAAAGCCATGTTGACTATCCCTAATCAGTCCTTGCCTTTCCAAATACATGTACATCCTGTCCCTCAGGATTCCCTCCAACAACTTGCCCACCACCGACGTCAGGCTCACTGATCTATAGTTCCCTGGCTTGTCCTTACCACCTTTCTTAAACAGTGACACAAAGTTAGCCTGCTTCCAGTCTGCCTGCACCTTACCTGTGACTATCGATGATGCAAATATCTCAGTAAGATGCCCAGGAATCATTTTCCTAGCTTCCCACAGAGTTTTAGGGTACACCTGATCAGGTCCTGGGGACTTATTCATTTTTATGTGTTTCAAGACATCAGCAGTTCCTCCTCTGTAATATGGACATTTTTCAAGATATCAGCATCTATTGGTGTCAAGGAAAATGAGCAAAACTGGAATCAATGTGTATCAGGAAGCAAACTCTCCACTGGTTGAAGTCATGCCAGGTACATTATTGTGGTTGTTAGTCAGTCATATCAGCTGCAGAACATCTCTGCAGAAGTTCATCAAGGTAGTATCCTAGGCCCAACAATCTTCAGATGTTTCAGCAATGACCTTCCCTCCATCATAAGGTCAGCAATGTTCAGCACCATTTGCGAACCCTCAGATGAAGCAGTCCATGCTCAAATGCAACAAAACCTGGACAACATTGAGGTTTGGGCTGACAAGTGGCATATGACATTCGCAGCACACAGATGCCAGGCAAAGACCGTCTGCAATAAGGGATAATCTAACTACTGCCCTTGATATCCAATGGTGTTACCATTACTGAATCGCCCACCATCAACATCCTTGGGATTACCATTGACCAGAAATCAACTGGACTCATCACATAAACACAATGGCTACAGGAGCAGGTCACCCCTCAACCACCTACACTCCAGCAAAAAAAGTCCCAGACTATCCAGCCAATTTTTATAACTCTATGCTACATCTCTATTCCTAGCAACACCCTGGTAAGTCTTTTCTGAACCCTCTTCATTTAATATTCTTCTTCTTATAACTATTCTCAAACCTCTTCTGCATCCCTGATGTGTTCACATTATTTTCAAAGTGTGACATCCCAAAATGTGCACAATACTCCATCTGAGGTCTAATTAAAGTTTTACATAAATTCATCTTCAGCTCCTTTCTCTTACATTCTATACCCTCATAATAAAGCCTAGGATGCTCTCTCCATCTACCTTTAATGATTTATGCACACGTCTATGCAGGTCACTCTGCGCCTGCACAGTATTTAGAGAAACACCTTTACTTGACACTGTGCAAATTATTTCTACCAAAAGGTATCACTTCTCACTTCTTCACATTAGCAAGTTGATAATTTGGGCAGATAGGTGCAGATAAAGTTCAATGTTCTTTTGGAGGTTTGTTTAATCTGCAAACTTTGAAATTATCCACTGTGACATGCATTGGGCAAAGCAAAGTTCCCAATATTGAAATCTATGTACCTCACTACAAATCTTCCTCCAGCCTGAAAAATAATATTTAACCGGTACTCTGTTTCCTATCACTCAGCTATTTTGTACCACATCTACTGTTCCTTTTATTCCATGAGCTCTAACTTTTCTCACAAATCTGTTGTACAACATTGTATGAAATACATTAACAATACTACCCTCATCAATCTTCTAGTTATCTCAAAAGAGTGTGAAGATATTTAACATGATTTTTCCTTATGAATTCCTTGCAGGCACTCCTTAATTAACCATGTGACTAAACATTCAATTCCAAATTATTGTTTCCAGAAGTTTCTGCACCCCTGAATTTAAACTGACTGATCTGTAATTGCTGAGCTTATCTTTACACCTTCTTTTGAACAAGGGTCTGATGCTTGTAATTTTGTGGTCCCCCAAGGCCACTTCCAAGACTAAGAATCTCTGAAAAACCATGGCCACTACCTCTGCACTTTCCACTTTCATTTCCTCAGTACCCTTGGATGCATCCCATCTGGTCCTATTGCCTCGACAACTTTAGGTACTAACAATTTATTCAATATTTCTGGTGCCTGAATTTCTTTCACTGTTGCCTTGGCCTGGATAGCATTGGTTTGCTCGGTAAAGATATTTAATGCCTCAATAGCCTAATTTCTCCTTTTACTATTTACGGCTTATAGAAGATTGAGATTCCCTTTCTCATTAGCTGCCAGTCTTCATTCATTATCTGACTTTGCTCCTCTTCTTTGTAGATAGCCCATTGTTTAGTTAAAATTTGTCCCACCAACCTTTGGCTCTAGCTATGTAGCTCAATCTGTTCATGACCCATTGAGGTTACCTTTCTCCCAGTTCATTGTTCTTACTCTGGTTTGCTCATTGTTCATTTGCGCCATCATGCAAAACCTTATGATTCAACAATTACAGTCTATTAAATGATCCCAAGTGACATTTCATTTACTTGGCCCGTCTCATTCCCAAGAACCAGGTCTAGCAATGTGTCCTTTCTCATTGGACTGGACACACATTGCTGGAGGAAATTCTCCTGAACACAATTTATAATAGTTGCCTCCTCTTCCATTTTACATTAATTATTTGAATATCGTCTAGAATAGTGGTAAATTCTCCCTTTAGAAATATAATGTTTGCTAACTGTGATTTACTTGCAGATTTTTTCCTTTGATATATTAATATTGTGTGATCAACCTATTAATATTGTATGACACACCTCTGGAGCGGGTGAAACTTGAATTTCTGGTTCAGAAGTGGGATACTGTACCACGAACGCCAAATTTGTTCCTCTATGTCTTTCCCACTAATTGATGGCCTTTATATTTTTGCTGCACTGGTGTAACAGACTGAAAGATCATAGGCCCACCCTAAGCTTTATGGGAATGCAGAGCCAGAGAAATGTCAGAATGCAAGTGTGAAGATATTTTCTAAATCAACCTGTTCAGAGATGTTATTTCACACCTCTGGAGCAGGTAGGACTGATCCTGGGCCTCCTGGCTTAGAGGTAAGGACACTATCACTGCACCACAAAAGCCCCAAATGTGTTCCTATATGCCCATTAATTGGTGGTCTAATCTGAGCAATGCAGTTGCACCTGTTTTGTTCATTAGTTCTGGCCAGATTGTCTCTCAGGGTTCAAGAACAAAACCATTCTCTTTCTCCAGCAATGTAATACTCTGCTTAACCAAAACTGTCACTCCTCCTACTCTTTCTTAGTTTTCATGAACATCTTGTATCTAGGAATATTTAACACTCAGTCCTGCTCTTCTTAGTCTTTAATACAGCCACATCATCAGCAATCCATGTCATCTGTGCCTGTAACTCACCAGTCTAATTGTCTATATTCGGTGTATTCACAGTAATCACTGCAGAATATTTCAATCCTTATTTCAACTTTACCTATTAACTTACTATTCTCTATTGTAGTGTTATCTGTCTCCCGCAGTATTTTATGCGCCCTGGTATTCCTCTCTGATATTCTTTCTCCTTGCTCCCATACCACTGAGTTAGTTTAATCCCTCCACAACAGCATTAGAAAAATGCTGCACAAGGAACTCAATCCCAGTTCTGTTCGGGTACATTTTCGCTAGAGCTTCTCCCAGTGTCCCTGAAATCTCAAGCCCTGCCTCCTATATCAGCTTTCCAGCCACATTCATTTGTCTTATCTTCCCATTTATGTACTCACATTTATATGGCATAAGGAGTAATCTGGATATTATTTACTAGTGAGATTCTAACAACTAATTTTCATGCTAGCTCCCTAACTTCTGACTGCAGCAGTACATTTCCTTCCTCTCCACACTGGTATCAATATGGACCACGACCTCTGGTTGATCACCCTCCCCAAATTGTGTGTCCTGCTGCTGCTGTGACATTCTTAAGTCTGGCACTAGGAGACAACATAGCATTCTGAAGTCATGTCTGGAGCCACAGTAGCATGCGCCTGTTCCCTGGTTCTCTGCTCACCTATGCTCTATCCAATGCAATGCTTTGCTTTGCAGATGCAGCACAGAGACTCCAACCCGGAGCGCATATTTCTGCAGATGGTGATACTGGCTGAACATGCTAATTTGAGTTACATGAAATGTTCATGAATCCCTCACCAACATTCCACATGCCTGAGCTGCCATGCTTTAAGTTGTACTTTTAGACTATTATTATAAACTAATGATTAAAGAGAAAGCAGAATTACTCCCCAAACAACTCCCCTTGGACCTATAAATCGGATACTTAAGGGTAAGGGTGAGAACCAATTCCTATGGGACAAAAATGGTTTTAAAAATAAAGCAACACCTCCTTCCAATTCTCTTTTAACTCCCTCATCTCACCTACCTCCTAGTACTCTGTTCAAGTCATGCTCCATGTTAAATCGCATTGGGACACTATATGTTTTGAACTGAAGAATTTTCTGAGTCCCCAGTTAAAAAAAAAACATTTTAAATCAGTTTCCTTAATTAACTGTTGCTATCAAACAGTTTATAGACACCTTTATCTGAGGATGACCCACCATTTTAAGTTATACAGAGTTTAGTTAAGCTGGAATTATAAAGACATTGTAATTTTTTTTAATGCCAGGTATTAAAACAAGTGTATAAATCAAAATGATATCAATATAATTCTCATGTTCACTGTGCCCCTCACAGGGCAGACTCTAATACAGACC